>NC_046660.1:52642768-52646263 GCF_010883055.1 Belonocnema kinseyi
TAAATGATAATTACAGTTTTAATGTTTTCCCCTCTTTGTCTAAAAAAATCAACATTTAAAATTTCTAATAAATAATAATTTATGACTAAAATACATTTTTCGAAATTATGTCAAGCCTATTTTTTATAGAAGCGCATAATTTTTATTTTAACGGTAAAAAAAACTTTCCATAAAAAATAAGAATAAGCCCGAGCAGAGAGCTGTTTTTGAAAATAATATAATTTACGATAAATAAAAATAATTTTCTTTTTATCAAAATGAATCATCGTGAAAGCATAAAATCTATTATCAAGGAACTCTACGGGAAGAGTATTCTTACTAAAACCAACACCTTTAGTGCAGAGACAATAAAATAGTCCCAAAATTCTCACAACTGAAAAATAATTTGGGAACATCTAAATCCAAATCGATTCTGCATAATACAAGTTTGCTTCTCGTTTGAGAAAAAATACAGCATATCAAATTTCTTTTGCACACTACCTCTAAAAAACTATTACAACTTCACCTTTTCCTATCAAATGCCCTCAGATTTGACATTTGGTCCACATTGGACCGCATATCGTTTTGACCAATCCCAACGGATTAAAGAGCTTTCCCCCAAAAACAAAAAAAAACAAAATTTGACAAATTACTTCAAGTAAAGCAAACTAAACTAACAAATACAGTTAAAAACATATCTGACCACCCTCTCAACAATGAAATGATTTCAGCCTTATCTAAAGGACATAATTTTTCTGTAGCTCCATCGAAAATCCCAAAAGAAGAAATAATCAGCAATTTAGAATCCACAATATATACCCTTTCACCCGAAAAAGCAAATGACATACGACGCAGGACGGCCAACTTTTTACGCCAAGCTCAAATTCCATCCTCAAACTTAACAAAAAAGGAAAAACCGCAATTAAAGAACTCAATCAAAATAAAGATATTATAATATTACCCGAAGCCAAAGGCAACACAACAGTAGTAATGAATAAAGAAGACTATAACAACAAAATCATGGACCTTCTAACTGACGATACATACAAAGAACTTAAAAAGGGCCCCACAAAAACAATAGTCAGTAAAACAAAAACTTTTCAAAAACTATAAACTTGACAGCCAAACAATATCTAACTTAATACCTACTAATTCCATCTCTCCAAAACTTTACGGGCTCCCAAAAATTCACAAAGAAAACATTCCACTCAAACCGATCGTCAACGCAATAAACTCACCAACTTACAACCTAGCACGTTTCCTCGCTGCAAAACTAAATCCTTTTACAGGAAACTCCAACACTTACGTCCAAAACGCATTTGTCTTTTTAAAAAAGATACAACAGATTCACATTTAACCCCAAGATATCATAGTGAGTTTCGACATAGTATCTCTGTTTACGAAAGTACCAATCTCGGACACAATTAATATTATTAAATCTTTCACAAACTTCCCTTCCGAGCTTGTACCTTTGATAGAACAATCTCTCAATAATACTTACTTCCCGGTCAATGACCAATTCTACGAGCAAACCTCAGGGGCAGCAATGGGATCCCCAATCTCGCCTGTAATAGCCAATATCTTTATGGAACATTTAGAAACTAAGATCTTTAACCAAGCCAAACTTAAACCAGAATTCTGGTTCCGTTACGTTGATAACATATTTGTCATCTGGCGACATGGACGAGATGAACTAAATAAGTTTTTCGATTTTACCAATCAATTACATCCTAATATCCAGTTCACCATGGAAATAGAACAAGACGAAAACTTGCCTTTCTTGGACGTATTAGTTTACAAAAAATCTGATAACACATTAGGACATGAAGTTTACAGAAAACCCACTTATACAAACAGATACTTCCATGCCTCCTCACACCATCACCCATCTCAAAAACAATCGGTCATCAACTCCCTTGTATATAGAGCTGTCTCCATAGCAGACAAAGATAACTTACAAAAGGAATTACAAAACGTTAAACAAATCCTGATACAGAACGATTACACAAACAAACAAATTGATAAATCAATAAGAAAACACACTCAAAAAAGCAAGTCAACAAAACCTACGAAAGAAAGAGAGAGAAAAATGACCACCACTCTACCCTACATCCAAGGTGTCACAGAACAAATAGGAAGAATTTTCAACAAACACAACATCCAAACCATATTCAAATCACCTGCGAAAATAGGACAACCACTAAATAACCCTAAAGATAAAAAAGCACTCTTCAGTGGTCCAGGAGTATATAAAATCCCTTGTTCTTGTGGCAAAGTCTATATTGGAGAAACCGAGAGAGTGGTGAGCCAACGTATGAAGGAACATGAAAGTAAAGTCAGGCTAAAACATTTCACGCAATCAGCGCTAGCGGAACATCATATCGAAACAGGACATAACATTCTATTTGATGAAACAACAGTCATTGCAAAAACACACAACAAATTTCCAAGAAAAACAGAGAAGCAATCGAAATCTTAAAACACCCTAATAACATCAATAGGGACAATGGATATAATACCAATCCGATTTGGCTTTCCGTTCTCACGGATTTTTTAAAAAAGACTTGATTGGCCAATCAAGTTCGACCAGTCCCCACGGTGGGGCGCTCTGGCCAATGACAGGCATCGTAGAAAGTACACCTAATAAAATCATGACCTGATACCTCAGTTTCAGGTCAGCCCTGAAGATGTGAAAAGCAATGTTCACGAAACTTCGGCAAACATTTCGTAGTTTCTTACATGAGTGAAACCCGAAATATCTCTTTTTATCAATAATTTTCTAGATAAAACAACAAGTTTTCAATAAAATACATGAATTTTCTGCTACGTAGTTAAATTTTCAGATAAAAATGTTAACTTATAACTAAAAAACAAGTTTTCAACGAAAAAGTTAAGTTTCCGTCAAAAGGAGTGGATCTAAAAAAATAATTTTGAACAAAGTACTCTTCTTCTTAATTTATAATGTGTCCACTAAGGGTTTACATGACTTCCGTTCCTTACAATCTTTCCGCTTACATTCTTTAAAATTCTTATTCTTTCTTTAAACAATTATTTACAACTATTTGCATAAAGTCTTATATCTAGTTTCTTATTTCTATTTCATGTCATAGCGCAAATTAGGACTTATAAGCAAGCGAGCGAGCGAATAGTCTAAAAGATTATTTAATAAGGAAGTTTAAGTTTCAACCGAAAAAATTATGTTTTAACTAAATGCTTCAATTTCATTAAAAAATATTGGATCCTGTAGCCATCCAGACTAATTACCTACCAAGTAGTTGCATTTTAAACTCGAAGGTATGCATTATCAATAAAAAAAAACCTTTTTAGCTAAACATTTCAATTTTTAAACTAGAAATTTTTATCTAAAATGATCAATCTTCTATAAAAAGGAAAGAGTTATTTAGAAAGTACGAGGGTACGAGGGTAGTTCAATAAGTCCTTAGAATGAAGTATAAAAACAATTTTTTTTGTGTAAATTTTTTTTTATTTTTCAACATAATCTCCTTGGAGCTCTAT
>NC_046660.1:52646363-52647365 GCF_010883055.1 Belonocnema kinseyi
AGAGAGGTGTCTTTCAGGGCGACACCATGAGCCCACTCCTCTTTTGCCTTACATTATTGCCACTATCTCTAGCACTGCGCCATTCCGACGGGTACTTGTGCATCAAACCTGCAGATCGAAAGTGCAAGGTCACTCATGTATTTTACATGGACGATCTTATGATCTATGCTAAAAACAGAGAACAACTGCATCAAACTCTGGGGATTGTCGAACGATATACTAAGGAAATTGGAATGGAATTTGGGTTAGACAAATGCGCCAAGGTTTATATAAAGCGAGGAACACTTAATGGCATCCCTGAAGATCCTGAGCTCGTTGATAGAAGTGCCATACGACACCTTTGCGCTAGAGAGACTTATACATACCTGGGCGTGCCACAGGGCCGCATTCAGGATGTGACATTTATAAAGGATACTCTCCGAAGCAGATACAAACGTCTCATCCGACAGATTTGGTCTTCCGAACTGTCGGCGAGGAACAAAGTATCTGCAACGAACATGCTTTCCATAACGGTACTACTCTATTCATTTCGAGTAGTTCCATGGACGAAGAACGAGCTTAGAACTCTTGATATCGGGACAAGAATGGTTATGCACATGAACAAAAGCATGCATCTTAAGTATTTCGTTTCGCGACTGTACATCTCACGCCGTCAAGGGGGTCGCGGAAAATTGAGTCTTGAATGTCTTCACAACAGGATTATTCTGGGTACAGCACATAAAGTTGCAAATGGAAGAGACCCTCTTCTTAAAATGGCCTGGGATTACAAATAAGTGGGCAAAGGAGCATTTCTGTACAAAGCAGCGGAGGAGGCTGCTGAAACACTCGGACTTGACTTCAGTATCAGGGGTGAGCAAAATGCATCATATCTAATCTATCTCGAGTACTCACTCCTGAAAACCCGGATTAAGAACGCACAAGAGAAAAACTTTCGTGAACAGCTCCTCGATAAGAGGATGCACGGTATCTTCCACAGAAATGTGAAGGATCAGTCAATGTCTT
>NC_046660.1:52647465-52652447 GCF_010883055.1 Belonocnema kinseyi
TAATAATATATAGATGTATTTGAAAATAAAATTAAACTATACATTTTTATTTGAAAAAGTTAATTTTAAACCAAAAATGAAGCGCAATACGTTTTTTCATAACAAGTTTTAAAATTGAATGTTTCATAAATTATAATATCATAAATGTTTCCTTCTTTACTATTAATTACAGTTATTATATTTTTATATAATTTTACATTATTTATAACTTATCTAATTTATAAAAATAATAATTTGTTTTGTAACATAGATAATAATTTAATTAAATATAATTTCAGTAAGAGCTCTGAAAAATAAAATTGATTTTTATGAACATGATTATTTCATCGTTAAAAAATTTGGTGGCCCTGAAAAGGGCCACCTTTTTTATATCTGTCTGTCGATGAACTCATGCTTCTTTTTCAAACGAAAATTTTGAAATTTTTAAGTCGAATTAACGCTGTTAAGTTTGAAAGCAGTTCAGTAAAAGTCAGAATTCATTATAATTTAAGTTCCCTTTTCTAAATTTCTTATACAGAATGTACTTCAAGCAGTTTTCAGAGTTGGAATAGTAGGTCAAGAAAGAACTTTTTTTAAAAATTATAATGGAAGATTTTTTGCATTGTTTGTTTCGAATTCATCTTTTTTTTAGTTAAAAATTCACCAATTGAAAATTCGATAGATGTAGCTAAAAACCCATCGGTTCGGTAAAAAATTGATTTTTTTATCTTAAAATATAATTGTTTAGGTTTTTGTTTGCAATTTATCTTTTTTAAGTGAAAAGTAATTTCTTGTTGTAAAAATTCAACTATTTTAGTTAAAGATTCACTGTTTTTGTTTAAGACTCTAATGTTTGGTTTAAAATTAATTTTTTTATCTTAAAATGTCACTATAACATTTTTAGTTAAACATAAATCTTTTTTAGTTCAACATGCAACTAGTATTTCTTTAGAAATTCATGTATTTTGTTTAAAAATTATATTTTTTGTAGAAAATTAATTTTTTTATTTTAAAATTATTCTTCTTGTTTCTCATTCATTTTTTTGTTTGAAAATTCAAGTGCTCCAGTTAAATGTTCATCAATTGAGTTAATAATTAATCTTTTTGATGCAAAATTTAACTACTCCACAGTTGAACATTCATAATTTTATTTAAAAATGTATCACTTTGGTTGAAAATTGGACTATTTTGTTGAAAATACATTTTTTTACATTAACTTTTTCTAACGAAAATTTAACTGTTCCATTTTTCGCAAAAAATCGATATTTTGTATGGGAAAATTTTAGTATTTGTTTTAAAATTTATTTATTTTGCAAAATTTTTGAACGGTTGTGTTGAAGAATGTTTAAAATGAAGGTCATTAATTAAAATAAATGTTTGTAGTTTGTGAAAAATATGATACTTTTAGTTGATCGGGAACATTGAAACACTTGACCGGAGAAAACCGGGAAATGACCGAGAATTTGAAATCGTCCGCCGAATTTCCAGGCTTATAATATTTTAGAATGAAACAATAAGTTCTAAAACTTTCTATAAAAAAATTATAATATTGAAGGTAATCTAGTAATGTGGTTAAGAATTTCTATTATTATTTATAATTAAACTATTTTGGTTGAAAATTCAACTATTTTGTTTAAAATACGATTAGTTTTGATTTAAATATTATAACTCGCACTGTAAACGTTTTTTGGTACCTTCCTGCTGTAAACGGGGGTCTGTGGGACCAAAGGATTTTTTTTATTTGTCAAAGTGATAGGAAAAATCTGTAAAAATGTATATAATGTCACTTAACCTTCTACTTTATGGATCAGGTGAACAGGAACAGGAAAAAAAATGCTTCTGAGTTTTTAATGAAAATTAGTTACCTATGGGAAGAGTACAGTTTCATAAAAAAATACACAATTTCCTTTGATTTTAAGCAGACTTATGTATAAAAAAGTTGTGAAAGTTAAAAATAACTTAAAAATGAGTTTTCGCTTTCATCTCCGCCAAAGTAGCCCACTTGCGTACGGAAATGAAGAAACCGTACCATCTCCTCAGCATTACAGTGCGCCATTATGAATGTGATTAGAAAATATTTTAAACATTGCAAAATCACATGAAATTTAATAAAACGTAAAATAGGGTCTAAATAACTTAAAAAATGGAAAAAAATGTTTACCCACCTCCACAAAAAGTATACATATACTGCAAACGGGGGTCTCTCAGACCCGACTTGAGGTTCAACTGTTTACTGTAATCGTTCAACTAGCACTGAGCCGTTGTCCCTTTGGCCTACGATTTTCTATGCGTACAATTTTTTAGGGTGGGAATAGAGCTTGGACCTTTTTCTAGTTACCGAGTAACCGACGCAGTAAATTTCGTTCAGGCCTGATAGACCCCCGTTTACAGTGCGTGGGTCAACTTTTTAAACTAAAAATTCACATCATTCATTTTTAGTGCAAGGTGCGTGTGTTTTGCTGTAATTTTGAAATGTTACTATATTAAAAATTTTATCATTCAACCTCAATTTGACGTCACGAGAGAATAAAACTAATTTAGTGATTTTAAATAAGCCCGCGCTTAACGACACATGCGCAGTAAGAAGAAGCATTGCGTCGGCGAACACATTCTCAATGCTTCCCGTCAGCAGTGCAAGAGAGGAATTCGTGATGCAAAAGTGGAGTAGAGGGGGAACAGGTCCAAGGTCACCACGGGGCATCCCCACAGGCTAGACCGTGCGTACGCTTTCATCCTGAAGCAGCTATAAAGACAAGTCGCGGACTTTCTTTACTTTTAAATAAATTTTTTAATTTAAAAATTCAGAAATAACTTTTCTTTGTTTTTTCGCAGAAGCATCCGATAAGTCTACAAACATGCTCACTTCTAAGTTAAGAAAACTCAAAATCAAGGATTCACCTTCTGTGAAAGAAGAGGAAGAAGCACGTGCTTTCTCAAATATGCTGAAAAGACTAAAACTTACTAGACCGTCTTCTTCGACAGAAGAAGAAAACACAGTCGATATCTATGGTACTTCTAGGGTCTCTTCATACAAACCAGAGCCTAAACCTAAACTAAAACGTGATAAGTACAGAAATCTTCCTAAGTTTCAAAATGAAAAAGATTCATCAGGGAAAAAGGCTTTCGATGCGTTTATAAACCATTATAGTAAAGTTCGTCTACCTCCACCTGGCGTAGGGGTTGATGCACTTACTTTGTATGACAAAACTTTAAGTTCCACTCCTGGACGTATGTATATGAATAGAGAAGGATTTTATTACCATGTACCTCAAGATTCTCCAACATCAACGGAGAATTACGGTTCTGATGATTTGCATCAAACTCATAGTGTGATTTCTCCAAGTGGGACTTCTTCTCATCCACCATCAACACCGAATTTCGGTCATGATCATTTGCTTCAATCTTATGGTGTGATTTCTCCAAGTAGGCCTTCTGCTCCTTCACCATCAACACAAAATTTCGGTTATAATAATTTACTTCAATCTCATGGTGTGATTTCTACAAGTAGATCTTCTTCTTATCCACTACCAACACAGAATTGCGATCATGATCATTTGCTTCAACCGTATGGAGTGATTTCTCCAAGTGGGCATTCTTCTCATCCACCATCAACACCGAATTACGATCCTGATCATTTGCTTCAGCCTTATGGAGTGATTCCTTTAAGTGGATCTTCCTCTCATCCACCATTAACATCAAATTACGGTCAAGATCATTTGCTTCAACCTTATGGAGTGATTCCTTCAAACGGGCCTTCTTCTCATCCACCATCAATACTGAATTACGGTCATGATCATTTGCTCGAATCTTATGGTGTGATTTCTCCAAGTGGGCCTTTTTTCCATCCACCATTAACACAGAATTACAGTTATGATCATTTACATCAATCTTACGGTTTGATGTCTCCAGTTGGGCCATCTTCAGAACATCGAAGTTTCCAGAATCATCAGCCGCATAATAGTTATCCCTCAGGGTCACAGGGGATCGATCATTATAATGAGTGTCTAAGAAATCAGTATCCATCTCAATCTGGAGCTTCTGGATCAGGCCATAGCTCAAGATATCGTTATCAGAAGTGAAACTTATTGTTGAAAGTGACAACTATATTGACAATCAATACGAGTGGAAATCTAGTAGTGGACAACATAGTGGCTCAGGAATATCATAAGATTGTTATTCAAGGAATTAATTTCTGATTACAGAGTTTCATTAAGCATGATTTCTCCAATAATATCCTACATGGCAATTTTTTTCGTTTAGGGTTTATCTACAGCGTTTCCTAATGATAAATTTTTAAAAAATCGCAAATTTTTAGAAAAATGATTTTCATTGAATCGGTACATTTTAATAATAATCTAATTAGTTTCAAAATTGCTTTCATATTTCTGGCTTCATAATCTTTTCCCTATTCTCCCTTTTTTCCTTATTTTTAAAGAATTCTTCATTCCTCGCCTGTTTCTAAGAACTCCACTCTTTTCCTCCTTTTCTCTTTTTTTCGCTTATAAATAATTTGATTGAAAATTATACTAGTTCCTTAAAAATTTAATTAATTCGTTAAAAGTGCAAACTATTTTGACCCAAAAAGGCATCTGTTTCGGTCAAAAATTTAATATCTTGGTTGAAAGTTGAAGTTAAAAAATCATCTTCGCAGTCAAATAATAAATTCTATTTTCCAAAATCCATGTTGTTTTTCAAAGATTAATCCTTTTAGTTAAAAATTAAATTCTTTGCGTTAAATTTTTACATAAGCTATTATTGTTAAAAAATGTAAAGTAGATTTGACTTTTTAATTGAATTGCTTTAAGTAAAAGCAAAAATAACTAAAAACATGATGCTGTTTGAAAATGAACAAAAAAATTAGAGTAACTATTACTAATTATTATAAACAAGAAATAGTCATAAATACTCCTGCCGAAAATAGGCAACTTAGCTGACCCGAGGAACTACAGGCCAATAACTTGTCTGAACACGCTTTATAAGATATTCACAGCTATCCTAAATGA
>NC_046660.1:52652547-52689359 GCF_010883055.1 Belonocnema kinseyi
TAAAATTCAATTAGTTTCTAAATTAATATAAATTTTATTTAAGTGAAAATTAATCTTTCAATAAATTATTTTAAATTTAAATTCATAATTTAACTAAAAATCAACGTTACAACACAAAAAAACTAATTTATTCATTTGAAATAAGCCCACCCTCAACGACACATGCGCAGAAGAAGGAGCACTGTGTCGGGGAATACACTGACTATGCTTCCAGTCCACACTACAGGAGGGGAAATCGACACCCACAACCGCAGTATAAATTATTGTTAATTTAATTTAATTCAGAAAATGACTAGAGGGATAACAGTGTGCTGATAGTAGGGGACTGGCTGCCGTGACTACCAGGGTGTGCATGAGAGTCAGGCTGGACGTATGATCTCGGCCTTAAATAGGTATGAGGACGAGTCGTGGGTCGCCGAAAAAACAAAGGGACTGTTTAAAAACTACGTGGCAGTGGTAGGGAAATGGAAGGGGGAAGATGTAACAGATTTTGTGAGATTTTGTGGCTACTCTGTGATTTTATAGGGCCTAAAATACAATGTAATGTCACAAATATAAAATATAAATGTAAATACAAATTTTTCGAAATACTTGGAAACAAAATATGAGTGATTTTAGTTTTTAAGTCAAGCATCTAAAAACAGACTTCATACTCTTTCCCTTATTCTAATATTTACCCCTGTCCTAAAAATTTCCTCTCTTTCTCCCTATTATCAATAAAAGTCCCCTCTGTCTCGTTTTTTGGCGTTATTGCCACATAAATTGAAAGTAACCACAATGAAAATCCAACTATATTTCATTAATTGTCAATTCTTCTTCAGGGTGTTCTCGCACTAAGAGTCAGATATCTGAAAAAAATCGTTTTTTTATGCCTTCAAGAATAAAAATAATATAACTAATGATATTTGACTTAAAAACAATATTTTTTTATTAGAAATGTTCAAATTTCCACAAAAAACTCTTTTAACCATGTTTTTTAAATTAAATTTTTTCTGACTGCCGCTTCTTACTAATTTTTGAAATGTGATTGAATTTTAATAAATGACGGATTTTTTCCGAGAAAATATGTGAAACAATTCTGCTGTTTCCAATTTTTGAAAAAAAATTTTCTATAGATGACATCGTTGGAACAATTTTTTTCAAGAAAACATTTTTCAGACAAATATGTGTATTTTAAGATTAGTCAGTTAATAATAAAATTACAAACAGTAGAGTTGTAGAGAATGTTTTCCCGGAAAAAATGAACCGTATTTTATTGAAATGGAATCATTTTTGAAAAATTGGTGAGAATCGTTGGTCAGAAAACAATTGAATTGCAAAAAACATGATTAAAATTAATGCCTTTTTTCGAAATTCATCATTTTGAATAAAAAATAAGGTTTTTTACTTTAAATGATATCATTTGTAATATTTTAATTCCTAAAATCATAGAAAAACTATGTTTTTTAGAAATCTGACTTTTGGCACAATAACTAACCTAACTTGAAAATTGTATCTCTTTTGTTTGAAAATTTTACTACTTTGTTCAAATTTCGCTTTTCAATTTGTAACTCTATTTTCCTCATTTCAAATTAACCTAATCCATTTCTGACTACCGACTTATTATTTTTGGTTAAAAATTCAACTATTAGAATAAAAATTAATGTATTTTGTTGCAAATTTAACTCTTTTAGTAAAAAATCAATTTTCTTTATTTAAAATTTTTTTCTCTCAAAATTCACCTACGTGGTTTAAAATTGAATATTTTTGTTAAAGATTTGTTTTATTTACAGAATATCCACTTTTAGTTAAAAGTTTATCCTTTTCACTTTAAAATTCAACTATTGCGTGACAAATTAGTTCTTTTATTGAAAATTTACATTATTGTGTAAAAATTCTACTGTTTTGTAAAAAGTACTTCTTTTTGGCACACAAAAAAATGTAGTTGAAATTTGTTTTTCTGACTTGAATTAAAAATCTTTCTTAGTTAAAAATATTTTTTTTTGTAGATAATTGGACTTTTTTGGTTAAAAGTATATCTTTCGGCAGAAAATTAATCTATTTTGGTTGGGCGTTTAATTATTTTGTTAAAAATTCCTGTTTTTGGTTGAATTTGACTGTTTTTAATTCAAATTTAAAATCCTCTTAGTTGAAATATCTACTTTTACATTTTTTGTTTAGAAACCGTACTTTTTGGCTAAATTCGACTGTTTTTTATTTAAAATTGAAATTTTTTGTTTGCAATATTAATTACGTTTTTTAACAAGGACTCTGCGAAAAGACATTATTAGTTTATTAAATTATAAATGGGGCAAACTTTTTGATTCTATTAAAAATCCAACAACTTGAAAAAATTTTCCAAATTCGAGTCCCTTTTATATAATTTTTCTGATATTGGCTACAAATTCCTTTTTTGTGTTTTGAAATACTCCTGCTTGCTGAATTTAATGGAAGTCAAAAAATTTAATAATATTTCAAAATTTTAAGTTCATTTTTTTATTTGAAATTCGATACCTAAATTCGTGACTCATGACTCGCAAAGCACTGCCAAACTAAATTTCATAAAGATCCACTAATTCAATGTAAAGGTCCAATTTGAAACAAATTATGAAATATTTGAAATTTTCCCCTAAATTTTTATTCCTGGTTAAGAAACCCTTTTCTTATGACTTCAGTGGAAATTAACGAATTTTGAAATTTTCAAGTTAAATGTTTCAATTTACACGCCGAATTGTGTTAATTGACATAAATCTATAAATTTAATACAATTTTTCAAATTCAAATCCCTTTTTGAATTATAAATCTTGGCTCCAAATTTCTGTTCTGTGACTCAAAAAACTCTATCATTATGACATTCATGGAAATCCACTAATTAAATAGCATTCCCAAACTTTAGGATGCTCTTTTGAATTTTTGTTCTAAATTCGTCTTTTATGACTGGAAAAATTCCCTCGTACTAACTTTCATGGAAATCAATCATTTAATTAAGATGTTCAAAATTTTTTCGAATTTTTGAAATTCGAACCCATAATCGTAATTCACAACCGACGAATTTATTAATTTATTTCAAGTTTATCTAAAAAAGTCTTGAAATATGATCCAAACTACCAAAATTTCTACGGAAGATGTGCAAATTTTTCACTTTTTGAGAATAATAATTAGTATTATACTTACCAATTTCACTCAGGAGAACTAGAATGAAGGCGGAGACAAAAGCACCGAAAATCGGCCCCATCTTTCTTTCTTTGTATGGAGAGAAAGTTTAGAAGTTCGTGAAGGGCAACTGAAGGTTTTCAAAAATCAGCTCGCTTAATATTAGCTGTATGATGTAAAATTGTACACATCTAGATAAAATCTAGGAAAAGCAGTTGATAAAAATCTAATGCTTAATGTATAACTTAAAATCTTCATGCTTTTTTATTTTTTCACCTTGAATTTGTTAACAATTTTTAAGATTTAACAGTGTGTCCAAATGTTTCAATGTCTCGTAACTGAATTTCTGTTTGGTTATGACATGGCATATGAATATTTTCTTTTATAGCAAATATACTATCTTTTAGACAAACTTCAGACTTTACGAACAAAAATTCTTCCAAAACAGAAAAAATACTGTGATTTTGTACCGAAATAAAGACATTCTTATTCTAAAAAAATTAATTTTGAACTAAAGAGGCATTCAGAACGAAGTATTCAAAGTTTTAAACGAGAAGGCTAATTTAAAAAAAAAAGTTGAATTTTTAACCGAATAGAATCGAATAGAGCTCAAGTTTAAACCAAGTAGTCGAATTAACAAAATAATCAAATAAAATAAGATTGAACATCAACCAAAAGCAGTTGCATGTTTAACGAAGTATTGGAATTTTCAAGTCAAGAAGACGAATTTCTTAGAAGATTTTTTGAATTTTTTTATTATAAAATTCAATTTAAAGCTCAGAACTTTGTTATAAAATAATGAATTTTTAATCGAAAGAGATGTATTTTCTATATAAAACCAATATCTAACAAAATGGTTGAATTCCCAAACAAAAAAATATTGATTTGTAACAAAATAGTGGAATTTTCAACAGCAAATGCTTTGCAATAAAATAGATCGAGCCTACATCAAGTAGTTGCATTTTCAACCAAAAAATATTACCTCTAAACGAAAACTGCGGTTGTGAAATTTTTGAGTAAAAACAATACATTTCGAGCCAAAAATAAAAAAGGTAAATTTTTCATTTGTAAAATAAATTTCTGATTGGTAGAATTAGTTTTCAATTTTTGAAATTAATTTTCAAGTGAAAAAACTCACTTTAAAGAAAATATTTGAATCTTTTGCCAATAAAAAGAATTGTTTAACCAAGTGTGTAAATTTGCAACCAAGCTGTTGAATTTTGAACTGGAAGTGATAACTTTTTAACAAAATAGTTGATTTTTTATTTGAATGATTATTTTTTAACTAAAGAGTGGAATGCTTTAACTCCGGAGATGAGTTCTGGTCCAAAAATATTATAGAATACATTTGATTACACATAATTATCTTTTAGCCACATGTAATTGAATTACTTTTTGGGTTCTATTAATTCAGTTCGCATTTGAGAGAATAAACTAAAAGAAGACAAGATAGTGTGATCTTTCACTAAAACAATACATTTTGTACAATGTATTCTAACCAAGTAGTTGAATTTAAAAAAAGATGAATTCTAAACGAGATCGGTGATAGTTGATTTTTTATTTAAAACTTATATGATTCAAACCAAAAATGGAATATTTAAATTTTTGAATTAGAAAATCAATCTTCAACCAAAGGAAAAACGAATTTTAAAGAAAATAATCATATCTTTAACAAATAAAATTAATTTTTAACAAAGTAGTTTTCGTTTCAACCAGGTAGTTGAGTTATGAATAGAAAAAGATGAATTGCCGACGAAATTTTAAAATTTTTAAGTAAAAAAGATCAATTTTTAGCCAGATATGGAATTATTATTCTTTCAGTTCTCAAGGGTGATTCTTCAACCAATATAATAAATTTTCGTAAAAGTAATCTAACTTTTAAACAATTAATTAAAATTTTGACTATTTAACAAAATTGCTACATGTTTAACCAAATGTTAGAATTTTCAGCTACAGGAAATGATTTCTGATTCAACAATACAAAAGTAGGCCTTTCAGTTAAACATGTTTAACTTTTAGCCCAAACATTTGAGTTTTTATTTTAAGTTCTATCAATTTAGCTTGCATTTAAGCCAAAACGAAGGGAAAAAAGAGAGGAAGCTTCTTAAAAACAAGGAGAAAAAGTGAAATGATCTAAAATGAGGGATGGAAGGAAAATAGGGGGAAGAGTGTGCTATCCTAATGAAACGTTGAAGACTTTTTTTTCTTAGTGCATGAGAAATTTTTAAATAGATTTGCATTTCTGTGTTTCTCGAAATTGTATGTTCCCTGTCAATTTTTGATAGAGTATAAATAATCGCCTTACCATACCTTATTTGTAATAAAGTAAAATTAAACAAATTTTTGTTGATTTAACAAAATATTTGCCAGACCCAACCCACATTTTTGGATGGCATCAACCAAATAATCCATTTAAAGATTTGTTTAAAATAACCAAAAGTTCGTCTTAAACAATCAAACACTTGGTCGGTTCAACCAAATATTTTTTTCGTCCATATAACAACCATCTTTTACGGTTAAACCAACAAAAATTTGGTTGCTTTCACTAAATCGTTTTATAAACGTACTAACATACTAGAGATTATAGATATACTGAAAGGACTAAAGAATTAAAGACATGTTATAAAGAATAGATGGTACTAATTTGTGAATTACAAAATTTGATAAAATAATTCTCAATACTAGCAAAAGAATTGAATATAAAATATTTCAGTGCATAAATTAAAAACATTAAATTCACAATCTATGCCTAAAATGATATATTAAACTTCAAATCAGATAGATAATTATCTCATAGTTGTGAATCGAGCTGTTAAATATATCAGTTAAATGTTTAATGAGAAAATCGTTTGAAAATAAAATCTTTTCTAAGATTGAAAATAAAAAAGATTTTATATGCTGAAAACTAAACAGCTTGTTTCTAGATTGGAAGCAATGTTGTTTTGCAAATATGACTGACAAATATGGCAGCCCGAGTTCTGGAAGATTGGTTTCCAGAAGAAAATGAATTGAGTCAAAATAAAAACCTGCGTTCTGTAAAATAATCCAACAGTGAAAAACCTATTATCGAAGCAGGTGGTTTCGTTTTTATGAGCAGGTAGGTCATTAAAATCTTTGGCCAGCGAATCAAATTAATTTGTCATTTCCTCTAATTTGTCCTATAGTTGGATTATAACAATTACAGAACGTTATACACAATTTGATTTTTTAAAAAACAGTTGATTTTTCAACAAAAATTTTCACTTTCACCAAGAAAATTAGCTTTTCTACCATCAACGACAAATTTTCTACCCGAAAGTTGACTTTTTAACTAGCTGCATTAGACAAATAAAAAAAGTAATTAGTAGCAACCTAATTTGCTACAAATCCGAATAATAATCCAAGGGTTGAATCTCAAAAAATTAGTTTTCAATAAATCAGTGGAACATTTATCCAATTTTTTCAAAACCAAAAACCTAAATTTTGAAGAAAAATTGAAATGCTCTTACAAAAGATTAGTTTTCCACGAAGAATGTTGTTGACATTGGACGGCCCCCAAAGGAACTTTTATTGAGAGATAGGATATTATTAAAGAAAATACGTTTCATAAAGCTCTCCAATCAAGAATTTTATTTGTCCAAATACAAGAGTATACTATTCCAGGGACATTATATTATTAACTATTTGCTTTTTATCCATTTTTACAATCAATTGAGTTGGCATATTTAATCAGAAGTTTTACTTTTGATGGTGATAGAGCCAGCCATGGTCGGATTCAGATCCTCCCAATTGACACGTATACTGATTTCTTGGATACTCATTCAAATGATTAATCCTCTGTGAATCTGACGAATAAAAATGATGCGACTGATGATCCTGAAAACTTTGATGTTCAGAAGCAGGCACACTTGGAGGAATGACACCATCAGATTGAAGAAAATGATCATGACCGTAATTCTGTGATAGTGGTGGATTAAAAGAAGACCCATTTGGAGAAATCACACCATAAGATTGATGCAGAAGATCATCACCATAATTTTTTGTTGATGGTAAAAAGGGCTCACTTGGAGAAATCACACCATGATATTGATGCAAATTATGAAAACCATTATTTCCTGTCAATGATGGAGGATGATGAGGCCTTTGATTATAAGTTTGTTCATACAGAGTAAGAGCATCAACCCCAACTTGAGGTGGAGGTTGAGGAAAGCGTCTATAATGGTTCAGAAACACTTCAAAAGCATTGATCCCTGATGGATCCACTTCATGTCGAAATGGAGGAAGCTTAATGTCCTTATCAGGTGTTATTCTTTTTCTAGGCTCATAATTCGGTTCATGTTGGGGTTTACGTTTAGGCGCGGGTTTAGGTGTAACCGCGGCTTCAGGTCTAGGCGCGGTTTTAGGTTTAGGCGCTGTTTTAGGTTTAGGCGCAATTTCAGGTTTAGGCGCGATCTCTTTGGTGAGTTTCAGCCTGTTTAGCATGTGTGAGAATTCGCGTGATTCTTTCTCTTCTTTCTCAGAAGTTTCAGTGATTTGGAGTTTATTTAGCTTAGTTATGAGCTTCTTTGTGACCCAATCTGCTGTTTCTGTAAAAATGAAGAGGAAAGTGTGGTCCGCATTTTCATGTTTAAAAACTTATTTAAAAATACGGACAGCCCACGCCTTGTCCTTATCTCTGCTTCAGGACGAGATCGTACTCACGATCTGGCCCTTGTGGACCCCACGTCGTGATAACAGACAATCCCTAACCACCAACTCATGAAAAATATAAATGTGAAAAACAATATTTTGAATTTTTTTTAAATGCTTGACCAACTAAAAATCAGTCGATTTAATTTGCAAGTCAAGCATCTAAAAACAGACTCCACGCTCTTTTCGTTTCACCCCTCTATTTCCCTATCTTGAAGAATTCCTATTTTTCTCCTGTTTTTAAGAAAGCTTCCGCTGTCTTGTTTTTTCACTCAATTTAAAATTCAAATAATTGCTCCCAAAAAGAAAATGCAACAATTGGCCTTTGAATGTTAATCCTATTTCGCTGAAAAAAAATAATCCGTCTGGGTTGAAAATTATAATACTTTGTTGAAAATTCGTAGTTAAAAAAAATTCATTTTCTTGAATGTAAATTTAGCTAATTTAGTTTCAGTTTAAGACTAATTGTTTTTAGTTTAAAATTCAACTATTTACTTGAAAATGTAGGTATTTTGTTGCAAATTTAACTTGAGTAGTAGAAAATCAATATTCTTCATTTGAAATTCAAGTATTTGGTATGAAGTTCAGCTATTTTCTTAACCATTCCTATTTTAAAGTTAAAGATGCATTTCTTGGTTTTAAAATTTTAGTATTTTATTGAATAGTTTTTTGTTTTTGATTAATTTTTTGAATCTGAAGTTTAACAATTCCATTTTTATTTTACAATTAATCATGTTTAGTTGAAAATTGAACTACTTGGACGAAAATTTAACATCTTTGATAAGAATTCGTTTAAAATTTGACTATTTTATTGTTAAGTTACTTGTTTATTGTCAAAATCAATTTTTTAAACTGCAAATTTAAGTATACTATTTTTTTTAAATTGTTGTTTTTCTTTTGTTTGTTAAAGTTTTATATTTCTGGTTTTGAATTAAATACTTTGCTAAAAATACATATTTTCGTTTTGAAAAGTCAACTTTTCTGTTGAAAAAATGATCTTTCTGGGTTAAAATTCTACGATTTTGTTAGAAAATTGAACTATATTTAAAAAAATTAACTATTTGGTTGATGATTCAACAATTTTGATCAAATGTTTTTTTCTATTGAAGGAGAATTCTTTTTTTTTTTGTTGTAATTTAACTTCTTTTTGTATAAATTTGATTTTTTAAATCAAAATTGCAACGTCTACGTGCAAAGTTAAAAGCCTCTTGATTGTAGATTTAATTTTATTGTTATTGGAAATTTGCCTTTTTTGGTGGAATTAAACTGTTTTTTTTTCAAACAGAATAAAAATATTTTTGGCAGAAATATCGACTATTGAATTTTTTATTACAAGAGAAAACCATAAAGATCCACCAATTCAAAAATATTATCAAATCTTAAGTCTGTTTTGAATTCAAAATTCAAAACCTAAATTCGTGTTCTGTGGCTCAAAAAAACTCCAGAAACTGACTTTCATAAATATACCAACGTTTTTTTTATATATGAAATTAAAATATATTTTTGTTAAATATCGTATATTAAATTTTTTGTAAGTCATCTTTTTCAGCTAAATTCGACTGTTTTTGATTTTAAAATAAAATCTTTCTTGTTGCTTTAGTAAAAAAATGTCCCAAACATTTAAAAAGTCTTAATTTCAATAAAAATCCACAAATTGAATTAAATTCTTTAAATGTAGGCTCCTCTTTACATTTTTTACCCTAAATACGTGTTATGTTGCTCGATAACGCCCTCTTACTTACTATCATAAAGGTTTATCAACTTAATAAAATTTTCAAATGTTAAGTCCATTTTTGAATTTATAATTCAGAACCTAAATTTGTATTCTGTGACTCGAAAAAACCCTTCTAACTGAATTTTATAAAAATATAGCAAATTAATAATATTTTAAAAATATGCGACAACTTGTGAAATTTTGAAAGCAGATTTGTGTTCTGCTACTCAAAAACCCCTCTCGAAATGACATTAACATATATTGTATAATTTATTTTAAAAAATTTAATTTAAGTCAACTTTATGATTATTTTATTTTAACTTCAAATGTGTATTCATCTTTTGTAATTTAAAAACCCCCATCAAACTGACTTTCATTAAAAATATACCCATTAAATCAAATTTTCAAAATTTAAATCAACTTTTGAAATGTTTTAATTTTTATTACAATTAAACGTTATGTGATTTGGAAAAAAATACTTTGAACTAATTTCCATAAAAATATACCAATTAAATTCAAATTTCTTAAATTTTACTCAACTTTTAGAATTTTTTAATTTGGTCCAAAATCAAATATAATCCTATTTAACGTCCAATGATCAAGTTAATATGCAGAATTACAGAAAATGAAACCAAGAATCCAACGACCAAATTTTTACAACTAATATAATATATTCTTATTGCTTTTTGAAAAATCACAAAAATTTTCCTCAAAAAGAAAAGACAAAAATTCTTTTTGACAAAAATAAAAGAGAGGAAATGAAAATGAGAAGTAAATCAACCAAATCCCCTTCCTTCCCTTTTTTATTGATTTCCGCTTCTTTTATTATTATTGAATCACAATTAAAAAAATTTATATACAATAATCAGTCCCGCTTCGGCACTCATACTATCAAGGCAAGAAAAATTTCATCAGGCAAGAACTCTGCATATTAATTTTTTTGAATTTTTTCCTCAAACGTTTGTTCTGTGACTCTAAATTCCCCCTCAAACTGAGATTCATCAAGCTATATCAGTTTCATACAATGTTGCGAAATCCTGTTAAATAAAAAAAAAATCCAGCGACCAAATTTGGACCACAACAAAGAAGCAAAACCAAAAAATTCTATTGTAATCTGAAAAAAAAAACAAATAAAATTTTCGGACAAAAATAAAAGAGGAAAGAAAAATGAGAAGGTAGCCAACCACATCACCTTCCTTCCCTTTTTCTTTCTTTCGTCTTTTTTATTTTTATTATCATCAAATCACAATAAAATAAAATAAAAAACATAAATAAATAAAATTGCATTACCAACGTTTCGGTACTCGTATCAAGGCAAGAAAAATTTAAGTGGTCGAAATTGACAGCACCCAAGAATAGGTGCTCTCTCTTTGATACCTGAGTATCGAATGAGGTTCAGTAGGCCAATTTTTATGTTTTTTATTTTATTTTATGTCATTTGATAAAAATAAAAATAAAAAAGAAGAAAAGCAGAAAAAGAGAAGGAAGGGGATGTGGTTGGCTGCCTTCTCATTTTTCTTTCCTCTTTTTTATTTTTGTCCGAAAATTTTATTTGTTTTTTTTTCAGATTACAATAGGTTTTTTTGTTTTTGTTTGTTCGTTGTGGTCCAAATTTGATCGTTGGATTCTTGTTTTTGCATCAATTTGATTATTGGACGTTAAATGGGATTTTTAATTTGGATTTTGGTCTAATTTAATTTTCTTAAATTTTAATAGAATGTTCCAAATATGAGACAATTTACGAAGTTTTATCCTACATTAGTAATCTAAACTTGAAAAGCCCCTTCATTATCAGTTTCATGGAAATCTACCAATTAATTCAAATAAAATTTTTAAAATTGAAGTTGCTTTATTAAATTATTGTCCCAAATTCGTCTCTTATGACTCGGACAACTCTCTCGCACTGACTTTTACCAAAATTTACCACGTTAATAAAATTTTTTTCTAATTTCAGCCAACTTTCAGAAATTTTGGACCCAAACTTTTGTTCTGTTACTTGAAAAAGCCCCTCGTACTGAATTTTGTGAAAATCTGAAAATTTAGATAAAATTTTGCAAATTTTAGTCAAATTTTTAAATTTAGGTATGTTAAACCGAAATTCGTGTTTAGCGAGTCAAAAACCATCTTCGTTATGAATTTCATGGAAGTCTAACTTCGTCTTTTGTAGCTAAAAAAAACTCCCTTGTACTAACTTTGATAGAAGCCGAAGAATTCAAGAAACTTTCCAAAATTTGATTCAACTTTTCAAAATTTTCTATTTTAAGCCCATAATCGTATTCTACGATCGATAGATTATTCATAATTATTATTATACTTACCAATTTCATTAAAGAAAGTGATTAAGGTAAAGACAAAGGCACCGAAAATGGGACTCATTTCAGTAATCAGCTCGCTCAATACTAGCTGTATGTTGTCAAATTGGACATATGTAGATAACACCTAGGAAAGAACAGTTAAATACAGTTTTCATACTTCAGGATTTTTGTTTGTTTTCCTTGAAAGTGTTTACAATTTGACAAGATGACAATGTGCGCCTCAATGTTTGAATTCCTTGTAACTGCGTTTTTATTTGGTGATGAACGTCTCAATGAAATCATTCTTCGTGTTGTAAACATGCTATATTTCAGATCAACGACCAATTTTATCGTCCTGAATGCTTTCAAAATAGAAAAAATACTGTGATTTTTCAATAAAATAACGAAATTTTCAATAACAACAGAATTAACTTTTAACCAAACGATTTCATTCACAACAAAGTATTTAAAGTTTTGGGGAAAGGGACTAAGTTTCGAAAAAATAGTGAAATTTTCAATTTAAAAAGCTGAATTTTCAACTCAGTCGTCGAACTTTCAAATAGAAAAGACTGAACATCAAGCAAGACTAATTTATTTTTAACCTCAATTTAAACTTTTCCATTTTGGTTTGAAAATTGATAGTTTATTTAAAAATACAGCTATTTGGTTGAAAATTCAACTACTTTGATAATTCATCTTTTTTAGTAGAAAATAAATCTTCTTGATTCAAAATTCAACGGCTTGGTAAAAAACAGTATAGAGAAAAAATCACTCCATTTTCTCCGCTGAAAATCGAATGCCGATCTGTCAATTGCTAGTCAAGTCATATACCTATTAAGCTACCGGAGATATCGAAAGAAGAATATTTTTTCACATATGTGTCATATAGCAAGATTTTCTCAAAAGAGTTATAGATATAAAATATAAAAAAAAAATTTTTATCATCAGGATGGTAATAACCGATCAGATGAAATATTTATCACATTACGTCAAAATAGATATCTACACTGTCGATTTAAGATACTCCTCAAATTCAGAATTTCATGTTATTTCTAAAAAAATTTGAAATAAAATTTTATCTGTAAGGAAAGATCCCTCTCTTTTGCTCCGCTGGAAATCGATTACAGATCTCCCGATTGCCAGTCGAGTGTTCTTCCCACTAAGCTACGGGAGAGATTAAAAGAAGATTATTTTTTTACAGACGTGCTATATGGTAAGATTTTCTCTAAAGAGTCATAAATGTGAGATATAGGAAATCTATATCTTTAGAACGGTAAATGACCGATCAGATGAAATGCTTATCACATTACGTCAAAATAGATATCTACACTGTCGATTTAAAATACTTCGCAAATTCAGAATTTAATGTTATTTCTAAAATTAAAAAATTAAATTTTGTCTGAGGAAAGATCCCTCCCTTTTGCCCCGCTGGAAATTAATTACTGGTCTTTCAATTGCCAGTCGAGTGCCCTACCCACTAAGCTACCGGAAAGATCGAAATAAAAATCTTTTTTCACAGAAGTGTCATACGACAAGATTTTCACTAAATGGACTGAAATATAAGATGAAATATTTATCACATTACGTAAAAATAGATATCTACACTCTCGACTTAAGATACGCCTCAAATTCAGAATTTAATTTAATTTTTAAGTTTTTAAAATTATATTTTATCTGCAAAAAGAATCCTTGCCCTTTCCTCTGCTGGAAGTCGAATGCTGGTTTTCCGATTGCCGGTTGGGTGCTCTACCCATTAAGCTACCGGAGGAATCGAAAGAAGAAACTTTTTTCACAAACTTGTCATACCGAAATATTTTTTTAAGAGTCACAGATCTAAAATATAGGAAATCTGCAATATCATCGGGATAGTAATGACCGATTAGATGAGGTATTTATCACATTACGTGAAAATAGATCGATATAAGAATATCGATATAAGAAACACTTCAACTTCAGAATGTAGTGTTTTTTATTTAAATTTTATCTATGAAAAAAAATCCGATATATTTTTTATCTATGACCATTAGGATAAAACCTTGCTATATGGCATTTCTCTGAAAAAATATTCTTTTTTCCATCTCGAGCACCCGATTGGAAGTAGGAAGAAATGGGTTCAATTTCCAGTGGAGGAAAGGGGAGGGATATTTTTTCACAAAAAGAATTAATTTTTAAAATTTAATAAGAAAACATTAAATTTTTATTTTGGAAGGTATATCATAGCGATAAGTTAGATATATATTTTCACGTAATGTGTTAATTACCTCATCTAATTGGTATTGACATCCCGATGATAATAGAGATTTCCTATAAATTTAAGTATTGGTTTTTCTGTGTTCAAAAAACTGCTGATACACGAAACTCTTCTTAAATATGATATAAACGATCTAGGTTTTAGCGGATGAAGTAAATTTGTTAAGTACTTAACAATAATTATTATTCTTATCCTGCTTCTCAATTTTATTAAAGGAAACATGAAAGTAAGGATACGAGGACCTAAAAGTGACCTTATTTTCTTTGCAACTAGAAAAAACTCACTCTTTTAGAAATTCAAAAAGGACAACTGAAGGTTTTTCAGTAATCGGCTTACTTATTTATAATAGCTGCCTGATGTGCTATTCAGATAACATCAATGAAATAATGGTACATCAAAATATTATAATTTTATACTTTTTTTATTTAAGATCAAAATTAAATCTACTCTCTTATGAATAATTTTATTTGAACGGAGCTTGAAAAAGATTCACAAATTCAAAATTATATTTCCAAACTACCTTTCTTTCGGCTTATTTGATACAGATAAATAACAACACAAAAAAGAGGGGGAAAAAGGCAAAAGTCAAACAAAAGAAGCCTTTTACTTTTTTCTTTAGAAAATTCTTTTCCAAAATCATTATCAATTATTTAGAAATGAATATAGAAACAAGATATAAAAATTAATCTGAAAATGAAATGACCAAAGTGAAAAAATAACAACAAATACACTTTTTGTTTTTGCCCAATACCTTATTTTTATGATAATATTTTAAAGCTTTGATGACAAGGTTTTGAAGGTCTATTAAATTGCTTGCTTTTCGTAAGCATGGCATATATAATTACAATGCAGAAAAAAATTTTGAAAGGATTTTCCTAATGTCTTTCAATAAGCTAAAAAACATTTTGTAGTATAGGTTGGGACACATCTTAAAACATAAAAAAGATATGTAAAAATAATTTTGAAACGCCACAAAGAACCTTTCAGTAAATATTAAATTATTAGATTGTGTCCTTATATAAAAATAAGCAATTACAAATTTCTCAGCTTTATCCATTCTACGAAACCCTCAAAATCAGTGCTCCCACGTTAACTTTTTGGGTTGTAACGAAGCATGCTGAAATATCGAGTTTACAAAATTACATCAAAATATCCGAAAGTGCAAATATTTTAAATAATGAGACTCAACAGTTACTCAAAAAAGAATTTTCATCTAAAAAATTTATTTGGTAAATGTGTCCCAACCTATGCATTTAACGGCATTTTTGTATCGTTGGGAAAAAAATGATTTGCACTTTATCCAAAAAGCTCGAAACTTAACAATTTATTTAATTCGTACAAAAATGAACTCATTCACCTTGAAATTTCAATAAAAAATATTTAGTTAAAGGAAGTTAAATAATATCAATACGATAATTTTTCTGCTCCTTTTAAACACACTATTTGGTGGTGGTGCAATAAGCATCAATCATCTCATTGAGTTAACGTAAAAAGTGAGCGACTATTGATACTAATAATATCTGTCTCCGAATACCTGCTTTGTATAGGTAACAAGAATATTATTTTCTATAAACTGGTTTATGTACACCCTTACGACAAACTTATTTTTTGATAAGTATTCCGTTGAAATTTTAATAAAATTATTTATAAATTTGAAAAATATGCACATCTTATTTGGCAAATTTGTTTTTTGATAAGTACCAGGATGACGTAATAAATTTATTAATTTAATTTTAATTCAAATTTAATTTTAATTATAAAATTTAAGGAATTTTATTGAAATTGGAAAATATAACTGATATTATTGGAGAAACGGATAAAAATAGCAGGAAGTTTTGTTTAATTAACAAAACTGAAAATCGGGATCAACAAATTTTTTGCACTCAAACGATTATTTTATTATTGTTATAAACAAATATTTTCATACGCTTACCAACTAAAAATCAACGAGTAAAAGATGAAGAAATAAAAGAAAAAAATCAAAAGTTGATTTGGGTCAATTTTTTTCTTTTCCCCCTCTTTTTTGATATTGTTGTTTATTTGTCACTAATGAGCCGAAAAGGAGATAGTTCGGGAATCTAATTTTAAATTTTTTAAATTTTCTTTATACTCTGTTAGCATAAACTTATAAAAAGTTAAATTTAATTTTGATCTTAAATACAAATTTTTAAAATAAAGACACTAAACTCATGATTCGTTACCATCTGCAGGGTTTGTTTATTCATATCTTCTAAATTCTGTTAATTCAGGCCAAATAATGTTTACTTCAATTTTTTTAAAGAAATATTTTTATTTACAATTTTTTATATAAACAATGTTTGAAACATTAGCAATTTTAGAAATGTATAAAATATTTTTCATGTTTTTTTTTTGTATAAATAATTGATAAATATATTGGTTCAGAATCAAGAATACATACTTTGCGTCGGACAGCCTACAGACTTCGCATTCAAAACTTCTCTCCAAGCAGGAGAAATAAGGTGATTTTCACAAATATAGGAGAACTTTGAACAAATTTCATTTTTAACCAAACAGTTGCAATTGCAAGCAAATAGTTAGTGTCTCAAGAAAAATAAATATTTTTAAATAAAAGTTTAGTTTTTGATCTACAAAGCTGAATTTTCAATCAAGGGATCGACATTTCAAACCAAAATATTAAATATGAAGAAAAAACTTGCATTTTTAACCAAACAGTAGAATCTTCAATCCAAAAAGGCGACTTTTTTAAAAAACAGTTGAATTTTCAACCAAGGACTTTTCTACAAAAAAATTGAATCCCTAATCCTAAAGGGTAAATTTTCTATTAAATAACAAGAATTTTATAAGTAGTGGTAGGATTTTAAACCAAAAACTATTAAGTTTGAATAAAATATTGGAATTTTCACCAACAAAGTTAATGTTTAACGAATTGGTTTCTCCTTCAATCACTAAAAAGGAATTTCAAACAAACATGAGTTTTCGTCTAAAAGCTATCAATTCTTGAGCAAAAATGAAACAGTCAAAATTTCAGTTAGAAGAATTAATTTTCAAACAAAAAATATGATTTTGTAGCAAACTAGTTCAATCTTCAACTAAAATTGAACTCTTTTTCTTGAAAATTTTTTTTTTTTTATTCAGAACTAATTTTTTTACCTGAAAATTAATCAATTATAGTTTTTTAATTATATTTTTAGTTAAAAATAAAACTATTTGTTTGAAAATTTATTGTCTTATTATAAAATGCAATTATTTGGTCAGAATTTCAATTATTTGTATTTTTTAATTTAAATTTTTTAATGATTCTGTTTTTCGTTGAAAAATTATTAAAAAGGCAGCTTCTTGTTTTGAAATTATACTATTTTGTGCAAGACTAATTATTTGTTCGAAATATAAATATTTGGTTAAAGTAATGTTTTTCGGTCGAAAATGTAACTGTTTTGTCAAAAATTCGTCGATTTATGACAGGAAATTCACCTTTTTTGTTTAAAATTCATCTTTCTTGGTTGAAAATGAATTTTTTTGTTGAAAATGCAATTGTCTTCTCAAAAATTCATGTTTTTGGCCTAAATACTTATCTATTTTGTTCAAAATTTGTTTGTTTGTTAAAAAACCAACTATTTTATTAACTTTATATTTTTCGGTGGAAAGTTTATCTTTTATGAACGGAACTATTTTTCAATTTGAAAGTCATCTATTTGGTTGCGAATTTAACTATTTTGTGGAGAATTCGTCTTCTAGTAGAAGATTATACTACTTGATTAAAAATCCATTTTTTGTTGATTAAAAATTCAGGTATTTAGTTAAAAATTTAGCTATTTGATTAAAGTCTGTTATTTTGTTGGAAGTTTAATTATTTCGTTGTCATTTAAAAGATTTTGTTAAATTATTTTTTTCTGGTCGACAATTCAACTTTTTTGTTAAAAGTTTGTGATTTTGTATTAAATATATTAGTCATCTACCCTTATAAAAAATAAGTATTGGTAAGTATTGGAACCAGTACTTTTTCCGTGAAAAAGTATTAGATTTCCAATAATTATTGGCGAAAAAATTATTAGCTTCATTACTTATCAATACTTCCTTTTCATAAAGGTTGGATTCAAATTCATCTTTTATAGCAGATAAATCAATTTTTCGTTTGTAACTTCATCTTTCTTGGTTGAAATTGAATTTTGTTGTTGAAATTTAGCTTTCTTCTGAAAAATGTGTATTTTTGGGTTGAAAATTTAACTATTCTATGAACAATTTAATTATTTTATTGCAAATTCAACTATTTTCTTGTTTTTGAAAATCGCCTTTTTGAGTTAAGAACTCATCCCATTTAGTCGAAAATTCGTTCACCCGAAAATGTATCTTCTTTATAGAAATGCCAATAAATTTCGACTGGAAAACTTAGAAATTAAAAGCTCTTAAATTATATTTCAATACACTATCACCAGAGCCGCAAAGAAAACGCAGAATAAACGGGAGATACCTGTCCAGCTAACGGCTTCATTAATTTTTTGAGGGTGTTAAAAATCTACATTTGTCTACGAGAGGGGGTGGGGGGTAAAAATAAGCTAAAATTGGGAATCTCCTTTATGGACGCCCCCTAGTATGTAAGTATAAAGTAGAATTCCTTTAGTCTAATTACGTCTTTAACCTTTAATGGTTATGTGCCTAAGAGCAGCTCTCCTGGTTAGCTAAAGTCGTGAACTCCGTGCTGCTAGTTTCTTGTAGGTGACATGGAGTCGAACATTTGTTTACAATAGGCTGAAATTAAGCCGTGGGACGTTGCTATTTCAGTATGGGAATTTTTCAGGAGAGTAAGAACATAGGTATGTATCTATAGGAGCAAATGAAAAGGAGTCAGACGAGACCAAGTCAGAGGAAAGAGAGGCGCGGCATTAGCGTGCTAAGCAGATGCAGATGAAACAAATGGATTCGCTCGGTGACCGCCGTAAATTCTCTCTATCGTTGACACGATCCCTACACCCTCACACGAACCCAGTGCGACCTTCTGCCTCCTTCCTACCATCTTTCTTGCCCTCCTTCCGCTCGCTCGGCGCTCGCTACCTCCTCAACAACGAGAGTCGCTCTATCAGAATTGAGAATTTCTCCGAGAGGAACAACAGCGCGCCGCGCGGATGTCGACGATGGTCGTCGCGTCGCGTTGCCGTGAGAGGACGGGGGCAGAAATTTATTGACCCGAGATAGTCTTGTCCCTTTAAGTACTATTCGCATTACACAGGAAATCTGCTGAAACGAAAGAGGCACGGGAATAACTTAATGCTTCCAAATTTATCGTTTCTCTAACCTGTTTTAGAGGCAAAGGGAAAAATGGATAGGCAGCCTCCTGTCACCGAGAGTTGAAAATGGCCCATGTGTTGAAAACGGCCTATTATTGCATTTTCTTTGCAAACTCCGAATTCATAAACTCTTGTTGTCTGAATAATAAATTCTTCCATTTTCCCCTTATAAACATTTAAAATGTAATATTAACCATCGACATTTCAATGCAAAATTTAAATTATATCAACTTGAAATGACAAATCAGCAGAAACTTTTTTCATATTTGAGGTTATGTTAATATATTTGTACTTAAAATAATAATCTTATTTAGAACCTGCTTTGATTATTTTCACTCTGAATGCAGAAAAATTATTAAAGAATGAAAACGATAAATACTTGATGATAACTTTTTCTTTAATCTTTTTTATTGACAGTGGGACAAGCTTGAAAATTCGTTTGAATTTCGTCAATTTTTTCTTTATTCTGCTTTATTTCTCAAGTCATACTATCAGTAAATGCTGTAAATGTACTATAAGATTTTTCATAATTTTTTTTAAATAGAAGTTTATTTACATTTCAGAAAAATCGAACAGTTTCATGCTTTCGAGCAGTAGAAGAGTAACCAAACACACAAAAAAACACTTTGCTCTTCGATTTTCGTGACGAAAACTCCATTAATGAAGTTTGATTTATTTTATTTGTAACTTTTTATTTATCACTTTTTATTTTTTTCTTGGTTTCACTATAAAAAACACTGTAAAACCTTTAGAAAAATTATTTTCGTATATTCCCTATACTTCCCGTCAAAATTTACCTACGCTCAGGGCTTTCCGATTCTGTTACCAGGTGGCATTTTCGGATTCTTTAGATCCCAATATGTCTTTTGTCATGTTTAGATATCCTCAAGGGAGAGTTGAGACACGAGGTACTCCAAATCTGATTGGCCCGCTGTACCGGAACTAGTTAATCTTTTATGAGTTTTTATTGGCACGAGTTAGCGCTATTTCCAAATCACACTTTTATTTTTAGGAGGATTTAATACATAATAAAGACAGAACTCGAACAAGAACATAATAAGTTATCGGGAAGGTTAGTTATTAATGTTAGGAATAAATAATATTAACTTTGAAACAAATAATTGTAAAATTTCATAAACAAAAGAATTAATAAAAAATAAAACTGTTGAAACTTTTCGCGCCCCATGAAAATATTAAAGTTCCGGTACAGCGGCGGCTATCGGAGGGGGAAATGTGTCTTAACTCTCCCCAGAGGATCTCTAGTCATCTCTAGTCTCTAGTCATTTTCTGTTTTTTTTGTCTAATCATTTCCATCAATTATTGCTCCGGTATAAAAATCATGTTATAAAAGTGAACTCAGAGAAGACCCCGAATAAAAGAATTAGAAGCTTTGAATAATTATGAAAGATCTGAGGAGAAATGGTTTCGGTTTTATTTTCAAAGAATAATTTTAAGGTTTAAAGATTTTAAAATGTGACTTAAAAGAATATGGAAGATTTTGAAACCATTTTTTTTTTTAATTTTTCAAGATTTACATATTTTTTAGGTGAACTGAATTTTTTGAGGGTGCGCAAAAGTTCTTAAAATTTATGGGAAATTTTTTAATGATTTTTTTGTACGGAATTTCTGAAGAGAATCAAAAAAAGATCACAAAACATTTTGAATTATTTCTTAGAATCTTTAAAAAGCGTAAAAGATTTTAAAGCAAAATTTTGGCATGTTGCATCATTTTAGAAAAAATTTTATTGAGTTTAAGAGATATTCAAAAGTTTTGAAACGATTCAAAAATAAAAAACTTGTAAAGGTTTTTTAAAGTTTCATGAAAATAAAAGACATCTTTTCAGGCTCCTACGAAAAATTAAAATAATGTTTTATTTCGAAAAATTAATTTGAAGAGATTATTCAAGAAGATTTTAGCAGATTTCAAAAATAGTCAAAAAAATCGGAAAGAATTTAAGGTAATTTTTTTAATTTTGCAGAATAAATAAAAAATGCAAGAAAAATTTAAATAATTCTTAGAAATCATAAGCTTTAGAAAGTCTGACCAGATTTAAAACAAAAAACCATTTTTCCTATGTTCGTGTTCAAATTTTTAATAATTTTTTATTTTGATAAATGAACTGTAAGGGAAAATTGAAAAAGATTTTTGAAAATAAAAAAAGATTTCCTAAAATTTCTAAAAATAGTTTAGAAGATTTTAAAACAAAATCTTTTAATTTGGTAAGATTGACAAATAAAAACGAACAAAAATTGGACAAATTCAAGAAATATTTAGTAGAATTTAAAATAATTTCGAAAGTTTTAAAGATAATAAACAAATTTGATTAAAATTTCTGGGAAAACTTAGACGATTGTAAGGTAATTTTTTTAAATTTGGAATGATATTTGAAAATTTTGAGAAAAATTCGTGTCAGTCAAAAATATTTTCAGGAATTTAAGACGTTTTAAATTGATTACAAATATTTGAAAACTCGGAAACATTTTCAAAAATGTATCAAATATTTCTTGATACCTTCCCTACTTCTGAAATTTTCAAACATATTTTAAAACGACTCGAATTTTTCATAATATTTCGTAAAATCCTATAGTATGGACAAAATTCTTTATAATATTCTAGATTCTTTTTTGGAAATTCTCAAATATTTAAAAATCTTTCTAATTTTTTTAAGAATGTTATGAAAATTATATTTACATAAATTTGAAAACAAGGCGATAATACTTATTTCCTTGTTCTCAATTCTCAGAATTTAATTTCAAAATGGATTTATTCTTGCACCTCGATAAATAATTTTCGATTAATTTTAGCATTTTCAAAGATGAAAAAATATACTTGAATGGTCTTTCTTTAAGAGTGACATACGAATTTAAAAATATTTTATTTTCGTTATGAAGTCTAATTGAGTAAAAAAATATCACACTTAAGAGTTCGTTATTTCATTGTTATAGAAAATAATATTTTAGAATGTATCATATTCCTTTTTTATCATCTTTAGATATAATAATTATATTTATTATAAAGTAGCATTATATTTTAAAACGTAAATATAAAAAAAACAGTTCTTCATCACTATCTTTAAAGGTATTTGAATATCCGGGACTAACACAAAATAATGAAAAAATGAATAACAAAATCATAAATTAGCAAGAAAAAAATTGCCGAATTATAAAATAAATAAATTGTTAAATTTCCATAAATATTTCTGTTTCTGTAATTTAAGTTAGACGACATTTAAAATCTGCCGAAAATAATTAATAAATTATTAATTAATGATTGATTAAATTGTTTGCCTTGTTTATAATTATAACAATAGCTCATAAATTATTGATCAATTAACAATGTTCAGCAGTTCTAAATTTCGAGAATTGAAACATTTGTTGGAATTAAATAATTGGTTCAATTTAAAAGTCGTTTTTGAAGTGAGTAAAGTTAAGTTTCGGATTTTTTTGAATTTGGGATTTTATTTTTGTCAATTAAAGATCTTGTCATTATTTAAAATTTGAAAAATTTTATAATTTGATAATAATATATGTTTTTTGCTTTTTTTTATTCACTTGTGCATTTGTTATTTATTTTTAGTTATTTCTTACAACTTCTAAATATCCATGCAATTTTTTTGTTTGTTTGAATTGTGTCAATTATGCCACTTTTTCCTGTATTAAAAAAATCATAGTGATCAGAAACTCAAACAATTTATCCTAATGAATTTTTTCTATAAAAAGAAATTTATCAGAGTTAGATCATTTTCAAAATCAAAAAAAAAAAAAAAACAAGATCAAATTAACATTTAAAGCCAAAAAACGCATGATATGAAAAAAAAAGTCAAGAGAAGAAAAACTTTGATTTTTGAAAGCCATACAAGATTATAATAACAAATTTTTTAATTTGGTCCACAGTGAACTTTGAGAAAGCTTTGACATGTTGAAGATCATTTATTGCTCGTCTTTGCGTGAAAATATTAAAATGATTTAAAATTGGAAACCAGAAACTAGCTCTACCTGCCAATATTCTTGGGGTTTTTTCCTCCTTGATATTTAAATGATTTTTTTATTCATAAAATAGAATATTTGAGCGTATAGCAGAATTTAATAAAGGTTTGGATTTTTTTCATATCAAACGCAATGAATTAAAACCTTGTTCAAACATGGCAGTTAGTGGAATTTGTTAAAGAGGCTTGAAAAAGGTAGAAACTATTGACAGTATTCCAGTGAACTGAATAAGAAATGATCCAATTAAAAAAAATACTTTGTATTTTTCAAAAAAGAACAATAATGTTCTATCAAAAAAGGCGAATTTTCGTCTAAATAAATGAATTTTTAAACAAAAATTAAACCTTCGACTGAACACATAAATTTTTGACGAATCAGTTTAATTTTTGATGAAAAAGATTACTTTTTATGAAAAAATAATATTTATATAAATAAAAATTATAAGGGGCCTGGTCAGGCCCAGATCGGGCCTTTCTAATGGATATTCAGTCTGGATAACCCAGTCTGGTCATTAAGCGTTTCATGTCGAGTCTGCACCTGACTGGGATTCTCGACCGAGTCCCGATTCTGCCAGATCTAGCCCCTGCCAGGGCCCTTCAGAAATTTCTGCACGGGTAGTTCAAAGTAACAGGTTATTTCTCCTCACCGTAACTTATGAATGGCCTATCATTTATATTTGGAAATTTTGCCAGGGTTATAAATTTACGTTAGAACATTAAGAATATTTTAGATATTACATTGCATTAATCGCGTTATGTTCGTTATTAAAAATTCATCTTGTTTGGTTAAACATTATTCTTCTTAAATTAAAATTAATCAAGACGGTTACTAAGTTATTTATTTTGTTGAGAATTTGTTTCTTTTAGTAGAAAATTAATATCCTTGGCTAAAAATTGATATTTTTGGTTAAAAAATCAACTATTTTGTAGAAAGCTTATGTATTAATTTAAAAATCACTAATTTTAATACGTGTATGTTTCTCAAATTTTCAATCCTTCGTCAATACCTAAGACGGTCGTTTTCAGAAGCAAATAAAAAAAGATGCTTTTCATTCCATGGCGAAAATTTGTAGAGAAAAGAATGTCAAAGTTTCTTAATTATTTACCTGTCTTAATTTTACGAAAGAGGAGACCACTCTTAAGTAAACAGAAAATAATTCCATAGCGTTTAACTGAGTCAGTTTGCAACAATAAAGTAGAATTTTTATTGACAAAAATAATTAACGGCTTTTTGCAGTCATTCATAATTCATTAATTCAGACATGGCTGCTACAAACAAATTGACACAAAAGACGTGAAAAAAGTGACTAATCGCCGCAAACAAGCGGTTCAAGCAGTATCGCATTCCAGATAAGATATATGAATTCCCACTGTCTTATCATGGCGATGTCAAGAATTTTTTTCAAGAATGAATCATATTATTTTCAAAGTTAAATATATCTTTGTGAAGTCGTGATGACCTCCATTGAACAGAGCACAGTTTAAGCACCAAAATGATCAAATAGAATTCTTTTTTCACTATTAGGCACCTAGAGCAAGAGCAGAACAAATATCATTGTCCTGGCAAAGTGCGATCGAAAAATAGTTGGAGCAAGAAAAAGACAAGTTTCGGTTACGCTGTAAAGACGAACAGATTGAAGTTGGAGGAAAAGAGCGACAACGGAGTCGCTTTTTTCCTTCGGAAAAATTTCCAAATTTGTAGGAAATGTAAATTTTGTAATCTGAATGGAAAAAATTCCGAAAAAAGTGAAAAACTTCCATATTGGTGGAATAATTTCCAAAATTCGGTAAGAAAATTTAGATAAGAATTGGAGAAAATTTCCAGGTGTATAGGAAAAGTATATTTCCCTATATAAATGGAAAAAATGCCGAAAGAACAGAATAACTTTCCATTTCGGCGGAATAATTTCCAAAAATATATAGGACAAATTGGCCAAGCATTCAGAAAAACTTCCAAATTTGTAGGAAATGTAAATTTTGTAATTTGAATGGAAAGAATTCCGAAAAAAATGAATAACTTTCATATTGGTGAAATAATTTTCAAATTTCTTTAGGAACATTTAGACAAGAATTGGGGAAAATTTCCAGATTTATAGGAAAAGTACATTTCCTTATACAAAATGGAAAAAATGCCGAAAAAAAAGAATAAATTTCCATTTTAGTGGAATAATTTCGAAAAATGTGTAGGTAAAATTGGCCAAACATTGGGAAAAATTGCCAATTTTATAGAAAATTTCCATTTAATAATATGGATGGAAAAAATTCCAAAAAGAACAGAAAAATTTTCATTTTTCTTGAATAATTTCCTACTATTTCTTGGAAAAATTTCGTATAAATTCGGAATTTCATGCAATTTCCGGATCTTTTTGATATATTTCCTAACATTTCGGAAATTATTCCGAATAATCGGCAAATTTGTCGAAAATTTACGAAATATTTCCACTTTTTGTAGGAAATCCCATACTTCCGAATATTTTCCGAAAAATTTCTTACGAACCAGTAGGAAAAATTGCTGAAGTTTTTTACAGTGTAATTTCATGTATCGGTTCGATAAGCTCTAGGTGTTATAAGTTTATGTTTCAATTGATGCAAATGTTTCTCTAACCTTGCTTATGAATTGTTTATTACTTATGAAATTTTAGAAACTTCACAAAATGTTTTAAAAGCTGGAAAAACGTATACGACCCTTTTCCCTCAGTTTGTGAATTATTTTCACAAATGATTTAATAATTAATCAGAAAAATTCTTGTTTCAGCCAGACTTCGCGATTTCTTATCATAATATGCTTACATAAAAGAACTGTTTGTTTATTACTTTAAGAATTTCGATCGAAAAATATTGGAAAAAATATTTCCGAGTAAAATTGTTTTTTGTCTACAGCGCTATAGGCTTCAATAAAAGAACTAAATTTGTTATTGTAAGAATATCGATAGCAAAATTTAAAAAACAAAATTTTCGCAAAAAATTGTTTTTCAAATTCTTATCAAAGTAGGTATTAGATTTGTGTAAAATTTGACCCCCCCCCTTCCTCCGTTTTTGTTAAATTTTCACGTTTTGAGACCAGTTCAATCCAAAAAACCGATTTTTAATAATGTGTCTGTTTTTCTGTGGGCGCGTGCGTCTGTAGATTTTTAGCTTGTTAGCACGATAACTTTCGAAAGAATTGACAGATTCGATTGGCCTTTGGTATACTCAAGTGTCTTAACATAAATGTCAAGTCTGTTAGCCAGCCATTTTGGATAAAAATTCAAAAAGTGAGCGTATTTACCACTTTTTTTAGGATACAAAAATATTCTGTGAACAATTTATCCTAATGACGTTTTTTGATAAAGCCAAAATTTACCAGAGATATAGAATTTACTAATTTCCAAAAAACACACGAAAATCAACATTTGAAGCAAAATAGCGCACGATAGGAAAAAAGTCAGCAAAAGAAAATATTTCTTTTTGAATTCCCTACAAGATTATCATAACAACTTTTTCAATTTTCTTAAAAAATCGAAGATTCAAATTTCTACAGCATAAACAAAATGGAAAATCAAAAATTGAATTTTTTCATTTAAATATTTTACAGTATTTCAAAGATTTTTAATTATATAAATGTCTTTGCAAATAAATAATTTTGATTTTCCCACCAAGTTACAGACTTCAATAACAAACATCTAAAACATCTGTTAATGCTTTATATAAAATGTTTTGTTATATACATGTACATTTGTAACTATAAACATTTCGATAGGAAAATTTTGAAAACAAAATTTTCTAAATAATTTTATTTATCCCCGAAAGCGTAACAGGCTTCAATAAGAACAACCACATTTGTAACTGTAAAAATTTCGATAGGAAAATTTTTAAAAAAATGTTGAGAAATTTTTTTTTCCCCATCGCGTTATATGCTCCAATAAAAACAACTACATATGCTATCGTAAAAATTTTGAGATGATATTTTTGAAAAACAGTTTTGGACATATTTTTTTAATCACCATAACCACATAGGCTTCAATAAAAATTGATAAGTTCGTATACCTTGGTAGATCATTTACTAGGGAAGAGAAGATATATGAGGAATTAGATAGACGCATAAACGAAGGTAAGAAGGTTATTGGTAGAGCAGGTCCCCTTATTAGAAGTAAAAATATATCAAATAAAGCTAAAATGGCAATACATAATTCTATATTTGTACCGACTGTACTATACGGCAGCGAGAATGGACTTATCAAGAAAAAGATAAGAGTAAAACTAACGCAATTGACATGAGATTAATGCTCATAATATGCGGAAACCCCTGATGGACAAAGTAAGTAACGAGATAATTCTAAAAGAATATGGTGCAGAAGAGACGTTAGTAGACACATGGGAAAGAAATCGGTTAAGATGGTTCGGACATGTTGAGAGAATGCCAAATGAACGACTAACGAAACAAGTGTATCAAGGTAAAGTAAATGGCAGCGTGCCCAGAGGTAGACCGCGAAAAGAACGGTTAGAATGTGTGAATGAGACCCTAGTTAGAAGAGACATAAGAAGTCACAGAAACACGAGCCTGCATGAAAAAATGCATGGACATAAAAGAAACTAGAGAAGTATGCCAGGACAGGAAAGTATGGCGGCAAATAGTTAATAAAAAGAGTGTCAGTAGCGTGAATGACGCCTGAAACAAAAGACCTTGGCCACTAATGGACCTAAGTGGGGAACCTTACATAACGACTTCGTGAGGTTCTTCGCTTGGGTTGATTGCTAGAGAGATTGATCAGCAACCTGGGTCGGAGCAGTTTTGCGGAACGAACGTGTTATTTACTTAAATAGCACGAGAATTCTGGATCAATTTGAAAAATCTCTATCCCTTCCACACACTACTCCTTTCCCCTACCGAGTGAGTCACGCTTACCCCGAAAGGGAAATAGCTTAATGGTGTAATAATAAAAAAAACTATCAGAGTATAGCTTAATTGTACTGATTTTGAGATTGTGGTTCTCCTGCAAATGCCGTAAAAGCAAGAACCAATTCCGTGGACACCACGCGAAGCGATCGACTCATCCTATATGTACGTGCATGCTGAAAAAATAAGATGTAGAATCATAATTTGGAGAGAAATAAAGAATCTTTAAATTTTTCATAACTACGTGGATACATTTTTTTTTTAAATCGGGAAGCGTTGGAAAATCCGAAAAACTACTAAAGTTATAGCTAAGTTTTCACATTTTTTAAAAATTACAACAATTTGAAAATGTATGGTAATGTTATTATGAGAAATATGTAACGTCAGACAACTCAGCGGTGCCACTAAACAAAAAACAAAATGTCATAGATTACATATTTTTTTGCGATTTTGTACCAAAAATTTTTTTTTGCTCTATTCGTTTTAGAGAAAACAGGGCGACGCTAGGTTACCGGCAACTCAGCGGCGCCCTCTATAAAAATCATTAAAAAATCATTAAATAAAACAAAATGACTAGGTTAGATTTTTTAGCTATTTTTTTCTCTACAATGGGCTATGAATCTCTTTTGTAAAATCGGCCCTTATTTTTTTCATATTACCCCCTATAATGAAAAAATGTATTAAAAAAATGATTCCGCTAGATTTTTTTGCTATTTTTTTGCTTTCAAATGTGATATGAAACAATTTTGTGAAATCAACCCTTATTTTAGAAGGCGACCCCCCTGTGCTGCAAAAACGTATTTTAAATAAAGGAGCTATCGACATGAAAAACACTTATGAAATATAAACACGGTATTGTAAAAGCATAAGTGAGAAGAAAAATTATTGTTCACCCCTAATAGTTACAAAAACAACCGCCGTATCCGAATGCAAACCTGCACACTGATGCCCAAAATTGTATACATTAACTGTTGGAACATTTGTTCTCTTGATTTTTGTGCTCTTTCATTATTCTCCAATGTCATATCAACCGCGTTTCAAAAGTTAACTTGAATTAACCCTTATATAAAAAAACAATTCCCTGCAATGAAAACACGTAATGAAACAAGTTCATTTCTAAATAGATGGAACTTACTTACACAATAGTAACATGGTATTTTTAAGCATAATTATTTCTGACCCCTAATTGTTACAAAAATAACCGCCATAATAAATATTATTTTCCAGTATATGTGTGTATATTCGAAAAATATAATTGATCTTTTTCGATGCACCTTTTAATGCCCTTAATCAACTTCCAGCGCAACAAATGTGTCTCTCGAGCTAGCTCTTCTACTAACGAAATTCCACAATTTTTTACATTCTCATCATTTATGATTCAGAAAGTATTAGAATTGTCCGAAATTTGGCATCACAGTTTTTTAACGGATCTTCACGTTTCAAGTTCCCCTGAATCCGAAAATCAGGGTTTGAAGATGGCGTCTGTCTGTCTGTCCGTCCGACCGTCCGGCCGTGAACACGATAACTTTCGAAAAAATGAAAGGATCAAATCCATCTTTGGCAGACTTTTCTAAGGTCCTAAAAGAAAGGACGAGTTCGTTAACCAGCCATTTTTGATAAAAATTCAAAAAGTGAGCGCATTTTGAAAATTGTTTAGACCACTTGTTTCTGAATTTGAAAATTCTATATACGGAAATTAATAGTAATAAAAAGAAAAAACAAATTATTCTAATGACTTTTTTCGATAAAAAGAACATTCTCAGAGTTCTGGCGTTTTCAACATTTTTTAAATCAACCGAAAATCAAAATTTTAAGCCAAAAATGCACGATATGAAAAAAAGTCAAGAAAAGATAAACATTTATTTTTGAAAGCCCTACAAGATTATTATATCAAATTTTTTTATTTTCTTGAAAAATGAAAAATTCAAATTTTGATTGCACAAAAAAAATCAAAAATCAAAAATTCCATTTGGTGGACAAACTATGTAGGATACGAAAAAATATCAAACAGCAAAGATTGTTAACCCAAAAAAAGATCTACAATTTCGTTAAGAATCACTTCTTGATAGGATGCGTACTTTTTGTTTTATTTGTGAAAAATAACATTGAAAATAAAAAAAAATAACATAAAAATGTATGGAAAAACGACGAAAGTTACGAGAAAAAAAAGATTCAACAAAACCTGTTTACAAAGACGCATATAAATGCTGCCATCTAAAAGAGATCTTTTTGATAAAGAATTTTGGGCTTTTTTGGACTTTTTTGGTCTGTATTGTCTATTCTTGGGCTTCACTACTTTTTATGAAAATTCAAATTTCGAGTGGAAAATCTGGCTTTTTTGGGGTTTTGAACGCAATAACAATCAATTTCCAAATTCTACCCCTACTAAAAATAAAACTACCCCCTACATAAGAACTCAAATTCGGAAAAAACAAAGAACACTAGATTTTAGGCTTATTTTGGACTACCGAATGCAAGAAAAAAAATGCAAAAACCACCCCATTTTCAAAAAACCACCCCCTTGCGAAAAATAAAATCTGCAAAATACAAAATGTACCAGATTTAGGGCTTATTTTTGACTCTCGAATTCTCTAAATAAAAAATTCAGAAAAATCACCACAATGCACAAAAATCAGAGACTTCATTGACACTGGAAAATTCTCAAAAAGATTATTTTTTTTACAATTTCAAATATACGTGGTAGAGAGGGATTGATTTGAGAGATTAAGGGTGAGCCTAATAATCGAAGAAGGTATTTTCGAGAAGCCCAAAAATCAGAGATTCGATTGAAAATGGAAAATACTCAGAAGGATTGTTTTTTGATAATTTCATATCTACGTCAGAGAATCAAAGAATATAGTAATACAGGAAAATTCTGAAAACTATTATTTTTACACAAAGTCGTGATTGCCTGTTGAGATGTGGCCCTTTTCTCTTAGGTCTCGAGTTCTATGCTTTTAGATCACAGAGTCTGAGACTTTAAATCACTCTAAAATTTTTGCTCTAAAATCATGCGCTTCCCTGAATTAATCTACTGAAATTTATCTCCGTGTAGTAGCGCTGTAAACTTTCGAGAAATATTATTTCTACTACGCAGATATCACATCCTCCGGAAAAATACCCTCTCCAATTTTTAGGCTTCAACCCTTACCGTCTATAATCAACCCCTTTCTACCCTGTAGATATGAATTTGTTTGTCAGAAAATAATCTTTTTGAAAAATTTCCAGCGTCCATAGAGTCTATAATTTTCGGGCTCCTCAAAAATACCCCCTCCGATTTTTGGAGTAAAAACTATAATCTCTCAAATCAACCCCTCTCTACTACGAAGATATAAAATTGTAGAAAAATAATTATTTTCAGAATTTTTCAGCTCAATAGAGTCTCTGATTTATGAACTCCACAAAAATACCCATTCCGAGTTTTAGGTTCCAACCCCTGACGTATAAAATCAACCCTTCTCTACCACGTAAATATGACTTTGTGAAAAAATAATCTTTTTGAGAATTTTCTAGCGTCAATGGAGTCTCTGATTTTTAGGCTCCTAAAAAATGCCAATATCGAGGTTTAAGTTTTTACTAATGGGTTGGTGTTTTTGTACATAGCGGTGATTTTTCTAAATTTTTATTTGGTGCACTTAAAAGCCCAAATTCTGGTGCATTTTGTGTTTTGCAGATTTTATTTTTCGCAAGGGGGTGGTTTTTTTTAAAATGCGGGCGTCTTTTTGATTTTTAATTCGTTTCTTCATGAGACCAAAATAAGCCCAAAATTCTGGTGTTCTTTGTTTTTTCCGAATTTCAGTTTTTATATAGGGGGTATTTTTATTTTCAGTGAGGGTGGTTAATGAAAATTATTATTCGTTACGTTCAAAAGCCTAAAAAATCCTGAACTCTAACGTGTTTGATTTTATTTTTAGTTTTATATAGTGGAGGGGGTGGCTTCATTAGCAGCTGCACTCGAAATTTGGATTTTCATGAAAAATAGTGAAGCCCAAAAATCGATAATGAAGACCAAAAAATTCCCAAAAAAAACCCAAAATTCTGATAGATAGAAATTTAGGAATTTCGTTTGTAGAGGAGCTAGCTTGATAGGCCTAATTGTTGCGCAAGAAGTGTATTAAAGGCATTATAAGGTGCATCGAAAGGGTCAATTATATTTTTTGGATATACACACATAGACTGAAAAAAATTCATTACGGCGGATATTTCTGTACCGATTAGGGGTGAGAAATAATTAAACTAAAAAGTACCATGTCACTATTTTATAAATAAGTTCCATCTATGTAGATATCGCCTTTTTCCATCCTTTTTTTCATAACAGGGTATTGCTTTTTTATATAAGGGTTAATTTTACACTAGCGATTGATATGGCATTGGATAATAATGAAAGAGCACAAAAATCAAGATTTCAAAACAATTTTTGGCATCAGTAGGCAAGTTTGCATTCGGACAGAAATTAAGGAGTTGTTTTTGTAACGAATAGGGGTGAACAATAATTTTTCTTCTCACTTATGCTTTACAAATACCGTGTTTATATTTTATAAGTGTTTTCCATCTCGACATGTTCTTTATTTAAAATACGTTTTTGCAGCACAGGGGGTTGCTTTTTAAAATAAGGGCTGATTTTAAAAAAGCGATTAAAAGCCCATTGTAGAGCAAAAAATAGCAAAAAAATCTAAGCTTGTCATTTTTTTAAATTTAATGATTTTTGTAGAGGGCGCCTCTGAGTCCCCAGCAAGCTAGCGGCGCCCTGTTTTCTCGAAAACTAATAGAGCGAATAAAATGTTTTTTGGTAAAAAATAGTAAAAAAATCTGCATCATATGACATTTTGTTATGCGTTAGTGGGACCGCTGCGTTGTCTGATCTAAATATGTACACTATAATGACTGGACAGAATGGAAAAGAATGAAAAAGAATGGAAAACTGAATGAAATGTTAGGTATATGAAATGTACCATTTTTTTCACCCCTACTTCTGCTAAAAGTTATAAATCTTGGTTTCTACTTTCATTCACATTATTCTTAGATAATGATGTATAAAAACAAACCTCTTTCGCTGACTTCATCGTAAATGCATAAATTGAAAGTCCACATCTGCCTTTTGTAATAAACAATATTCGACAAATGAACAGGGGTCGGCAGTATTTTTTGTAGATCGAAGGTTAAAACCATGGTATCTTCTCTTTCAGCGGCTCTTCGCATATCTTCCATGAATTCAGCGTTGACTCGTTCAACGAGATTGGAATGCTCTTCTTTTTTCTTAAGGGTTTCTTCTTTAATGTCCTCGGAAACGCTTGTTCCTTTGAGTATGCATTGGAAATTGTTGCAAATTTTACACGTGTCTGAGTGTTGGGGCTTGAAACTCACGTTAAAACGGGTGTTAAATATTTGTCGAAACATTGATTTTTTTAAGATTGTTTTCTCTTTGGCTTGACGATCTTCTTTGTATAAGTTGTATAATTTCTTGAAATCCAAACCGGGATGAAGGAACTGTCGTTGAGAGTGACTAAGTCCATAATGAGACTCGTATCTTGGAAATCAGTTGATAAATCTTGTTACTCCCAAAATGTCTTCTTTTGTTTTATTCGCAGGCGTTGCTCTCCCTCGTTTTTCAGTAGCACTAACATTTTTTGTGATTGAGTGAAGAGAGTTGTACAATCTAGATGGAGTAATTTGCAACATCTTCAGAAAAAAATCACAGTACACAACGTGTGAAATTCCTTTATTGTCAAGCAGTCTGTAAATGCAGGTGAAGTCTTTCTTATTGGTTTCAACAATAGGGTTAGAGTCACTCTTTTTTTTGCTACTGGGGGCATAGACACAAACGACCGAATGAGTAAAGTTTTTTGGGACCAATCAGATTTTTCATAATAAGCAGTGCAGATTTCTCTTTGACGAACAATATCGATGAACTCAGAACTTTTTTTTGGCATTTGCAGTTAACTTGTGCACAGAAGGATTTTCCTGAAATTACTCGCCCTCGCGCAGTTTTTCTTTAACTTTCGGTTTCAACAGCAACTTTTGCAAAATTCTGTTTGTACGTGTGAGTGTTCCTAATCCTCTTGCGAGGAAGGACGCAACCTATTTCTGTAATAAATCAAAAATATCTATTATAGATTTTTTTCAATCCGAAATTTAAATTTAAAACAACTGATTTTTCCTAAACAAAAATGCTTTGAGTATTATTTCGGCATGATTTGGATAAAAACTCAAAAAATCAGTTTCGCTATCTTTTGGGTACTATTTTGGAATAATTAGAGTATAAACTCGCGGAGTAAGTTTTGGTAGCTTTTGAGAAGTGTTTTAGTATTATTTGAATATGAACTAGCAAAGTCATTTTCAGTTTATCTTAGTTATTATTTCGGTATTATTTGGGTATTTTCTGAAAAACAAATTTTGGAGTTTTTGTAATCTTTGGAAACGTGACGAAAATTACGAAAAACCTCAAAAAAATTGAAATTCCGGAAAATCAAAATTCCCAGAAACTCGGAAGAAGGTTACTGAAATTTGAAAACGTTAGAAAATTTTTAAATCACGAAATTTTCTCAATTACTGGGATTTTCTAATTTTTTATTATCATTTTGTTTTTTTTCACTTCTTTAACGTTTCGAAACATAAAAAAATATAAAAATCGTGTTTCCTACAAAATACACAAATAATACCCTGAAAATACCGAAACTGATTCTGCGAGTTTATACCCAAATAATATCGGATTAAGACCCAAAAATAAACCCAAAAAATTTTCAGAAATTTGTTTTCCTTCAAATTTCTTAACTTTTTTCGAAGTTTTCAAAATTTCACTAAAGCCGTCAAAAAGTTTTTAGAAATTTTCGATTTTCGATGAGTTTTTTTCGTTCTCGTATTTTTTTACATTCTCATCCTAATAAGAAGGTATTGGTTTTATGTGAAATTTTACTTTGACGGTTTTCATCAAATCTCCACGTTTTGAGATCCGCTGAGTCAGAAAAAACGATTTTTACGAAGTTTTCTGCCTATCTGTTTGAAGTCTGGAGTATGAGGTTTGCAGTCTGTATTGTGTAGGCACGATAACTTTCGAAATGTTGATCAGAATGGATTCTGCTTTGGCACACTTTTTAAGGCCTAAAAAGAAAGAAAAAGTTCGTTCACCAGCTATTTTGGGTGAACATTTGAAAAGTGAGCGCATTTTCCAAATATTTGAGACTACCATATTTCTTTTCAATAATAAAAAATTCTATGTTCGGCTATTTGTAGTACTCGGAAACACGAACAATGTATACTTTTAATTTTTTTCAATAAAAAGAAAATTAAGTAAATTATAGGATTCTAAAAATACAAAAAAGCAAACCAAAGTGAACCTTTGAAAGACCCACAAGATTATCATGAAAACTTTTTGAATTTTTTCATAAAGTTGAAAAATAAATTTTGTTCTTACAAAAAATAATAAGAAATTCCACTTCGCTGTCAAACTATTCAAAATCGGGAAAAAAATGAATTAACTAAAATTGTGCGCCCTGAAAAGATGGGGCGCGCGACTGTTGGTTCACGCGCTGCGCGTTCGATATTATATTTTTTTTCGCGCTTTTAAAATTAGAGGTCAAAGCATCATCAATAAGAACTTCTCTACATTGTGTTCAAATCTATTTCATTGAATGTATATTATATTTAATTCTGATCCTCAGTATGGGGCTGTTTATTCAGATATTGCAAAATAAAGTACAAATCTTCTTTTCACTGCTTACTTTATTATTTGCTTCTTATTTTTCATTAAATATAAATCTTAGACAACCTGAAAAATGTATTTATTTTAATAAATTTATATTATTACCGTTCATAATATGTATTAGTATCGGAGAAACGTATTTTTACTGTCTTATTTTTATCATTAAAAGAAAATTAAATGTAATATAGGCAGGGAAATGTTGTTAAATAAATTGTTATTTTAACTTGTGTCCTTTTTTCATCAAGTTTATTTTTTAACTTTAAATATATTTTTATAACAGAGTTTATAACAAAATTGTAGATATTTTTTATTAAACAAATTTTGTCTTTTAATTTCGTTTGTCTCTTGTGTGCTTTATCTAACAATTTATTTTAAAAAATTTTAATCTTATTTTTTACTATTAAAAGATAATCTGCTTGTCCTATCTAAAAATAAGTAATAACAAGTTTATAGTTCTTCTTTAGGTGAAAAATTTTAGTCTGTCAATTTTAGTTCGTACCTTGTGTCGTTCTTCAAAAAATTTAATTTTTCAATTTTGAATGTTATTTTTTATGATTGAAACAAAACTGCGTGTTCTATCAAAAATGATTCATGACAAATTTAATTGAGTTTTCACTATTTTTTGCAAGAGAAACTTTTGTATGTTTATTGTTTTCATAGCTTATGTCGTTTATCCAAAACTTTAATTTTCTGATTTTTAATTCTGTTTTTTACGGCTAAAAACAAAAACTGTGCTTCCTGTTGAAAAGTTATTAATGACAGATTTGTAGATATTTTCAGGGCGCGCAATTTTAGTTATTTCTTTTTTTTTCGTATCTTCAAATTTTCGACAAAATTAAAAAATTTGTCTTGATAATCCTGTCGGGCTTTAAAAAATCAACTTTTTACATTCTCATCAGAAAAGGTATTGGATTTGTGTAAAATTTGA
>NC_046660.1:52689369-52715350 GCF_010883055.1 Belonocnema kinseyi
CCCCCCCCCCCCCAGTTTTTGTCAATGTCCACGTTTTTGAGACCCTCTGAATCCGAAAAACAAGTTTTTACGAATCTGTCTGTCTGTATGCCTGTATGTCTGTATGTCCGTATGTCTGCCTATCTGTATGTCTGTATGTCTGTTTGTCTGTGAACACGATAACTTTCAAAAAAATTAATCTATTGGATTGCCGTTTGGCACACTCGTTTAGTGTCCTAAACTAAAAGTCAAGTTTGTTAGCCAGCCAATTTGGATACAAATTTAAAAAGTGGGCACATTTTGAATATTTTTAAGACCACTTTTTTAAAAATTCCAAAATTCTCTGTACGGTTATTTATAGTACATAATATAGTAAGCCAAGAGAACGAACACTTTGCTTTTTGAAATTTCCGTACAGGACTACGATAACAACTTTTTTAATTTGGTCAAAAATTTGAACATTCCAAATTTGATCGTACCAAAAATAATGAAAAATTCAAAAATTCCATTTTTTGGTCAAACTATGCAAGATACGCAAAAAATAAAAAAGCTCAAATTGCGCGCCCTGGGAAGAACTACAAATTTATAATAATTCACTTTTCGATATAAGCTACGAAAAAAAATTAGACAAAAATTTTTCATCCGAAAAAAAGCTATAATTTTTTATAGGACACATAGTTTTTGCTTCAGTCGTAAAAAATATCATTCAAAATAAAAGTATTAAATTTGTTTGAAAAAATGACACAAGGTACGAACTTAAATTACCAGACAAAAGTTATTCGCCTTGAAAGATCTATAAATTTATTATTAATCATTTTTTTATTGGACGAGTTGATTTTCTTTTAATCATAAAACATTAGATTAAAAAAATGCAAAAATGAACTTTTTGGAAAAAGCGCAGAAAAGACGAAGTAGGATTATGTATATAATCCAGAGGCAGAGGCTCCTATATAGGATCCTGTATAAGTTCCTATATCAGACCCTATGCAGATGCGCAGTTGTTTTTATTTAATCGTAAAAAACAACATTGAAAATAATAAATTATAAAAAAAGAAAATAAGAATTAGTATGATTCAATTTTTATGCATATTATGAATTGTAATGATATACATTTATTGAAATGATGCATGTTTCAGAGCAGCTTAAAATACAATTTAAAGAAAAATAAAAAACAAATACAAACATAATCATGATAAATACAATTTTATTTTTATTTTGCAATTTTTTAATAAGTAATCCCAGACAGAGTTATATAAAAATGTATTATAATTGATACAAAAGTGTTATGTATAATGTAGAAAAGTTTACATGTTGGATAAAATCGAGTGCGAAGCACGAGATACGTGATGAGAATGTGTTTGTTAAAGCCAAAAGAACTTTAACAAAAGAGATTTCGAAATTACAAAATTACAGTTGTCGGTCCGTTCAGCTTTGATTTTAAAAGGTCTGTGCCCGAATGTGGAAGAAATAGAAAGACCAAGTGCGGAGTATGATTGCCATCAGTCGTATGCCGTAGGTGCGCTCAAACTCTCTTTTAGCGAAAGAGAATTCACAATTATAAAATTACAGTGGTGGATTTTTTAGTCTTAATTTTAAAATGTTTACGCAAGAATGTGCGAAAATATAAAGACCGAGCGCGATGAAAATGTGCCCGCGTAGCGAGCAGATTTTTTTACTTTTTTCATATTATTCGTTGTTGGGCTTAAAATTTTCATTTTTGTTTTCTTGAAGTTAATGATCCCAACGGAGCTGTCTTGATCTGCGCTTGCTTGGATTTGAGTGATGTTCATTGTCTACGGCGCGCATCTGTACTTGATTTTTAAATACGTACGCGAACTAGAGCCAATGAGCGCCACACAGTTCAAGCATGCGCAAGTATTCTTGGATCACTGTTGGGACAGAAGAAGTCAAGGCAACTCCAGTTAGTATCCACCGCCAAATCACGCTATATTTGTCTATATTATTCTATAATATAAAGATGGCCTCTAAACTATCTCCACCCTAATAATTTATCCCGAAATATTTTTATACTAAAGAAGGGGAAATTAAATTTATGAGGTTTGTTCGGAAAGTATCCGACCTTGTGGTGTTCAAGAAGTAAATGATAATTTTGGTAAAAAACGATGATATCCGCTTCAATATGCGTCTTTTTTAAAGCCGCAACCTTTTTCCAGCAAACCTCCCACTTTCAGAAGAACTTTTTAAAGTCATACTTCGAAATAGCAAACAGCTGATCTTTGGATTCTATCGTATTTCCTCAACGTCTTGAATTTTTTTTTCTTTTATAGGATAATTCAATTTTTGAACAAGCCAGAAATCATAGGAAGCTAGGCCAGAACCCTGGACGCCACTTTTCCACAAATCATGCTCAATATTTCTGAAACAATAGTTTTTGAAATCCCAAGGTCTTGATCTATCTCTTTCACTATCTATCTCTCAGAGTGACGGTTACTTACAATTAACAATCGTTTCCAAACATAAATCGCCAAGTTTTCGGCAAAATTTTGTGCACGCTCTTTGTTTGATGCATTCCGTCATCCTGAAATGTGATGCGTACTTGGATAGAAGCTTCCGCTTCTGCGTAATTTAGACCAATAGTATTGACCTCAAAAAGTTCTCCACTGAATAGTAAATACCTGGTTTTGACAATATACACAACTAGATAAAAAGTTAGAGTACAATATCGGATTCTTTCCGGACAGACCTCGTACAAGTTCGTACGCCAATTTGGAGACGCGAAGAAATAAAACCAGCTGTGCTACGTTCTCTTTTCAACTATCAGGTGAACTTGCCTCGGGGCAGCTTCTTCGTCGAACCTGGAGCAGATAACTGGTCTCCGATTACGTACCCGTTATCGGCTTTGAACTTCATAACTTTGGTGCTCTGGTTTATCTTGACCACTTCTTTCGGCTGACGGAAGTTACGAACCAACAAGGTGAGACTTATAAAGTAACGTCCGGTCCAGAGATAGCCTTGCTATCTTCCCTCATGTTTCTTGATTCATATTTTTTGTCCCAACAAATAAATGCTTTCACAACTCAACAAAGTACCCTCCCAGTCAACATATCTTACAACACATCCGTGTGCTCTAAACTCCGACATTTATTCCGCTATATATTAATAACTCGCTGTAATTTTATTTTAGCTGAATTTATTATAAAGATAAATTTCAGATTAGTCTCGAGCAGAAAAGAAAGTAGAAAACCCTGATTTTATTAGTGGTAAGTGCACCTGATACCACGCTGCTTGGGAACTATCTTTTCCGCATTTCAGAGTCGCAAGGTCATATAGAATACCTGGGGCCGTTCATAAACTAGGTTTTCAATTTCAGAAAGAGAGGGGCTCAAAAAAATTAAGGTTATAATCTTAGGTAAGGTTATGTAGGATTAGCTGATGATAAATTTCGAAAAAGTTTGCGAATTTAGCGAAAGATGGCCCTACACCATTTGAAGAGGGAGAGTGGGAGGAGATTAGGATACGAGGTCAAATGAGACACTGTATTTTATTATTTTTTTATTGTTTGTTTTTGTTTTTGTTCTTTTCAGAAAAAAAAAGAATATGAATTTCTGAAAAATAAAACAAATATTAAATAAATTAAAGTATGACACAAGGTAGGGGAAAAGGGTATAACTCTGGTAATCCGTCAAACTCGGGATTATTTGAACTGGTATTTTGAAGCAACACATTTTTAATCCAGCGTAATTAGAATAATTATGAGTAATTTCCATAGTATAATTTTAATGTAATCTACTTGTGATCTATTTTTTCCGGCGTAATTCAATTGTAATCCAGATAATTCCATGTAATTTAAATAATACAAATATTTAACTTTTGATACAGCGTTATCCAGGAAATATATTAAGTAAAAATTGAGCTATTCCATTCTTGGCTAAAAGTTGAAAATTTTTAGTTAAAAATAATTTTTTCAAATTGTCTTTTTGAGTAAAAAATTAATATTCTTTGATAAAAATTTTTTGTTTTCAAAAATGTCCATACTTGTTAAAAAATTTTATTTCGTTTAAAATTCTTTTTGATATAAAATTCATTGATTTTGATAAAAAAAATTCTCTTGATAGAAGATTAATCTTTTTGGTTCGAAATTCAACCATTTTGTTCAAAATTAATTTTTCGTTAGGAGATGCACTAGTTAGATTAAAAATTCTTTACTTTGGTTGAAAATTCTATTTGGTTAAAATTTAACTATCTTGTTGAAATTTTTTTTTTTTTGTAAATGTTCAGCTTCTTGTTGAAAATTCATTGTCTTAGTTCAAAATTTAACCCTCTGGTTAAAAATTCATCTGTTTGGTTCAAAATATACTTTTTGGGTGAAAAAGTACATTATTTGTTTAGCAACGCATCAGTTACGTTGAAGGTTTAACTATTTAGTTGAAAATTTAAATATTGTGTTAAACAAATGTTGTTTCTATATTGAAATTTGCTTTATCTGAAAATGTTATGACTTTAGTTGAATTTTCATCATTTCAGTTAAATATGCATCTATTTTGTTGAAAACTAATTCTTTATAAAAGTTCATCTTATTGTTGCAAACTCATTTCTTTAGTTGAAAATTCGACTATCTTGTTAAAAATTTATTTGCTTTTTTTAATTCATGTATTTTGTAAAAATTCTGTCTTCTTTGGTAGAAAATTAATATTCTTGATTGAAAGTTCAAACTAGTTTGTTGAAAACTTATTTTTGATTTATATATGCATCATTTAGGTTGAAAATTCATCTCTTTGATTAAAAATTTAACTTTTTGGTTGAAAAATAGTTATTCATTTTTTTGCTAAAAATATAACTATTTCAGTTAAAGATTTATAATTTTAGTTTAAAATTCATCAACTACTCGGTTGTCAATCAATTTTTTTTTAATTCGTCTTTTTTTGGTAGAAAATAATGATTCTTCTTGGTCAAAATGTATGTTATTTGTTGAAAATTCTAATTTCCGGTACACAATTATTTTTCTTGGTTAAAAATCTTTGTTTTTGTTTAAAAATTCGTCTTTTTTGTACAAAATTATTTTTCTTGGTTTAAAACTAATTCCTTTTTTTTTTAATAAATACTGCATTAAAAGCTTAACTGCTTTGGTAAAATATAATTTCTTCGTTGAGTATGTATCATTTTATTTCAGAATTTATCTCATTAGTTTAAAATTCAACTATCTTGTTGAAACTTAAAATTACTTTTTTTCGGTAGAGACACAGTTGTTTGAAATTTAAACTGCTTTGTTAAAAAGTTATTTTTGGCTATAAGATGCATCAGTTTAGTCGACAATTAATTTTTTTGGTCGTTAAAAATTCTACTATTGTTCCAAAAATTATTTTTTTATTGGCAGAAAATTCGTTTTCTTTTAAATATGTATTCTGTGTTCGGTTTTAAATTTATATTTTTCAGTTGAAAATTCATCCTTTCCGTTAAAAAATCAATTCGTCTTTTTTACTAAAACATAAATCTTTCTCCTAACAATTCAATTTTTTTTAAATTAAACTAATTTGCTGAAAGTTCATCTATTTTGTTAAAAATTATTCGTTTTTGTTCAACTTTATGATTGAAAATTTAACTATATTGTTGAAAATCCGTTTTTGTATGGTTAAAAACGAATTTTTTAACTAAATATTTAATCACTTTATTCTTAGTTCTACAATTTATTCTTTATAGGTTGAAAATTCAACTTATTATTTTATAATTATAATTTATGTATTTTGTCTATTATTTGTCTTTTTGGGTACAAAGCTAATCTTATTTATTGAAAAGCGATATTTTTGATAGCTCATTTACCTATTTTGTAAAAAATTTGTCCATTTTTTGTTAGAAATTCATCTTTTTCGGTAGTAAATTCCACCATTTTGTTTAAAACTTCTCTTTCATGTTAAATTCAACTAGTTGATAATTCGTTTTTTTTTTTTTTTTTGAAAATCAGCTTTTTTAAGATAAAAATTAACTTTTTTATTTTAAACTAAGCATTTATTTTCTTTAGTTAAGATTCAAATATTGGTTTGAAAATTTGTTTTGTTGAAAATTCTTCTTTTGGCAAAAATTTAAACTTCATGGTTGAAAATTCATCTTTCTTGATTAAAAATTCATCTTTCTTAGTTTAAAATTACTTTTTGTAGTTCTCTAGAAACGCTCAAAATCGTTGAATAAAGGAGAAATAAAAAATAAGTGGAGGAGGTGAATGGGAAAGTGATTAGAAATGAATAGAAGTGAGGGGGAGTGAGGGGAAGTAGTTACATTGAAGCAAAATGAGGGGAGATGTAAGGGGTGTAATAGGATAAATCAGAGGAGGTGAAGTATTGGAAATGAGGGGAACAGGGACTTGAGGGTAAATTAGCAAAATGACGAGGACTAGGGGAAATGAATGAAAACTATGTAAGGAAAAGTAAGGAAAATGATGGATAATGAGCGGAGGGACACTAGAGGATAAAGAGGTACTGAGAGCCAGTTGAGTAAGTAACAGAAAATAAGGAAGGGTGGTGGGGAAAGTAAATGTAAGTGAGGAGGTAAAGAGGAAATGATTAGAAATAATGATACGTAAAGGAGGGAAAGTCATGTCAGGGGAATGGAAGAAGGAGGAGGAGAGTGTCATTTAGGAAAAGTGGAGAGGGAGTTGTAAAGGAGAAAGATATCATGACAGTAAGTAAGTGTAAGTGAGGAGAAAAAGAGGAAATGATTAGAACGAATGATAAGTGAAGGAGGGGAATTCATGACAGGGGAAGGAAAGAAGGAGGAGGAGAGTGTCATTAAGGAAAAGTGGAGAGGGAGTTGTAAAGGAGAAAGATGTAATGACAGTAAGTAAGTGTAAGTGAGGAGAAAAAGAGGAAATGATTAGAAAGAATGATAAGTGAAGGAGGCGAAGTCATGTGAGGGGAAGGGAAGAAGGAGGAGGAGAGTGTCATTTATGAAAAGTGGAGAGGGAGTTGTAAAGGAGGAATATGTTGGAGAAGGGATGAAGTTGCGGGAAGTGTGGGGAGGGGAAGTAGGGGTTTAAGGGAGATTTAGGGGTTGAAGGGGAAGCTAGGGGGAAAGCGGGGGGAAGTATGGAAGGAGAAGGTCAAAGCGATTTAATTAACGTCTAACTGGCGACAAACCTCTTTTTTGTGGCACAAATTGCCTCCTTTGACTATTTTTTTGTTACTAGACTTATTTGACTAGGAAGATGAATAAAGTGGTATGTAAAATATGAGAAGGCAGATTTTGCTTCCAAAAAAGCTTCCTCGTTCCGCATCCCTTGCAGAAATGTCGTATCTTGGTTGACTCTCAACTATTTATTTTTAATGTCTCTCTATCTGTCGGTAAATAAAGGCTTGGCATGCCAAGAGGGCATTAAGAATGAACTATTAATTGCTTTTCCATGCAGCAGAAGGTAACGCTCAACGGGTTAAGCACCTGTTGCTTAGCTCACATGACTGATAATAAAGATAGAGTGACAGTAGCCGACCTTTCTCTGTCTCGAGCAATTTTACTGTCATAGATAGTAAAAGCATTAAGCAGTTTTAACAACTCTTCCACACTGCAAATTATCGACAATGTTCTCTAATTAATATCCTTGAATAATCGATGTTATATTTATCTTTAACGTAAATTTATATTAATGTGATAAAAGGGTTACCGGGTATCGATTAGATAAATAATAATCGACTATGATGGTTCCGCTGAAGCAGTGTCAGAATAATAATATTTAATGGACGGATTTCTGCAGGTAAATTTGGTAACAATAAATGGGTGAATTAAATTTTGATATATAAAATGTTTACAGTAAATTTGGTAAAATTAAATGAGTAAAGTAAGTTTGGTGCAACTAAATGGGTACAGTCAATTGGTGCAATTAAATGGGCACCGTCAATTTGGTAATAATGATTGGGCAAAGAAAATTTGGTAAAATGAAGTTGTAAAGTAAATTTGGATATATTAAATATGCAGAGAAAATTGGGTAAAATAGAATGGGTAAAGTACATTTGGTACAATTAAATGGGTAAAGTATATTTTATAAAACAATGGTGGTAAAATAAATTCGGCAATATTAAATGGGTAAAGCCAATTTGGCAAACTAAAGTGTTAAAGTAAATTTAGTAATATTAAATGGGTGAAGTAAATTTAGATATATTAAATGTTTAGAGTAAATTGGATAAAATCAAATGGGCGAATTAAATTAAAGTACTATTAAATAGGTACAGTTAATATGGTACAATTAAATGGGTGCAATAAATTTGGTAGTCTTAACTGGGTAAAGAAAATTTGGTAAAAGGAAGTGGTAAAGTAAATTTGGTAATATTAAATGGGCAAAGTGAATTTGGATATATTAAATATGTAAAGTAAATTTGGTACAATTAAATGGGAACAGAAAATTTGGTTATATTAAATGGGTAAAGTATATTTTATGAAATAAAGTGGTCAAGTAAATTTGGTTATATTGAATGGGTAAAGGAAATTTGGTAACATGAAGTGGTAAAGTAAATATGGTAATATTAAATAGGTACAGTAAATTTGATAAAATTAGGTGGTTAAATTTCTACATATAGTAGAAGATGTTCAATGTTATTAGGTTTTTATAATCGGTTTAATCAATATTTTTTAGTTTTGACCATTATTTTTTCTAAATATTAATCAACTGTTAAACCGGATATTCATTTGAATATTTAAATTCCAATGAGTTGTTCGAAATTTAATGTTCATTTTTTGTGATATAATCATAAAGGAGGCGAGTTCCAATTTGATGGGACCATTATGACTTACAGTACGTAAATTTTAGTTTGCAAGAGTTAAAAAAAACGAGTCGATGTGGAAGATATTTTGGAACATTAAAAGTTTCGCAAGGGTTTAAAAATATCTAAACAGTAGACAAAATTCCAAAAAATTAAAAAAAAAAGTTTTTAAAAAATACGAAAAAAAGCTTAGAGCCTTTATAATAATTGAAAAAATTTGCATTTGAATTTGAAACAATTTTTATTAAATTTTTTCCGGCTTAAACAAAAATTTTAGTAAAAATTCGAATCATTTTGTAACAAATTTAGAAGGCTTCAAAGTTTTTAAAGATTAAAAATAATTCTAAACTTGAAAAGGTTTTAAAAAATTTAAACCAAACTAGTGTTTTAAAGCCTTTGAATATAAATCTAGAAGTTTTGGAAGAATTTTCCAAGGTTTCAAGAGGATAAAAAACTTTTCCCAAAATTGTAACAATCTTGGATTATCCTAATGAAAACAGAATTATATTTTTTTTTAAATTTCCAACTTCTAAAATTGTTTAGGTAATGTCGGTTGGAGTTTTATACCTTAAATCAGTATTTTCAGTAAAGAATCATTAGAATAAGAAATTAAAAAAATAAATTTATTCAATTTCAGTTTAACCAAGAGGTTTTGAATCGATTTATCGATATTGCAGATTTGAAAGAAGATATACAATTTTGGAAAAATTTAAGATTATGTTAGCGTTTTTTACAGGAAGTAAGTTATTTTTAACAAAAATAATTCAGTTGTAAAGATTATTGCTATTGTACAAAATCACTAAATTCCTAAAATTAGGAAGTTACTGAAATTATCATTATTATTATTATTATTTGATCATTTTTTCACGGGGCTGTCCCGGTATATATTATCAGTTACGGACGCATTTTTATAATGCAATCAAGTGATCTGATAAGAGCAGTCTGCCCAGACATATTGGACAAAGCCTGGTTTTACCCTATCATTGACGGACTGGGTTGCAGTCAAGTACACGATGGGGGACCTACAGCTTAAGGTGGGTTCCGAACCACCAGAACCTCGGTAAAGGTACATTGAAAAATTTCTAGAGGTACCGGCTCAGGGATCGAACCCCGGACCTCTGAGGTGAAGTCCGAGTGTCTAACCAACTTAATATTATTATTATCATCATTATTATTATTATTATTTACAAAGTTTTACCCGGGTGAATCCGGTTTTTTATCATAGCCACGGACTGAGTCAAGTGACTGGTGAGATGAGGAACTTCCCGAAATCTTAAGTTCTCAGAAAATAAAATAAATAAAATTTAATAATATATTTAATAATAAATTTTAAATTTTAAATGTAAAATTATTTTTACCGAACAAAATTATCAAATACTTTTATTCTGATGAAATTTAATGTTTTCGGGAATTTAAGATTTCATTTATAAATATTTCCGGTAATTTCATTTTATTTCGAGAATCTGAAATGCTGGAAATTTTTATTTTTCAAGAAATTTCTAATCAAAATAAAAAAAAGGAACTTGCAACTGAGGAGTTAAATTTTCGACAAAAAAAATGTATTTTAGTCCAGATAGAAAAAAGCTCATCCAAAATGTTGAATTTGCAAGCCAAAAAGAACAATTTACTGGGTGCAGTAACATGATGCGCCGTTAAAGAAAACCAATGAATTTTGAATTGAATAAGTTAATTTTTAACTAGGAAAGATATATTTTCAATTGGAAATATAATTCCTAAATTTTCATTTAGAATAATAATTTATAACCAAAGAAATAAAGTTTAAACAAAAAACAAAATAGTTCAATTTTCATTTAATAAAATAAAATTCCAATTAAACGATATAAAATTTCAACATAATATTTAAATTTTTAATTTAAAAAACGCGGATTTTAAGCAGAAAAAATTATTTTGTATACAAAAGATAATTTTTTCACAAAAAATATAAGTTTCATTTTCAGTCAAAGAAGTGAATGTTTAACAAAAATGATACAGCTTTATTTAAAAAATGTGTTTATAACCAAATATTTGCTTTCTGAACTGAAACGATAGATTTTTAATCGAAAAGAGAATACTATAATTTTTAGTTAGAAAAATAAATATCTAACAACAAACAAACAACTAATTTTCAGCAATATAGTTGAATTTTCAACCAAGAAAATTAATTTTTATTCAAAAACATAAAGTGTCAATGAGACGTCTCTTCTATCAAAAAAGAATAATTTCAAACAAAAATGTTGAGTTTCTTCGTATAAGAGATTTGTAGTTAAAAAAATAATTTTTAATGAGAAAAGAATATGATCAAAGAAATAAATGTTGCTATCGATTGAGAATTATTTTTAATAAAATATATGCATTTTCTAGACAAGTATTACAAATTTTAAATAAATATCTAAACTAAAATGTAATTTTCTATCTGACTAATTAATTTCCAAGAAAACAGATAAATTTGCAACTAAGTTTTCAACCAAACAGTTGTTGTTTTTGAATAATAAAGATGCAAGTTCTACAAAAGTTTACGAATTTTGTACGAAACTGTATAATTTTTAATTCGAAAGAACAATATGTCGACGATATTGTTGAATTTTCAAAACAAAGCAAATTAACTTTAAATTCAGTTTATCGAAAGATCCCTGCTTGTCAGGCAATACCTGGCATTATCTGATTGAATTTCTTTTTGCAGAATTTTCTACTTGAATGACCTTTGGATATTATTTATATGCCTTTAAGGAAAATCTGGAAACACTTTTCCAGTATATTAAAAAAACCGTTATAGCAAAAAAAGTAGAAACCGTCTCTTAATCACTGTTTCATCTTAGGTTGCAATTAAATTATGCTCGCTTGATTTCAAAAAGAAGTGAAAAAGTTTATAATAAAAAAAAATCCTGTTTGAGAAATTCTTTTAATACTTCCGTGGCAACATAAAGCAATATAAAGAAAAGATGATCTAACTTTCAGGATCTTCCGCTTAAAATTTGTTGAGGCTCATTGTGCGCATATCAATGGAAAAATTTCTTTGACTTAGAGAAATTTTGTTTAAATTATGAAAATAAATTTTAGTGGGTGCATGGTTGATCACTCGAAAAAAAATTCTGGTCAATCCAACCAGAATTCTGGAAAATTCTACCCAAATATAATATTAAATATGCCTTACTATAAATTCTGGCTAAACGAATTCGAAGTTTTCGTTCGATAATTTTCTGATCAACTTAATCAGAAATGCCGGTAAATTGAACTATAATTTCTGGTAAGATTATCCAAAAATATTTACGAACATTTTTTGGGTCGCTTATGAGTCCAACGCTCCAGTCAACATACAGTGATGTTCTGGACTTAACCAGATGTTATGGACTTAACTAGATGTTCTGGAGTTAACCAGATGTTCTAGACTTGACAAGATGTTTCAGATCTAACCAGATATTCTGCTAACCTCAAAAAAATACTGGTAGACATCCATTTTTAGATATAGAATTTCGATACTTGTTTAGCTTAGATCACTTGGTCAGTATGCTGATTTGGAAGTATCCCTGTGACAAAGCGTCACTTGAGACTTCCAGCAAAAGGACATCAGAGCAAAGAAAGATTTCTGAAAACCAACACAAGATCGCGAATCTTCTTTTACCAGAAATAATGACGAGAATAGTTTCAATCAGAAAAAATCAACCAGAATTAATTTACTAGAATTTTCTAGTCTGATTAACTAGAAACTTTTTAACCAGGCGCATCTAGTGACATCAGGTTAAACTTTTTTTTTAGTGATTCAGCTTCGTTATTTAAAAAATCGTTCTACTTTTGATGGACAATCTTATTGTTCTAAGTGAAAATGGTTCTTGTCTCTAGATCCATTAGAGTATTAGAGTTGTGCCTGATCTCACGTGACCTTTAGGAGGTAGAGTGTAAAAAATGCTCTCTTGTAGATCGAGGAGCACGTGGCCATTGAACCTGGCACAGATGGCCGGTAGCTGTGTCCATTGTATCCTAGCAGCTAGCAAGCTAGCTTAGCTAAAGAGGCTCTTGCTCGATCCGCATGGGGTCTCGAGCATCTTTTCGCAGAAATTTACGTCAAAGAAATCCTTTTACAGGGTTTAGCTGCTCTGTCCGGTAGATTCTATGTATGTATGTATGTACATTCTCGACTTCTTGAACGGTAGCCAAAGACCGTCAGCCGTCGCCCACCATGCTTCCAATTACCTACATGTGGAGTCCTCCTGGCGTCCTATAAATTAAGGACAATTTAATAGTGACATGCTTATACTGATACAAACAGCATCACCCGAAGTAATTGCCTACCTCTCCTGAACATGCATCAAAATCGTTCTATTTCACTTCCACTGACTCGAAAGTTTAATATCTCATGTCGAAGATAAAAATAATCCAAGATATCCAGCACCGGATGTCCATCTATCAGAAACTCGGAGCTCAAATTGACTTTTTTATTGTATAGAGAGAAATTTTCAATTTGGAATTCCAATAACATAGGTGGGGATCTTATTCACTTAAGACAGACCTGTCCAGCGAGGAAATATTTACTCAAAGTCCAGATGATACAGTTCCACCATCACTTCTGTCTGCTCATTTGAGAAAGCTCGGTCAGTGGTTAATCGTGAAGTAGAATGGGAAGTGGAGGTGGAAAATTCACGTCTGCGACTTGATTCGCTTTGACGAAAATTTCTGGAAATTCTCCTCGCTGGAAAGGCCTGACTTGAGAGATCAAAAATGTTGTCAGCATAAATTTTGCAAAATTTGGCATGACAGCTTTTTTTAACAATCAACTTAGAGGACACAATTACACAGTAGACAATCTTAATTAATTGTAAATCAAGCTAAAGTTGCTAAAGAGATAAAATAGAAAAATAAAATATAAATAAGAAATTTGATCTAAAATAATTTTTCGGATGAAAAAAGAATCTCGATTTGATTATTAATAATGGCAATTAAAATAATGTATTCTTGATTATGAGAAAAATTTGAAACATGAAAATTATTAATGTGATCAATTCGATTGTATTTCGGACTTTCTTTTTTTTATTGAATTGAATTTTCATAAATTTTTAACTGCTGAAAATTCAAATATACATTTTCTTCAATAATCATGAGTTAAATTTTCAATAGTTAGAATTTTAATTTTCAATTTTCTTCAAATTTCAATAATTGAAAATTCCATTGTTTTTAAATGAGGAAAACTGAAAATTCACTAGTTGAAAATTGCTGGTTTTTCTTAAATATTCAACTTTTTGGTCACAAATTATCATTGTTTATAACAATCTTCTACAATAGTAAAGCTATATAGTTGCGCTTCTTCTAAAAAATTTCATTGTGTGTCGACTTTTCACTTATTAGATTAAGTTAATAATTAATGGAATTTCACAAACCTAATTATGTAAACTAATTATTATTTTTTACAATTTTTTGTCTTATATAATTGCTAGAAAGTTTCGATTTTTCTGAAATTTTTAACTTCGTTCTGGCTGTCCAGTTATAAACAAATGGTAAGTAAACATTACGAAAAATAATTTTTTGAACAATCTATTTTCTTCTTGTGTTTACATTTTCGTGAAATAAAAAATATATATATATATATATATATTGTTTCGTAAGGAATGATCTTTTTATTAATTCAGCTACCTGGTTAAAAGCTAAACTTTTTTGCTAAGAATTAACTTTTGGTTTGAAATGAATTTATTTTTATGAAAATTCAACTACATAATTTTAAGTTGAAAATTTATATTTTTTAGGTAAAAATTAAACTATTTGGTTCTGAATTTATTTTTTCTGGTACGAAGTTTAACTATTTGGTTGTAGAGTTATCCTTTCTCGTTTGAAATTCATTACTTTGTTAAAAATTTGCAGAAAATATATATTATTTGTTAAAACATGATATTTTCGTTTAAAAGTATAACCCTTGGATTGAATCATAAGCTCTCTCATTGTAAATTTGACGATTCCATTTTTGGTTTTAAATTAATATTTTAAATAACAATTATCATTTTCGTGTTGGAAATTCTGCTATTTGTTTCAAAATTAATATATTCTGTTAAAAATCCGGCTTTTTCTAGTAAAAATTCTTATTTTTGTACATGTGTACTCTTCGTTAAAAAATGAAACTGAATTGTTAAACATAAATCTGACATATAACTAATTTGTTCGAAAATTATATTTTTTATTGAATTTAACAGTTTTGATTTTAAAAATCAAATCTCTTTTAGTTACAATATGAACTTCTACAAGTTTTGTTTAGGATTTATTTTATTTCTTTAATAAAAAGTTAAATTAAGATAAAAATTCAACTATCTGTGTAGAAAATTCATCTTCACAGTTAGAGATTAATCCCTTCTGGATCATTTTTTAAATTGAAGATCCCTTCTTTCAATTTAAAATTCAAATATTTAGTTGTAAATATTTTTTTTTTAATTTAATATTTTTTGATTGAGAATTCAGCTTTTTTTAATCGTCTTTTTGTCTCGAAACTCAACAATTCCATAGAAATTAAACTATTTGGTTTAAAATTAAATTTTTTGGTAAAAATTAATGTTTTTGTTTGAAAAATCAACTACTTTGGTAAAAAATTTATGCATTACGTATATATCTTTTTTAGTTCAACAATAAAAAAACCTCGTTTAAACTTTAACTACTTAGTTAAATCTATTGGGTAGATAATTCAACTACGTTGATAAAAATTTTTTTTTTTAAATTTAACTAATTGAAAATTTATTCTTTAACTCTAGATAGTTAAATGAATTAAAAAAAATTACCAACAAAATAAATTCTGTCTACCTATTGCCGCTTTTTATTCTTGCAATCCATGCAATCACAAAAATTCTATCTTCAAACAAATATTTGATCAATTTAAAACAATCTTATTTTTATTCGAACAAAATTTACTTGATTCAAAAACAACATTTTTAACCCAAGGAAATCTCATTTGCAGTTGAATTTTTAACTAATAAAGATCAATTTTAAGCCAAAAATGAAATAGTTCAATTTTAATCAAAATTATGAGTTTTCAAGAAACAAGATTAAGTTTCTCCTAGAAAGGCAAATTTTAAAAAAATACATAAATTTTCAAATAAATATTAAAGGTGCTTATTAAAGAAGCTGAATTGACTACTAAAAGAAAATGAATTTTTAAAAAATGGTTTTTTATTCGTTTTTTTCCCTTAAAAATTATTACTATTGGTCTAGAAAAATATTTATTAACATTATTTCAATAGTTTTCAATTGTTCAAGCAAATTGAATTTGTTTAAATAATTCTTTAATTATAAATGATTAATATTTTTTCAGTAGAATATTTATCAACATTGTTTGAATAATTTTTTTGTTATAAAAATTATTATTCAAATATGACTGATAAGTTAATTATCATTAAATGAATTATCAATCAGTAATTGATTATTACTGATAAATATTTCACTAGACCCGCAATGATAATTTTTGTTTAAAATTATTCGAAAGAAAATTATTTAAACAAATTCAATTTGTTTAAATATTAAGAAATGAATGAACGAACGATAATAAATATTCCACTAGACCAATAGAAATAATTAGTAGAAAAAAAATAATTTCCAAACAAAGAATTACTTCAACCTATTCCATTAGTTTAAAAAATTAAAAATTAATCAACAAATAATAATAGATATTTTACGAAACTGCCCGTGGGGAAATCGCCATACATTTTCCCGATTACCTATCGGGTCCCGGTCGGTATAATCTGTTCAGGGCTCGATAGGGCTAACTCCAACGGCCCTGATCCGAACCCGATCAGAGTACATATTGCACCGCCACCTAGTGTCACTTTGGTGAAATCACCTTTTACACATGTGTATCTTTACTTACGAATGTGTTGTGTTTGTGTAATCAAGTGTCAAAATCTCGTGTGTTGTCATCAGTGCTCTATTACGTAATAATTATTATTTGTAAAAATGCCGAAAGCTAAAAGTACAGCACGTGTCCGGAAGCACCGAGCTTTATCCAATATACAATACGTACGAGCTGCAAATGAAAGTAAGTAAATCATATTCACTATCTATAGTGCACTAAAACTTAACCTCAAAATTTAATTTAATTTGGATGATTATTACAGATTAAATATTCATTTATTATTTTGAATTTCAATGCAAGAAATCAATAATATTGGAAATTATAGATTTCTAGTCTAGGCTTAATCAAAAACTTCAAAAGAATGAAGAATGTTGTCACCGTTTTGTGAGAATCTCATTGTATAAGCAATTTTTTTACTTTTCACATATTTTTATAAGAAATCATACTTATTTGAAATATTATTTTCATTTACAGAAGGGTAGTCTCGATTCATCGATGAGCAAAAGAGGTTTTCAAAGAATTCTATCTTTGCACATGCTTGCTAGGTATGAATGTCTTATTGTTATTAATTAAATGTATGTACATGATCGTTATTAAACTAAAAATTATATTAATTTTTTGTTTGAACTAATATTTATTTGACTTATTTTAGACGTTGCTTGCTCCAAGTTTTATGTAACAGAAGAAGAATTGTTGTCTCATATTAGCACGGTTATTGCTAATGCTAAAGATTGGGGCGAAGTTATTTATTGAAGCTGTATTTACTTTGATATAAAAAGCAATAATAAAGAGCCACATCGGGTGGCCATATCTGACTCCGTGCGGGCCGTGTGTTTCATCAGCCATCAGGCCCAGACCTGGTATCCCGATCAGGGCCCGATTTGGCCAGATCTGGGCCCGATCAGGGCCAAGGCAAAATTTCTACACGGGTGATGATAATAATTTTAGTTAAAAAAAACCAGAATACAGTGCTCAAAAGGTCGATTTTATCGAGAATTAAAATTTTAGTTTTAAGGGTAGTTTTCAGGTACTTGTGGGGGTGTATAGGGGTGTGAAACCCATATATCTGATACGTGAATTTCTTTGTTGGATAATTCTCTACAGGCCCCTATACTTTCCCGTTACATTTTTTCAAACTCAAAAAAATTATTCCAAAAACTTAAAAAATGATTTTTCCCCATGCATTTTACATAGGAAACTTCAAGTCAAAACCGGCACCTGTTAAAATAAAAAACTAAAATTAAAAAATTAAGGAATTTCTTTTTTTGGATTTGGAATGAAATAGGGGGGGGGGGTCGTTGCCCTCTGAAAAAAGCGTTTTTAAGCCACCCTTCTGCATAACCTAAATATGTAAATAAAATAAGATGAGTGAGCAAGCAAGGGAACAAGGAAGAGGTGCGAATGGTTAGTCGTGTAATGTGTCCTTTGTAGACCTATGTAACATGAGTGGAAAACAACAAGGAAGTAATAGACGTCGGACATTAGACACGACAAATGAGTAATTAAGAATCATCTTGTAATTAACTGTAGCGATCGTATCGCTGAAAGCTTTCGATATCGATTCGCCAACGCATTCTCGTTACAACCAAAGGGCAAGTGAGTCCAGATCCTCCCACGTGCGAAGACACATTCGCAGTTACATTACGTACATTTGCGCATTTCTTGATACAGCAAGACAGCCTACACAAGAATTCGAGGCATGCTCTTATTCGGATAAATTCTAACACAAAGGTCAACTTTGAGGTCGTTCAACACCATGCAATTCAGTCAACAAATTAACCGAGCTGCCATCAATTGTGTAATTATGTTATAAATTAACAATTAAATCTTGCATTACAATATTTTTAATTAGCAAAACAAGAATCGAACGACCAAATTTAGACGACAACGAATAAACGAAAACCAAAACTCCTATTGTTATCTGAAGTTAACAAAAAAATAAAATTTTCGGACAAAAATGCATTACCAATGTTTCGGTACTCGTACAGTACCCTTATCAAGGAAAGAAAAATTTAAGTAGTAGAAATTGACAGCACCCACGAACAGGTGGTCTCTCTTTGATACCTAAGAATCGAATGAGGACAATCTGTTACAAACACAATATAAATATCTGTCACAATTACATCAGAAACAGAGAAAGTAAAAGAAAAGCAGAATTCATGAAACAGCTACCTTATATGTAATTAATCATATTAGCATAACTTTTGATCAACCATTCCAAATCGGTTTTTAAATTAACAGATAACTTTTTTTTTAATATAAAGCATTTCCATGAATTCCCTCTTTCTCATAGCACTTTCACTATGCAAAATTTAAACATTATCCAAGTCAAACTCATGGTCAATATCAACAAATGCCTTTGTATGGCTGGCAAGAACACTTTTATAACAGCGTCCTAAACGAACATCACTTTTGTGTTCCTCTATCCTAGTAATAAGAAGTCTGCCAGTTTATCCCAGGTAATTCATCTTACAGATCCTGCAAGTGCTCTTATAGACAAAACCACCCTTTTTAAAATTATCTAAAGGATCCTTGCAAAAATTTATCACCGAATCCATTTTAAATGGAATGCGGAAAATAGTATGAATTTTAAACTTCTTTAACATAAGTTCAATAGTTTTAGAAATTCGACCAAAAAATGTAAGAACAAAAGTATTAAACGAACTATATTCCTTTAACTCTTTCTGATTACCTTGAAGGAAATTATTAATCTCTTTTTTTGTTTGATTTGTTGAACTCTAATTGCAATATGTTTCTCAATCAACTTTTTTTGATAATTATTCAGAAAAAGGATATTCCTAACAATATTCAAATTTCTTGTGTGAAATGAATAATGGGCCAAACCTAGAGCTCTATCAACTAAATTTTGAAAGGGATGAGCAGAAAGGAAATTTAAAATTCTACTTGAATATTTACTTTTTCTGTACCAATTTGTAATAATATTACCATTCCAACCCTTAATTACTTCCATGTCCAAAAAGCTGATTTTATAATCCTGTTCTATTTCATGATTAAATTGCAGTTTTGGATGAAAACTGTTAAAAGTATCAATGACGATCTGTAACTTTTCCAGAAGAACACATTATAAGGTATCATCGACAAACCGAAAATAAAAAGGCAAAACAAAATCTAATTTCCCAAAAACAAAAACCTCCAAATCTTCCATCACTAGTTCTGCCAAAATCGGAGAAATGACTGAACTTTTTCGAAATTCTCAGCTATTTTTCACATTTTATTTATAAACTATGATAAAGTCCTTGAGAATCAAATTAAAATTTTGTCTACAAATTTGGTGGGAGTATTAATAGTTGAAATAACTATTTTTAAGGGATAGCCATATTTGTGAATCTTTCTCAACCCATAACATCTTGCAAGAACTGTGTCTTCAGTGTTAATATCAATCCATCTTATAGCCTTTCCCAGAAGTCCTTTCTTTCTTCAAATTAAAATATAAATTATTTCTTGAAAAAAAGATCCTACTCCATCTTCACTCCATTGGGAAACGAACCACAAAACTTTTGATTTCGGGTCACGTGCTTTTCCAATTAAGCTATTAGAGGGATCAGAATAAGAACTCTTAATTCAAGAACATAACGCTAATTTTTCGAGCATCTTAAAAGTGTCTCTTTTTAATTTTTTTAACGGATTTTCATGTAATAATTCAAAATTATCATTATCAGAAAGCAAATTCTCCATATCTCTGATATAATTCGATTTTTTCATGCAAACAGTAATACTGCCTTTATCAGCATTCATGCAAACTATATCAGGGTTGTTTCTAAGATACTCTTTCGTCATCATGAAACCTTTAGAAATTCTACGATCAATATAACTGATATGCAAACTATTTGTCTCAACAAAGCTCTTTGATTATTGGACGTTAAATTGGTTTTTTTAATTTGGATTTTGGTCTAATTTAAATTTCGTAAATTTTGATCTTTACTTAGTATGTGAGAGGTGGCAAATTTGTTCGATTTTCTGGTCTATCAAAAAGCATTGGATTAGAAAAGTTTACAACGTTGTATACGCTATTCAAATGTTTTAAAGAATTCCTGAAAATGCAACCAAGAATCTAACGACCAAATTTGGAGAACCACGACTAAATGTTTATATTGCAATCTGAACAAAAATGCAAAACCTTTTTTTCTCCTAAAAAAAAATGAAAAAAAATTTCCTTTTCTTCTGGACAAAAATAAAAAAGGGGAAAGAAAACTGAGGAGATAACCATTCAAATCCCCTTCCTTCTTTTTTTAAATATTCTTTTCATCTTTTTTTTTATCATTATCAAATGAGAATAGAAAACCTTTGTAAATATAATCACCAACGTTTTTGCACTCATACAGCACCCTTATCAAGGCAAAAAATGTAAAAATAAAATTTCAAGTGGGCCATAAACAAACCTGAAATTGATATGACCTCCAATCCAAGTCAGCTAAACTAAAACTTAAGAAATTTCAATGAGAAAAACGTCAAATTTAAAATCCTACTTAACTACAGTAATCAAGTTAATGTGAAGGATTCCTAAATATAAAATAAAAAATCTGAAGACCAAATTTAGGCATCCACCATGAAATGTTTCCTTCTCGGCAGAGAGCCTCGTGGTTGCGTTACTGCTCCTGCTTGCTTACATGTTTATTTTATTAGGTCCGTCAGCTCAGCGCCGCTACCAAGGCAAATTATAAAATGGATTACACCATATTTTTTTGCTTTTTTTTTGCTCTATGATGACATATATTACGTTTTCCAAAAAACTACCCCTAAGTCTAACACAACTACCCCCGTGATCAAACAAGTTTTTAAAATGGAAAAACTACCTTCAACAATGTAAACATGATTTAGGGCTTCAAATTAATTACATGACACTTGGAAATTTCGCCCTTTTTATAATTTCCCCAAAACTACCCTTCCACGTAAACGTATGCAGTAGAACATTTATATGTATAAAAAAGCATTAAAAATAATCAAACTTAGAAGAAACTGTTAGTTGATATTTTTTTGCTCTTTTTTCTCTGTGATAATTTATAATACGTTACACAAAAACTACCCCTAAGTTATACATAACCTCCCCTCGTCATCAAGAACGTTTTAAAAGTTAAAAAACCAACTTGAAAAATATATAAATTATTTAGGACGCAAAATTAATAACATGAAATTTGCAGATTTCTCTCTCATTATAATTTCCCCCGAAACTACCCTTCCAGGTTAACCTGTGCAGCGGAACATATATATGTATGAAATAAGCATTGAAAATAATCGAACGTAGAAGAAAATGTTAGTTAATATTTTTTGGCTCCTGTTTTGCTCTTCGATAATATATAATATGTTACCCAAAAACTACCCCTATGTCATACATACCCTCCCCTCGGCATCAAACATAAAAGCGTTCCATATAATTAATTTGGAGTCCTAAATAATTTTTATATTGTTCAAGGTGGTTTTTAAACTTTTAAAACGTTTTTGATCACGAGGGGTGAGTATGTATGACTTAGGGGTAGTTTTTCAAGAGCGTGTTATATATTATCGCAGAGAAAAAAAAGAGCAAAAAAATATCAACTTACAGTTTCTTCTAAATTTAATTATTTTTAATGCTTTTTTCATACATATAAATGTTCTGCTGCATGCGTTCACGTGGAAGGGTAGTTTTGGGAAAATTATAATGGAAGGGAAATTTCTGAGTACCATGTAATTAATTTGGAGTTCTAAATCATTTTTACATTGTTCAAGGTGGTTTTACAACATGCGAAACTACTATCAGAGAGCAGAAAAGGAGCAAAAAAATATCAACTAACAGTTTCTTCTAAGTTTGATTGTTTTCAATGCTTTTTTCATACAAATAAATTTGCTGCTGCATACGTTAGCGTGGAAGGGTAGTTTTTCCGAAAAATTATTATAAGGGGGAAATTTTAAAGTGCCAATAAATTAATTTTGAGTCCTATATAATTTTTATATTGTTCAAGGTGGTTTTTAAACTTTTAAAACGTTTTTGATCACGAGGGGTGAGTATGTATGACTTAGGGGTAGTTTTTCAAGAGCGTGTTATATATTATCAGAGAGCAAAAAAAGAGCAAAAAAATATCAACTAACAGTGTTTTCTATGTTTTATTATTTTGTATGCTTTTTTCATATATATAAATGTTCGGCTGCATTGGTTCACGTGAGAGAGTAGTTTGATTGTTTTCAATGCTTTTTTCAGACAAATAAATTTGCTGCTGCATACGTTAGCGTGGAAGGGTAATTTTTCAGAAAAATTATTATAAGGGGGAAATTTTAAAGTGCCAATAAATTAATTTTGAGTCCTAAATAATTTTTATATTGTTCAAGGTGGTTTTTAAACTTTTAAAACGTTTTTGATCACGAGGTGTGAGTATGTATGACTTAAGGGTAGTTTTTCAAGAGCGTGTTATATATTATCAGAGAGTAAAAAAAGAGCAAAAAAATATCAACTAACAGTGTTTTCTATGTTTTATTATTTTGTAAGCTTTGTTCATATATATAAATGTTCGGCTGCATTGGTTCACGAGAGAGGGTAGTTTTTCGGAAAAATCATAAAGAGAGGAAAATTTTTTAATGCCATGTAATCAATTTAGAGTTCTAAATCATTTTTGCATTGTTCGAGGTGGTTTTCCAACTTTTAAAATGTTTTTGATCATAAAGGGTATGTATGTGTGACTTAGGGGTAGTTTTTGGGGAACGCATTATATATTATCGCAGAGCATAAAAAAAGCAAAAAAATATCAAATAAACAGTTTCTTCTAAGTTTGATTATTTTTCATGCTTTTTTCATACATATAAAGGTTCTGCTGCATACGTTCACGTGGAAGGGTAGTTTTGGGAAAATTATAAAGAGGGCAAAATTTTCAAGTGTCATGTAATTAATTTGAAGCCCTAAATCATGTTTACATTGTTGAAGGTAGTTTTCCCATTTTGAAAACTTTTTTGATCACGGGGGTAGTTGTGTAAGACTTAGGGGTAGTTTTTTTGAAAACGTAATATATGTCATCATAGAGCAAAACAAAAAACAAAAAAATCTCCACTCATTGTTTATCGCATTATAATCATTTTTAATGAGTTTTCGTATGTAGCGGCGCTGAGTGGACGTCCTGCTAGCGCCGCCACCCTTTTCTCCGAAGTTTAAAAAGAAAAAAAAATTTTTTTGTTGCATAAAATTAGCACAAAAAAAGCAAAAAAATATGGCGTATTCCATTTTATAATTTGCCTTGGTGGCGGCGCTGAGTGGACGGACCTCCTGCAGCGCCGGGCCCCGTCTCGTTTTGCGCGGCTTGCTTCGATCGCAAGTTTAAGCGCGCCAAAGCGCGCGAGTGTTGGTTCTCGTGTTTTGCGATCGGTATTTGTGTTTACCTTACATTTGTGCGAAATCGTTTCAAAATTAAAGGTCAAAGCGTCGACATCTTTCATTTGGTGATTCTCAATGTCTTTTTGTTTAAGCTCCTTTGGATTTAAAGAACACATTTTTATCACGTATCTCGTGCTTCGCACTCGATTTCGTCGCCAATGCGAACTTTTCTACATTATATTCAACTCTATTATATCAAATTATATTATATTTATTTTTAAAACTCAATCCGGAACATTAGAATTGGGACAAATTTATTTGGATTGTCTCATTTTTATCATTAAAATAATGTGCATCCTATTACAGTAAAAATTATTATTGAATATTTTATTGAAACTTGTGTCATTTTTCCGAAAAATTAATTATTTTATTCTTAAAATATTTTTATAACCAGAGTTTATAACAAACGTGGAGATATTTTTTGATTAAACAACTTTTTTTTTAACTTTTTCGTCTCTTGTATCGTTTTTTTTTTAAATTTAATGTTTTTAATCTTTAACCTTCTTATTTACCATTGAAAGAAAGTCTACTGATCCTATCTAAAAAATTAGTAATAAAAAATGTATAGTTCTTTTGAGGCGAACAACTTTTGTCCTTGAAATTTAGTTCGCACCTTGCCACGTTTTTCAAAAAATTAAATTTTTTTACTTTCAATTTTTTTATACAGTTAAAACAAAAACTACGTGTCCCATCAAAAATTATTCATGACAAATTTTAACGTGTTTTCACCATTTTTTGGAAAAGCAACTTTTTTGTGCGCGCTATTTTAGTGAATTGATTTTTTTTTAATTTTGAAAATGCTACAACTCCGATAATTTTCTTTTTTTTAAAAAAGTCATAAGGATAAATTATTTGAATTTGCGAGTGCTATAAATAGCCTACATAGAATTTTTAAATCTTAAAAAAAATAGTCTAAAATATTTTGAAACTGTGCTCACTTTTTGAATTTCCATCTAAAATGACTGGTTTACGAACTCACTTTTTTCAGGTCTTAAAAATGTATGTCTCAAAACAATATAGGAACATTTTATGGTGGTTGTCCAAATTTGGTCGTTAGATTTTTTCAGGAATTCTTTACATTAACTTGATTATTGGACGCTAAATATAACGTTAAATTTAATTCTTTTCTCATTTAAATTTCTTAAATTTTAGTTTAGTTTCTTTGCTCGCGATTTATCCTATTTTTAAATGCAATAGTTTCGGTCTTAATCAATTGACTTTGGTCGAGGATTCAACTATTTGGTAGCAAAGGAAACTAGTCGGTTGGAAATGAATTTTTTTTTAATTCATAATTTGTATTCAAAGGGGGAGGGTCGGTAAGGCCGGTTTTTGGCCTAATTTATTTTTGGACCAAAAAATCTGACAAAATCATGGTAGTATCTTATAAGTATCCCAAGTCGATTGCACGCTAAACGGACTACCCTCCACCCCCAAGCCACCCCCACCCCCCTACAAATATAGGAAACACCACTGCCCACCAACTGTATTTTCGAGAGATTTGACACTCTTAAACATGTATTCTGAGGTTAGCTCAGGTTTACTATGGTTTTCGGGGTCGCCGAATACAAATCTGGCGTCCTTTGACTTTTATCGCGTCAGGTTCAAGGTCATTGGAAGGTCAAATCGAGAGAAAACAGTAAAAAAATCCAAAAAAATACGTTATAGGTTTTTGGAGTCGCTAATTACGAATCTGGCATCCGTTGAACACTATCGCTTCAGGTTCAAGGTCATTTAAAGATCATTTGAAGGTCAAATCGAGAAAAAACGGTAAAAAAATTGTTTAAAAATATGTTATAGGTTTTTGGGGTCGCTGATTACGAACCTGGTGTCCGCTGACCTTTATCGCGTCAGGTTCAAGGTCATGGGAAGGTCAAATCGAGAGAAAACGCTGAAAAAAAAAATGTTATAGGTTTTCGGGGTTTTCTCGATTTGACCTTCAAATGACCTTCTAATGACCTTGAACCTGAAGCGATAGAGTTCAAAAGATGCCAGATTCGTAATTAGCGACTCCAAAAACCTATAACGTACTTTTTTTTTACCGTTTTCTCTCGATTTGACCTTCCAATGACCTTGAACCTGACGCGATAAAAGTCAAAGGACGCCAGATTTGTATTCGGCGACCCCGAAAAC
>NC_046660.1:52715450-52718234 GCF_010883055.1 Belonocnema kinseyi
TAGCCGAAATATGGCGGATTCAAATATGAAAAATTTCACCCCCAAGCCCGGTAACTTTCGAGCCCATAACCTGAGACTCCCATAACCCGATTTCCTCTACCCTCAAACCTGGTTACGTGCGTATCATTGAGCTTAAACCCCTACAATCCAATTTCCTTAACCCCCGATCCTTTTTACCTACTCCGCCCTAACACTTCAAAATGGCGGATCCAAAATGGCAGCCATATTGAATTTTCAAAATCTAACTTCATATTCTTAATGAGCAACCTCAAAAACCTATATATAGATTTTTTCGATCGAATACGATCACTTATAAATTGGGCTTATAGCCTCACATATGCTATATACGGTGTTTTAACGTTGTTACGAAAGTGCGAAAATACTTACCATAACTTCAATCAATGATATATCGATGAAAAAAAAGCTATCTTGAATCTGAAAAATGGATTTCAGAGGGCAAGGGTGCTCCTTTGTGATGCTTTCGCCCGTTTTTGAAAAAAAAATTATTCAAGATGCTATGTAACCTCAAATATAGCAAAAGACGGTGTTTTTTGCACTTTTAGGTTACAATATCTCGAAAACTGAGGGTGATGGAATTTTTCTGAGGTCGGATTCGGATTCAGCGCAGCAAAAACCTTCGGGTATACTAGGTCTGGTCTCTGGTTCCGAACCTTTGTCAAATTTTGTCGGCCTGTGATTATTAAAGTGTTTCACTCCACAGGAATTCTCTACCAAATACTTGAATTTTCAACTTATGGCGGATAATCTTCTAACTAAGAATTAAATTTTCAGATAAAATATTAATTTTCAACGAAGAGCAGAAAAAACAGAATTTTAAACAATAAAATTCAATTTTCAATCGAAGAAGTAATTCTTCATAGAAATATTAATTTTTAATCAGTTAGTTCAATTTTCCACCAAATTATTAAATTACCAACTATAATAAAGATGACTTTTTAACGAAATAGTTAAATTATCAATAAAAAAGATTAATGTTTCATCAAGAAGACTAAAATTATACCAAATATATTCAACAAAATTGTTTAATTTTAAAGCCAAAGGGATGAATTATCTTCAAAACGTTTGAATTTCCAACCCGAAAGTATGATTTTTCAACAAGAAAGTTTATTTTCTACCAAACAGTAAATTTTCAACCAAAAATTGAATTTAAACCAAAAATCTGAATTATCAACATAAACGTTCATTTTTAATCAACTTTTAATTTTTGTACAAAATTCTTGAATCCTCAATGAAACCAGATTAACTGAAAACCAAACAGTTGGATTTTTAAACGAAATAGATGAGCTTTTTAACCAAGCAGGTTTATTTTCAAGAAGAAAGACGAATCCTAAACAAATTACATGAATCTTTAACAAGAACAGATCAATTCTCAATAAAAATATCAATTTCTAACGAAAAATGGAATGGTTAAATTGTGAGTTAAAAACATTAGGTCTCCTAAAAAAGCTAGTTTTCAATAAAATGGATATATCTTTAAAGAAAGAAATTAATTTTAAACTGAAATGATAAATCTTAAAAAAAGAAATGTTCAAAAACAGAGATCAACCTGAGACATGTTTTTGCTTCAATCAATAATTTTATAAAAATAAAATAATTTAATTTACAACCAAACAGATGAATTTTGAACAAAATGCATGCATTTTTTACCAAATAGTTAAATTTCCAACTTATGATTTATACTTTTCTAACCAAATACGAAATAGCAGAAGTTTTAAATAAATATGAAATTTCAATGAAAAATTTCAATTTTAACCCAAAGTGGTAGATCTTAAGAAAAACTACGCAGTTTCAACCAGCTAGTTTAATTTTTCACTTAATAATTAAATTTTTAAGTAATAAAGATTAATTTTCAACCAAGCAATTCAATTTTTAATTACAAAAAAAAGTTCCAGCAAGATGATTAATATTCTATAAAAAACACGAATCTTTAACAAAATATATCAGTTTTTAATAAAATCGTTAAATTTTAAAGCCAAAAGGAGAAATTATCTACAAAAATATTAAATTTTTATACTGAAAACATGATTTTTCAATAAGAAGAAGTTAATTTTCTACCAAAAAGTTAGATTTTCATAAAAAATGTTTCAATTTTAACCAAATAGTTCAATTAAAACCAGAAATAGAAATTCATAGCAAAAATATATTAATTTAAAACCAAACAGTTGCATTTACAAGCAAGAAGGATGAATTTTCAACCAAGAAGGACGAATTAAAAAAAAATTAATCACCAACTAGAAAAGATCAATATTCTCAGTCAGTAATATCAATTTTCAAGCAAAAATGGAATGGTCACATTATAAGTTGAAAACTTAGTTCTCAACAAAAAAAAAATCGAATTTTCTATAAAATAGTTACATTTTCAGGCAAACAGATAAATTTTAACTTTTTTAACTTAAGATTAATTTTCAAAAAACGGAATATTTAAATTTTCAAACAAAAAGATCAATTGACAAAAAACTAATAATTTTCTAGCAAAAAGATTAATGCTTCACCAAAAACACGAATTTTTAGCAAAATTATTGAATTTTAAAGCCAAAAGGCTAAATGATACACAAAAAGGTTGAATTTGTAACCTGAAAGAGGATTTCTGAACAAAAAAGTTAGTTGTTATACAAAAAGTTAAACGTTAATAAAAATAGATTAATTTTGGACCAAATATTAAAAGGGGGAGGGTCGGTAAGGCCGGTTTTTGGCCTAATTTATTTCTGGACCAAAAAATCTGAAAAAATCATGGTAGTATCTTATAAGTATCCCGAGTCGATT
>NC_046660.1:52718334-52754510 GCF_010883055.1 Belonocnema kinseyi
ATACGGATACTATCTGACGCTAAGAGAAGTCTAGAGCGGAGGGAGAGGTGGGTCAGAGAAAGTCAACAGTTTCTCTCTGACCCATCTCGACTCTTCCAAGACCCTTTAGTTACTGTCGAATACCCACCCAAACCAGAGGAGGTCGAAGTATTTTGGAGAGAAGACTACGAAGTTCAGCATAGACTGGACGAAGACTCAGCAAATATAAATAGCTTCAAGGAGTTATGTGTTGCCCTCATAACACCTGATAAAGAATGCCCACCCATCACTACCGAGAAGGTGAAAAAAGTATTAAGAGGGATGAAGAACTATTCCGCACCAGGACCAGATTGTATCAAAACCTTTGGAAGAAGTATTCTTTAACCCATCAGCATTTGGCCCGTATTTTCACCTCATATTTGAAGTCTCAAGAGCCGATTCCAGAGTGGTTGGTGGAAGGGCGCACAATGCTTCTGCCGAAAATAGGTAACTTAGCTGACCCAAAAAATTGCAGGCCAATAACTTGTCTGAACACGCTTTATAAGATATTCACAGCTATCCTAGATGATAGGATTGTTCGGGCAATTGAACCTGTGTGGCAAGAAATGTATGAACAACGAGGCTCAAAGAAAGGCGTAGCCGGATGTCGGGAAAACCTGCTCATCGATAGATGTGTCTGCCAAGATGCAGCATTCTACTAGCGTAACCTATCGATGGCCTGGATTGATTATCGGAAAGCTTCCGATTCGACCTCCCATAGACTTATTATCTGTCTTTTGGAAATCATAAAAGGTTCATCCGCAAAAAGTTGGGTGCATAGAGAGATTGATGCCGCTTTGGAAAACCAGATTTACTATCTCATCTGGAAAAAATCGTGTGACAACTAACAAGGTCACCTTTCAGAGAGGTGTCTTTCAGGGCGATACCATAAGCCCACTCCTCTTTTGCCTTACATTATTGCCACTATCTCTAGCACTTCGCCATTCCGACGGGTACTTGTGCGGCAAACCTGCAGATCGAAAGTACAAGGTCACTCATGTATTTTATATGGACGATCTTAAAATCAATGCTAAAAACAGAGAGCAACTGCATCTAACTCTGGGGATTGTCGAAGGATATACTAAGGAAATTGGAATGGCATTTGGGTTGGAAAAATGCGCCAAGGTTTATTTGAAGCGATGACAACTTAATGGCAACCCTGAAGATCCTGAGCTCGTTAATAGAAGCGCCATACGACACCTTTGCGCTGGAGAGACTTATACATACCTGGTCGTGCCACAGACCGCATTCGGGATGTTAAATCTATAAAGGATACTCTCCGAAGCAGATACAAACGTCTCATCCGACAGATTTGGTCTTCCGAACTTTCGGCGAGGAACAAAGTATCTGCAACGAACATGCTTGCCGTCCCGGTACTACTCTATTCATTTGAAGTAGTTCCATGGACGAAGAACGAGTTCAGATCCCTTGATATCGGTACAAGAAAGGTTATGCACATGAACAAAAGCATGCATCTTAAGTCTTCCGTTCCGCGACTGTACATCTCACGCCGTCAAGGGGGTCGCGGAATATTGAGTCTTGAATGTCTTCACAACAGGATTATTCTGGGTACAGCACATAGAGTTGCAAATGGAAGAGACCCTCTTCTTAAAATGGTCAGGAATCACGAAGAAGTGGGCAAAGGAGGGTTTCTCTACGAAGCAGCGGAAGAGGCTGCTGAAACACTCGGACTTGACTTCAGTATTAGGGGTGAGCAAAATGCATCAAATCTATACCGTCGCTACATTTTGAGCCAAGACATTCCCGATGATAGCTGCAGGGCGTGCCATGCACACCCCGAGCATTTAGCTCACATACTATCTAGTTGTCCAACTCACGCGCGAACGACCTACATTCAAAGGCACAATGCGGCACTAAGAGTGCTTTATTACCATCTCTGTCACTCCTACGGCATTAACCTTAATATCGCTCCTCTAAATGCTCCTAGGGAAATTAAGTTAATTGTCGAGGATGGGAAGTGCCGCATATACTGGAACTTTATATTCTCGACAATTGTTTCTGTTGCTCATTCGAGAACTGACATGGTTCTTCTTGACTTCGAGAAGCGAACCATGTTCGTTATCGAATTTTCGGCACCAGCTGACAAAAACACCATAACCAAGGAGAATGAAAAGAAAGAGAGGTATCGAGACCTTATAAGGGATTTATGACGATTGTACCCGGAATATTCTGTTAAATGGATCGTCCTTATCATCGGCGCTCTTGGAGGTGCCAAGCTTTCACTTGCTAATGTCCTAAAAAGCATCCCTGCGTGTCAACAATATGCCAGAACACTTGCGAGAAGAATGCAGAAGACGGTTGTCCTTGGGTTGCTCTGTCTTCTTAGGGTGCACGAGGATTTTGCTGGATCGTCGTATTGATTCCTTTACAGACTGTAACCACCTATCTCACGGTCGTGAGACGTAGTTGTGACTGAAATTTTACCGCGATTTCGCTGGAAGCGGGTGCAATCTTCCGGATTAGCACCCGCTCCCGGCGATATCCTGCGGTTGTCCGTATGACAAATTTTAAATTATATTATTCAATATCGTATTTACAATAATTAAACCCTTCCTTCCTACAAATTTAGCCTCTTTCGTACGTTACGATTGCATTTTTGGCTACTTCTCTTTTCTTTTATTTTCTTGGGGGAGGGGGGGGGGTCGAAAAAATACGGTAGTATAACAATTTATTTTGGACCCACAAAAGTGTGTCGTTTTAATCCTTAGTTAGAAATCAGAATAAAATACAACAGTTTAATATGCTAGGGTTAATTATGAACTTCCACTCGAGAGATAAACCTTACGCTGTGTTAAAATTAATTTTGAACCCTTCAGAGTGGATCATTTTTAAATGAGATAAACATATGTAAATCTTTGTTCGAACAAAATGCCATGAAAGGTAAATTTACTTTCAAAATTATAAAATATTTATATCGATTACTATTCTGCATATAACAGTAAATATTTCTTTAAAAACAGCTAGGTTTCAGTTGAGAAAAAATGCACAACACACGTATTTTCTAAGTAACTGTTTATTTTTATGAATTTTAAAAACTAACTTATATTTCTTAAACAAAATTTTAATAAATACAATTTATGTACATTCTTGTCCATCTTATGATAATTATTAATTTTAATTACTAGAATTGTTTTTAATGCCCATTTTGAATTCCGCGCCAACTCCGCAACTCTAACGCAAGCGCAGTAACTCAAGGCGCTCAAATCGGCAGCAGATGACAAAAACGCAGTGAACTTGTACAGTAGGGTGGTCCAAAAATGCATGACAAAATTTTTTTGCATGCTGGAGGGCTACGACCCCCCCCCCCTTTATTTTTTCCAAATCCGAAAAATGAAATTTCATAATTTTTATTTTTCCATTTTAACAGGTGCCGGGTTTTACTTGAAGTTTCCTATGCAAAATGCATGGGGAAAAATCACTTTTTTGAGCTTTTAAGATAAATTTTTAGGGTTTGAAAAAATGTGACGGGAAAATATGGGGGCCTGTAGAGAATTATCGAACGAAAAATTTCATGTATCTGACATATAAGCTTGACACATTGTTTAAATAATTTTTTTATTGTTTAAACAAAGGTAATTTGTTAAGACAATGGTTTTCAAAAATTTGTTTTTTTTTCTTAAACATTATTACTATTAGTTTAGTATAACATTTATCAACATTAATTCATTAATTTACCATTGTTGAAACAAATGAAATTTGTTTCAATAATTTTTGCTTTAAAAATTATTAATATTTCTTCATTGGAATATTTATCAACATCGTTTGATTTTTTTAAATTTTTGTTAAATAAAAATTATTACTTAAATATTACTGATAAATTAATTATTATTAAGTAATTAATTATTACTGATAACTATTACACTAGACCCAAAGTAATATTTTTTTTTTTTAAATCGAAAGGAAATTATTTGAACAAACTCCATTTGTTGAAATAGTTTATAATTAATCAACTAATGTTTATAAATATTTCACTAGACTATAATAATAGTAATAATTTTGAGGGAAAAAAACAAATTTTCGAAAAAAATTATTTAAACAAATTTCATTTGTTTAATGATTAGAAATTAATTAATTTTTGATAATACATATTTCATTAGTTCAATATTCATAATTTTAAGTAAAAAAAGACCTGAATACAGTGCTAGAAAGGTCGATTTTCTGAAGAATCAACATTTTTTGTTTTAAGGGCAGTTTTCAGGTACTCGTGGGGGTGTGTAGGGGTGTCAAATCCATGTTTTTAATGCATGAAATTCTTCATTAGATAATTCTCGACCGGCCTCTATACTTTTTCGTAACATTTTTTCAAAAGCCATAAAAAATTATACCAAAAACTCAAAAAAGTGATCTTTACCCATGTATTTTACATGGCAAGCTTCAAGTCAAACCCGGCAGCTGTTAAAATAAAAAAAAAATAAAAAATTAGGGAATTTCTTTTTTCGGATTTGGAAAAAAATGGGGGGATCGTTGCCTTCAGAAACCAAAAAGCGTTTCTGAGCAACCCTACTGTGCAGTGATAAAAAATATATATATATATATATAAGATTATATCAAATACTGTAATTCAAACCCCCGATAAACTACAATCATTGAGTAAAACTAAACTTTTTTTTTAATTTGACATCAAAGAAGGTGGTTCTCAAAGCACGTACGACCTTGATGATTACATTCTCATTGCCATAATCGCGTTTCGCGCTCGACTGTTAAGTTCTACAGTTTCTAATTTTTAAAAAGGTGGGCTTATCGAAAAATTCGGCCAAAATAGTTTTTAGTTATATTTGGTTTCTAGTACAAATTTTCGTATCTATGAAAAAATAATTTTTTCTATTTTTTGAAGATTTTTAAATTTTTGAAAAATTTATAACTTTTCTAATTTTCATCAAAACTACAAATTTTACTTATATAAATTGCAAGTCTTTTCCCCATCTATAAGAAACTTTGACAAAAATTTATAAAGTTTCAACAACAAAAATTTCCAAATGTTGAAAATGCACGCATTTTTTTAATTTTGATTTGAAATACCTGATTAACGAACTTGACCTTTATTTTGGGGACCTTCAGCAGTGTATCGAATGCGGACTCGATTGGAAAATGTCTTCAAAAGTTAGCGTGGCTACAACATTCAGGTAACCATACATGCAGACATACAGACAGACGTACAGACAGACAGAGACCGTCAAAATTGTATGGCTTGCGGATTATGTGCGCACTGAAACGTAAAGATCCGTTAAAAACCAGAGGTCGAAAATTTTGACGATTGCATTACACTAACGTTTCTAATTTTCATCCAAATTAAAAATGTCGTTTGGATAATTTGCAAGTATTTTTGTCAAGTGTCGGAGACATTGACAACATTTTCTGAAACTTGAAAAAAATTGTCTAAAATGTTGAAAAAGCTCTAATTTTTTTAATTGTGTGCTAATCGAAAAATTCGATTAGCAGTCAAATATATTTCACACTTTCTTAATTCCTCTTAATTCGGTCAGCAGAGATAACTCTCATAGTTATTTTTAATTTTATACTTACATGCTGTATTTTCGACTCATTTAATTTACATTAATATGCCCACAAAATATGTGCACTTAAATAGTTTCTATTCCTCCGTGTGCAAGGTAAGTTCGGAAATTAAATTTTTTTAAGGTTATTTTAAATTCCATACTTACATGCTTTATTTTTGATTATTTTAATTCCTTCTAATCTGTCCATAAAAAAGTGCACACGATAAAGGTGGAGTAATTTAAGTTATAATATTTTATATTGTTTAAACAAATTATAGATTTAATAATATAATAAATAATAATAATTTTATTCAATAATATTGTGTAAGGTAAACAAAATATAAGGACCCTGCCTTTATATTCTGTCCCTTGCATTCCTTCATTTTTTAATTCCTCTCAATTCCCTTCCATTAAATTTTTCAAAGTCGATTAAAAAGAATATATTTTGCTTTTTTCTCAACTCCTTAGTGAAACTTTCGACGGAAAAAAATTCACGAATTAATGGGAATTCAGATTCTGAATTTTTCTGAATTCTTCTCTTCTTATCGGGTAACTATCAGCTGCCATTCGAGAGATATCTTTGAAATTGTGTAAAAGTCTATTTTGTATTCGCAAAACTGGATCATTTTGATCTGATGCTGATAATAGAAATGATATGCAATGATTTGATATCCCGGGGTTCATTGTGAACCTCGTGATGTGAAATTGTAAAGTCGCCATAGAAAATAAACGTAATGCGAATCAGACGTATTCTAATGCGGGGGCTGTTTAAACCGAGCTTAACCACGTCGCGTAACGCATTTCTATGCAGCCATGCCATTTCCCGACTCCAAGATATCATCTCGAGCTAATACACACATATTTATCACTCCGCGGTCGACCAACTGGGAAAGTTTTATCTTTGGCCCCAACTTCTGGTCGAACTACTTGTCATGTTGGAGATATCTGCACCTGATTTAAAAAAAAAATCCAGTGTCGGAAAGAGAAAACCATTTAGAGCGATGTTTATTCATTAAAATTCCAGCAAAGTTGATCTGCCGAAAGACCTCGGATCTCTTTAGAAATAGAGAGTACAAGGTGCAGATAAAGAACTTGTGCACAGAATGTTCATTAGGGTGGTCCAAAAATGCATTAGAAATTTTTTTTTGAATTTGTATGAGAAACGCCCGAAAATTTGTTCAAATCCACAAAAAAATAAACCCATTTTTTTGTTGAAAAAAAAAATAATATTTGAAGGTGGCGCAACCCCCATGAAGCTTAACACGTATTTCCCATAAGAAAAAAAGACGTTTTTGTGAATTTTATTCAGAATTCTCAATATTAGGTAAATCAAGTTCGAAATTCATCATTTCTCTTCACATTTATTCACAGAATGCGAATAAAATATTATTTTTCAAATATCACCCCCATAAGTCTGTTTAATAGGGTCCCAAAAAACCCACATAAGTGAAAAAATGTGTTTTTCGAGTTTTTGGCGCTAATTATGAGTTTTTTGCGATTGTTTACGCAGATTATTTAAAATACATGAAATACTACTTTTCACTAGAAATTAGATGTTTATTTAAATTGTTTAAGCCATTTATTATTGTTTTTAGCAAATTTCTCTTAGAAAAGGGTTAGAAAGTCAAGGTTTTTTCTGAATTTTTCAACTTATTTTCAGCGTTTCAGTTAGAGCCAGGTAATAATTATTTGAAGTTAACAAAAAGAATTGTTTAAACAATTTGTTATTATTCATAACAATATTCTTTTAGAATAATGCTAGAAAGTTGCGGTTTTTTTCTGAAATTTACAACTTTTTGTCCACTTTTCACTTAATGTGAGTAATTATTTTATTTAATTCAGGAAAAGTAATAGTTTAAACAAATTATTATTGTTTATAGCTATCTTTTTCTATATTAATACTACATAGTTGCGGTTTTTTCCTGGAATTTTTTACTTTTTTCCCACTTCTCACTTGAAGTAAGTTAATATTTAATTTAATTTAACAAAAATACTTTTTTAAACAAACTATTATTGTTTGTGGCTATCTTCTCTTAGATTAGTGCTAAAAAGTTGCGGTTTTTCTAAACTCTTAAGCTTTCTGTCCACTTTTCACTTAGTGAGGTAAGAATTAGAGCGAGTTAACAAACATGCTTATTTAAACAATTTATTATTGTTCATAACTATTTTCTCTTAGATAAGCGCCAGAAAGTTGTGGTTTTTTCTGAAATGTTTAACTTTACTTTACCTTTTTAGCTGTGAACAAATAATAAATAAACCTTAGAGAAAATCATATTTTAATGGGCAAAAAGTTAAAAATTTCAAAAAAACCCGCAAGTTTCTATCATCATCAAAAAAAATATTACTACCAATAACAATAAATTGTTTAAACAATTATTTTGTTAACTTGAATTAATTATCACTTCATTCTAATTGAAAAGTGATAAAAAGTTAAAAATTTCAGGAAATACCCGCAACTATGTAGTATTAATCTAGAATAAGATAGCTGTAAACATTAAAAATTTGTTTAAACAATTATTTCTGCTAAATTAAATTAAATAGTTACTTACTTTATGTGAAAAGTGGACAAAAAGTAAAAAATTTCAGAAAAAACCGCAACTTTGTAGCATTATTCTAAGATAATATTGTTATAATTAATAACAAATTGCTTAAACCATTTTTGTTAACTTTAATTGATTATTACCTCGCTTTAACTGAAACGTTGAAAATAAGTTTAAAAAATGCAGAAAAAACCTTAACTTTCTAACCCTTTTCTAAGAGAAAGTTGCTAAAAACAATAATGAATTGTTTAAACAATTTAAAAACGCATTTAATTATCAGTATAAAGTAGTATTTCATGTATTCAAAACAATCTGTGTTAAAAAAACCGCAAAAAATCATAATTAACCCCAAAAACTCGAAAAACCCATTTTTTCACTTATGAGGGTTTTTTGGGACCCTATAAAATAGACTTATGGGGGTGATATTTAAAGAGTAACATTTTTTTTGCATTCTTTGACTAATTCTAAAAAGAAATGTTAAATTTTTAACTCGATTCACCCAATATTGAGAATTCTTAATAAAATTGACAAAAACGTGTTTTTTGCTTATGGGAAATACGCGTTAAACTTCATGGGACTATCGCAACCTCTAAATATTGTTTGAAATAAAATGGGTTTATTTTTTTGTGGATTCGAACAAATTTCCGGGCGTTTTGCATAAAAATTCGAGAAAAAAAATTGTTTGGATCACCCTTATGTCTATACTTTTTATATTCTCATCAAGAGAAGGTAAATAATTAACGACTAATATTAGTCAACAATAATAAACTACTACTAATATTTGTTTGAATTTGATCTTCTTTAAAGTTCAACTATGATGTTGAAAATTAATGTACTTTCTGGAAAATTTGACTTTTTTATATCAAATTAAAATTCTTGTTCAAAATATTATATTCTTAGTTCAATATTGAACTGTGTCAATTTTAAACTATTTTGTTAAAAATTACATTGTTTAAATTTATCAGTTTATTTGAATATTAATCTTTTTTGTTGAAACTTTAGCTACTTTTTGATTTTTTTAAAGAACTATTGTTATAACTGAAAATGTAAATAATCTCTTTTGACTTGAAAAATTGATATTGATATTGGTTGAAATGTCCTTTTTTTGTGAAGATTCATCTCTTTTTCTGCAAATGTATATTTTTAAAGTAAAAATTCAAATATTTGGTTAAAATTTTATTTTCTTCAGTTGAAAATTCAAATACTAAATTTTAAATGTATGCATGTATTTTGTTGAAAATTTGATTGAATATTGCACTATTATTTGACATTTTTTTATGATTCATCATCTGGTTTGAAATTTTATGTCATTGGTTGAAGCCACAAATATTTGTTTGAAAATTAGTCTTTTTTATTGAATTCAACTGTTTGTTCTTTCAAATAAAAATCTTTTTCTTTTAACATTTAACTAGTCGGTAGAAAGTTGAACCACTTCGTTGAAAATTTAAGATTTTGGTTGAAAATACACCTTCTTTGTTCAAAATTCATTTTTTTGGTTGTAAATATAAGTATTTTCCCGAAAATCATGTATCTTGCTTAAAATTAATCTGACTCGGTATATTTGCAGCTTCAAAATTTAATATCTCGAAAAAAAACTTTTTTCAATGTTTCAAGATATGAGATATTTAAAATCAAAATATCAGAAAAAGTCAATATTTAATGAAATATTTATATTTTAAACTAAAGAGATCAATTTTAAACAAAATGATAAATCAGTTAATTTTTTTCCACAAAAAGGACTTTTTGAAAAAGTAGTGAAATTTCCAATCAAAAAGAGTAACTCTTAAGGAAACGGTTGAATTTTCAATAAAAAGTAATTACTCTTGAACGAAATTGTTAAAATTTGAACAAAATAATAAAATTAACTTCAACTTTAATTTATCAAAGTTCCCTAACTGTAACAACCCTGATATTTATAATAAGACAGTATTTGCCTAGAGCTTATAGTAGTTTAAACAAATATAAAGATATTTTTCCTGTAGTATTTTTATTCAAGAATCTCCAAACAATATTTTCTTTCTTGATTTAATGCATACTTATGACTAAGTACTGTAATAAAATGCATTGCCGCATCAATATATTTTAAAAAATAGGTATGTATAATTAAAAATATTTATTAGTATTGATGTCAAAAATCTTCTTGTATCACTTTATATTATGTTATTATTATATTTATATATTATACTTATATTATATTAGAAAACTCTTGTAGAAAATTCTTTTTTTCCTCAATACTAATTCTTCTCACAGCTTGGCTTCGAAACCTTACAGTAACAAAATAGACTAAGCTTAGCATAAAACGGTCTGAAATGATTAAAACGTTTTTTTTTCAACAATCTGAAAAAAATCAGAAATCATCAGAATAATAATTTTATATTTCCCAGGTTCATTATATTATTTATTTATCACGGTTATCTTTTTAGTTGTATTTAATTAATAATACTTAGTAATAATTAATCTTTTTGTTTACGGAATACATTATATGTATTCTAATTTCAAACATTTTAGGAAAATTTGTAGATAACTGCAATATTTGAAACCCTTAGATTATGAGTTTCTAACTTTTCAGTCTGTATTTGCAATATTGAAACAAATTTATTTTTGAATTTTAATCTTTTCTGGTTGGCCTATCAGCGGTCCAAGGTGTTGAACCATTTGTTAGGCTGTAAATTAACATGTCTTTAGAAATAATCAGACTCGCCAAAAATACCAAAATGATGAGGATCTTCAAAGATGGTCAGGATGCTCAGAAATTGTCAGAATGTTCAGAAATGCTAAGGATGTTTTGAAATTGTCAGGATATTTAGAAATAGTCATTACACTCATAAATGGGAAGGATGTTTAGAAAAGGCTAGGATTATCAGAAATAGTCAGGATGCTCAGAAATTGTCAAGATTTTCATAAATATTTAGGATTTTAAGAAATGATGAGGATGCTCAGAATTGGTCAGGATGCTCAGAAATAGTCATGATGTTCAGAAATTGTCAGGATGTTTATAAAATAGTGGAATTCTCACAAGTAGTCATGATTTTCAGAAATGGTAAAATTGCTCAGAAATGGTCAGGATGTTTTTAAATGGCAAGTATTGTCACACATGATCAGGATGTTCAGGAATAGTCAGAATGTTCAGAAATATTTAGGATTCTCAGAAACATTCAGAATGTTTTGAAATGGTCGGAAATGGTTAGGATGCTCATAGTCAGAATGCTCAGAAATACTCACTATATTCAGAAATAGTCAGCATGCTCAGAAATAGTCAAGATGTTCAGAAAAGTTCAGGGTGCTCAGAAATAGTCAGGATGTTTAATAATTGTCAGGCTGTCTAGAACTAGTCAGGATGCTCAGATATGGTCAGGCTGTTCAGTAATGTTAAGAAATTTTGACAATAGACAGAGTGCTCAGAAATGGTCCGCATGTCCATGAATAGTCAGACTGCTCTGAAATGTTCCGGATGTTCAGAAATTGTCAGGGGGTTAAACAATTATCATGATGCTCAGAAATAATCATGATGCTCAGAAATCGTCAGGATGCTCAGAAATAGGTACGATATTTATAAATGGCCAGGATGTTTAAAAATGGTCAGGATGCTCAGATATGGTCAGGCTGTTCAGAAATTTTCAAAAATTTTGTCAATATCCAGAGTGAACAGAAATGATCCACATGTCCATGAATTGTCAGATTGCTCAGAAATGTTCAGGATGTTCAGAAATTGTCAGGAGGTTAAACAATTATCATGATGCTCAGAAATAGTGACGATACTCAGAAATAGTCAGGATGCTCAGAAATAGGAACGATATTCAGAAATGTCCAGGTTGTTTAGAAATGGTCAGGATGCTCAGATATGGTTCGGCTGTTCAGAAATATTCAGAAATTTTGACAATAACCAGAGTGATCAGAAATGATCCACATGTCCATGAATTGTCAGATTGCTCAGAAATGTTCAGGATGTTCAGAAATTGTCAGGAGGTTAAACAATTATCATGATGCTCAGAAATAGTCAGGATGCTCAGAAATAGGAACGATATTCAGAAATGGCCAGGATGTTTAGAAATGGTCAGAATGTTCAAGAAATGGTCAGGATGTTGATATATGATGAGGATGCTCAGAAATATTCAGGATGCGCAAAAATAGTCAGGATTCTCAGAAATGGTCCGGATGTTCAGAAATGATCAGTATATTCAGAAATGCTAAATATGTCCAGAAATGATTGGGATGTTTGGAAATATTCAGGAAATTCATAAATGAACAGGATGTTCATTAATGGTCGGGATGTTCAGAAATATTCCGATTACTCACACATGTTCAGGATGTTCAGAAATGGCCAGGATGCTGAGACATGGTCAGGATGTTCAGAAATGGTCAGCATGTTAAACAGTATTAAGGGCGCTCAAAAATTATTAGAACGCTCAGAAATAGTTAAGATGTTCAGAAATGTTCAGGGTCCTCAGAAATAGTCAGGGTGTTTAATAATAGTCAGGCTGCTTAGAAACGGCCAGGATGCTCAGAAATAGTCAGGCTGCTCAGAAATGGGCAGGATTGTCAAAAATCGTCAAAATGTCTAAAGATTCGTGATGATTCTTATTTTCTTAATAGGGAAAAAAGCCTTGCGTAAGGCTACATCAGGGGCAGAGATTGATCTACACTATAAAACTAGATACAAAAGTGTTCTAAAAACGTTGCCCACAATGCCGCAAGGAATCGATAATAGCTAATTATTAGCGTGGAGTTGATTCGACTTTTGCTCGAAAGATAGAGGCAATACAGGCAAAACAGGTGCTTATACACTTGGTATAAAGCTCAAGCAAGCACCGCGTTGGAAGACTCATTAAGCAAAGTGATGATGCACATTCCTTCGTATCAGCCACTGTGGACCACCGCTGAAAATCGACGAGGAAGACCACGAAGGAAGAAACGCAGAGCTCCCTTTGCTTTGCTTTGTTATCGTTTCACCAGCGATCGCATGCTCCTATCGACAGCGTTAGCCTGCAGCAGTCTCGATTCGATCGACCTCGAGTGACGTAGATCGTGATAACAGAGCTCGATGCAAAACCAGAGTCGCCGGAAAAATCCAAACGTGCCGAACAAACGGTACGTATCGTTTCAGGTCTCACACCATTAATTACCAGATGATTTATTTATAACAGATCTTTCATCCAGCCAATGAAAAATTGTGTTTAACCTGATATTTCCTGTGAAGCTAACCAGCTTAGAACCTTATTTTTTTTCAAGTTTTGTATCGGCTCTTGGGTGTGATAAAATTAAATTAAAGTCTTACATAGACTGGTTACATCGGCGAGCTTGAAGTAAGCAAGCTTAGAGTAGGCTGCCTTAACCAGTTAACTAGTGAACTCGAAAAGATGTGTGCCCAAACTGGTACCAGGAAATAATTTCGTATTCATCATCAACGTATCGAGTTCTATCTGATTTGAATCATTTTTTGCGTATTGGTCTGCGATTGTGAAGTTCTCAGTTTTAACCAGAAATTTGTCATTGGCGGCATGTAAAAACATTCAGTTCTGACTTTTATTTAAAGCACGTGACTTTTTTCATTTTATTCCACCATATTGATTCTCCATTTTGAATTTCTCAATCATGACCCTGGATTCGTTACCAGAATCCTAAAAACCCCTTGTACTGACTTATATCTAAATCACGTGTCTTTTTGCATGTTTTTCTGCCATATTGGATCCGCCATTTTTAATTTCACAATTTCAAGTGGAGATTCGTAATCAGCGTTAGAAAAAACTGAAGGATACCAAGTTTCATCAAAATTCACTGTGTTCTATTTCAGTTCTTCGAAGTGCGCATACATGTGTTATTAACGCTTGACTAGTTAAACAAGTTGCGAAAAGTTATCAAAGGGGACCAATCAAATTCCATAACTCACCGAAAATTTCTAAATTTTTCGAAATTTTAGCAATCGTAAAGTATGCTAGCTTATTTATTCAGAAAGTTACAAAAAGAAACTAATTACAAGAAATTATAAAAATATTGAGCAACTTTAGCGAGTGTAGAGTAGATCGGCCTAAGAAAGTTAGCAAATGTGGCCCATGAATTAAAATAAATTTTCCATAAATTTACAAAATTTTAATAAAATCTTAGCGAACATAGAATAGGTGAGCTAAGAGCACGTTGGCCTAACAAATATACCAAAAGTGAAAAATAAATTACACAAAAGATACGGAGATTTTAGTGAGCGTAGAGTGTGCGAGCTTAGAGTAGGCCGGTTTGAAAAATGAACCAAAAGTGACCAATAAGTGAGAGATAATTTCAACATTTTTTGAAAATTTCAGCGTGTGTAGAGTAAGCGAGCTTAGAGTAGACCCGTTAGAGATTTACCACAAGTTAACAAAATTTTCCAATAAGTTACAATAAATTATCGACAATTTCTGGAAATTTTAGAAATCTCTGGTAACTTATCATCACTTTTGGTAAATTTCGATAACTTTCGATAACTTTCTCAATCTGGCCTACTCTAATCTCGCTTATCAATGTAATTATTATTAATGTAATGAACAGCGATCCTAAAGGACTTTACAACATTTCAAACTTCACAACCGAAAATGCTTTCAAGACCAAAAAGAAAAATGTTTTAGAAGACAGTGGAATTTTGTACAAAAAGTTAATTCTAAACCAAGAAACATTAATATCGTACTATAAAAGATAAATTTTCAAAAAAAAAAAAAAAAATTTTTTTGAAGTTAACTTTCAGAGCAACGAAGACAACCAAAAAAATAGTTTAATTTTCAACCGAATAAGAACACTTTTGAACCAAGAAAATTAATTATCCACTTTAAGACAAATTTTCAATAAAGTACATAAATTTTCAAACAAAGAGTAAAATTATCATATAGAAAAAACAAGTTTTTAACCAAAAATGAAATAATTAAATTTCCAATTTAAATAATTACCAAAAAATATGATTCTTCAATCAGAAAGTCTTTTTCAATTAAGGAAGATGAATTTAGAATCTAATAGTTGAATTTTACCAAATATTAAAATTATGAAAGAAAGAAGAAAGATAATGATTAATAAAAAAATGATGAATTTATAGACGAATGATTTAATTTTTAACAAAAAGAAAAGTTTTCAGCTAATTGGCACAGAATTGTTAAACAGTCAACCAAAGAGATGAATCTTCGACCAAAAAATTATAAAATTTTCATTCCAAAAGTAAGAAAGATGACTCTTTTAAACGAATTATTTTTCGAACAAAAAATATAAATTTTCAATACAAGTAAAAAAATTTTCTATCAGAAGAGAAACATTTTCTAAAAAAGATTAATGTTCAAACAAACAATTGCATTTATAAACAAAAAAGGATTAAATTTCTAACAAAGTAGATTAATTTTCTAACCAATTTTTTTTACTTTTGAAGCAAAAAATACGCTGTTTTTTAAAATGTTCAAACATAAATTTTGAACAAAAGGAATTAATTTCCCATAAAATTGTTGAATTTTCAATACCTGAAGAAGATTCTTTTATGTCTTTTTGTGTTAAAAATTCCACTGTTAATTATAAAATCCAAAAATTTCGTGGAAAATATACTTTTTCTTGATTTGTGAACAATTTAGTAGTTTTTTTTTAATTTCTTAACTGGAAAATGCTTTTTTTTTTAAATTCATTCATATTTTTGAAAATTATTTTTTTTTATCAATTTTTATCAATTTTTATCAATTTCATCAATTGGTTTGAAAGTTCAACTATTTTATAGAAAGTTCAAATATTAGGTAGACATTTTGTTTTCTCTTTATTTGAAAAATCCTTCTTGATTAAAAATTCAACATTTTTTGTAGAAACTTCTCCTTTTCTAGTATAATTAAACATTAAATTGATTTGATTACCGATTCAACTATTTCGTTGAAAATTTGTATTTTGTGGTTCAATTCAACTGTTTTGCATTTGAAAGTAACACGTTTTTTTGGTTGAAATATAAATTATTACATTTCTGTTCAAAAATTTTCTTTTGAAAAGAATTGAACTATTCCATTTTTGGTTGAAAACTTCTCTTTTTTAGTTATAAATTTAATTATTTCGTTAAAATTCAACTACTTCGTTTGAAGCTTAACTGCTTTTTTATTTAAATCCTTTTTTTTTAAATAAAATGATTTAATTTTTAGTTGAAGATTCATAATTTAAGTTGGGACTGTGAGTATTTGGTAAGGAATTCAACTCTTTTGTTGACAATATGTTCCTCTTTTTGCTGAATTCAACTTTTAACATATTGATTCAAAAATAAAATAATTTTTGGTTCAAACATCAACTTTTGAATTTTTTGTTGAAACTTCATCTTTTTGTTTGAAAATTTTGCTACTAGGGCTAAAAATCGTATAAATTTGCTGAATTCTTTTTGTAAGAAGAATCATTTCTTTGGTCAAAACTCTAGTTCGTTTAAAATTCTCTTTTTTTGTTTAGTGTTAAATTTCAAAACTGAAAAATTAATTATGCCAAATTTGGCAAAAAATTGAACTTTCTTTGTGAAAATGCATATCTTTCATTAGGAATCTTATCTGTTTGTTCAAAATACGAGAATTTAATTATAATAATTTTTTTGTGAAAATGTAGTTATTCGACTTTTTGTTGAAAAATACTCTTTTTTGTGAAGATATATATATTTGGATGAAAATTGATGTTTTCGGTTTAAAATTTGACTTCTGAGCAGAAAATTAATCTTGTTGGCTAAAAATTTATATTTTTTTGGGTAAATATTTAAATATTGGTTTAAAGATTCATCTATTTCGTTCATAGTATAATCTTTTGACATTAAATGTTACAATTCAGTTAATTTAAAAAATGCTTTTTTTATATTTGTCAGGAAAACTTTAGAAATTCAAGACTTCAAGAAATTCAAGGCATCAAAATGTTTGTAGAAACTTTACACGCACACGACCTACTTCAGCTGTAAGATGTTTTCAATGTCGGTAATGTAGATTTCGTGGTCTATAATAATATATGTCCTTCTTTGTTCCAAATTTCTAGAAAGTTAAAGACTGCAAAATTTTATTATTTTAGAAGTTTATCATGAGTTATATGCACATTAAATAAATAAACAATTTTTTATTTGAATGTATCATCTAAAAGAAAGTAATGAATCAAATGTATAGACGAAAAACAGTGTGACATACTTACCCCATATCGAATTAAATTCGTACACCTGCATCTTTTGCACATTTAATAAATAAAGAAGGAATCTTTTAGTTCAATTTATTTTTCATAAGGAAGCAATAAATCATCCTTGTTTTTCTCGTAGGTAAACTACTTGTAATTGAGATATTAAACAACCTTAAAGATTTTATTCCAATCTTTTTACTCAAATTGCGCGATATCATTTTATATCATTGGTAACTTTCGAAAATCATCTAGAAACTTAGCACGGACACAAACCACTTCAGCTGTAGAATGTTCTCAATGTAAGTAAGGTATTTTCCGTCGTCTCTAATAATATATCTTCCTGTATTTTTTTAAGTTTTAAAAGGTTCCAGGCTGCAGAATGATTTTTCTCATAATTGCTTCATATCATTGTATGACGTCATTGGTAACCTTCAAAAACTTTATAGAAATTTAGCACGGACACGAACCACTACAGCTACAAAATATTCTCGATTTCGGTAACTGTTTTGGTAACGGAATTTAAAATCAAACTGGCCTTACTTATCTACCGCTATGTTTAAGGAGATTTATCAGGGGTAACTAATTAGTTAAGCTAGTGTCAAAATGATTTATATCTCAGCAGGTGACCCGTAGGGGGAAGTAAGATATTTCTCAGTGCAGAATTTTTCATAGTAAATAAATAATTACTTTGTATGTAGCTAAGGATATGGGTAATAACTCATCTAGATTAGGCATGGAAGTTAGAGAGTATGTGAATGATTCTAGATTAGAAACAAGATCTCTCGACTTTTAACCAGGTAACAAGATCTCACCATTTTCCACCAAAAAGATGAATTTACAACACAGAACATCAATCTCTGATACAAAGCCGAGTTCTAGAAAAATACATAGAGTATAATAGAGTTTTCATTCAAAAATATTAATTTTTAATCAAAAGAGCCAATTTAGAACAAATTAGTTAACCATTAAACCAAATGTTTTAATTTTTAATTAATATTATAAACCTTTAACCAAAAATATGGATTTTGAATGCAATGTTTCACGGTCGATATTTTAACCAATAAAATTTTAATTTTCTAATCTAAAACAGATTTATCTATCCAAAAAAGACAATTGTTCCACAAAATACTTAAAACTTCAAAAGAAAAACATATTTATTTTTAACAAAACAGTTATAATTGTCAAACGAGAAAGATCATTCAGTCAATATGGAAAAAAATATATCCAGAATGTTGAATTTTCAACCCAAAAAGAGAGAAAATGGGAAAAAATTAAAAACTAATCATTTTTACAGAAAAAATTACGTTATCGACTAAACAATATTCAAGACAACTGAATGATAATAATCCAATAATTAAATGTTCCATTTTCACCTAATTTTTATTTTTATAAACAAATTAATAAATAAATGATTATTTTCGCAATTTTTGTAAAGAAAAATTTTGTTTTCTCTTCAAAAAATACTTTATAAAGTGATACAAAATCACAATCATAAAAGTTCAATAATTCATATTGCGATAAAAACATTATAACCAAATTTTGAATCTATCCACTTTTACGCAGAAAAACTTTTAATATTCTGTGGTTGACCATAACTTAAGAACATATTAATAATTGTTTTTGTGAGAAAAACAATGTTTTCCTGAGAAAAAAATTTTAAAATTATATTTATTCAATAAGATTTTAATGACAATAAGAATTTGGACTCAATAAAATATATTTTTTAATGCAATAAAACTATTTAATTGTGTAAAATTTTGTTTAGTAGAAAAAAATTGTCTCTCTAAATAATAATAAAAATATCCAGCATTCCTGTTAGCATATTTTTGTGATTAGTAATCAATTTAAACTATATTTCATACTGAATTGATAACCAAGAAAGTATATACTTATGAAAAATTTGGAAAAGTTCACTATTTGTTTATTAATTCGTTTGTAACAATTAGCTTTAATCCTAAACTTAGTATTTATGTTCCTTAAGTACGTATGCCTTAATTCTGATACAGAACTTCATTCATTTATTTTCTTAGCAATAAAAAATAATATTTTTAATATGTCTCATTTTTGCAGACAATTGTTTATAACAAAATATAACATAGGTATAAATACAAAAAAATAGATGACGAATTTTTTTTTAATTTTATGGTGAGCATTCTGAAAAAACAATCAAAACGGCTTAGTAATTTTAGGCTTTAAAATTTAGACCAAAATCTTCTTTCTGTCGCTGAGCTTCTAATTCAAGTAATTGCTTAGGATATTTAGCTTGAATCTTAACCTAATTTTTTTGGTATGTGAACCTTCATAGATACTGATTCACAACAATTTTATTAATGTCTTTTCCTCGGAGAAAAAAAACCATTTTCAAGAAGTCTCAATTTTTCGGATTATTTGTTCGTAAACAAATGTAACATATAAATAAATTTTAAAAACGGTTTGTACATGTTTTTCTTTATTTAATGCCCCAAAAAAAATTAAAGTTAGGTTCACAATTGTAAGCTTCAGCTAATTATAAGAAGTAAATCCCTGATTTGGACAACTGTGTGACCAATTCTTCCCGGAAGGAGAAATGAGAGAACAGTAAGTAGGGGGAGCAAGGTGGGGAGTAGGGAAAGTGACGAGATCGTAAGTAGAAGAAGTGCAATGACAAAAGAAAGTGGGAGTAGGAAAATTAGCGGAAAGAGGAACGGGGTGGTAAGGAGTATAAGACAAAGTGTGGGATTGAAAGGTGATGAGGAAGGGGAAGGGACAGTAGATTGAATGTAGGGAGGTGATGGGGAGGGATGAAAGTTAAAATAAGGGGAAAAGAGGAGATGGGAAGTAGGTGTCCTGAAAGAAAGCGATGGGAGCGGATGAAGGCAAGTGGAAAGAAGTAGGGATAATTGAAGAAGGGGTAGGTGGATTAGGAGGTATTACGAAAGGAAAGGTGTGGGAAGTAAGAAAACGGGTAGTAGCACGGCAAGTTTTGGAGAAGTAAGGCGAAATAAAGGGAAGAGTAAGAGAAGGTGAGAGAGACATTCTTAAATTAATTTTTTAAGTTAATAAGAGAGAAATTCAACCAATTAGGATCAGGCGGAAAAGAGAGGATATAGAAAGTAGTTGAAGAGAGAATGAACGATGAGAGAAAACAAGTAAGAAAGATAGATAGGTAAAATATAGAAAATGAGGGGGAAAAGGAGGGGTAATGAAGGAGAGAGTAAGTTGCGAGTATACGTCGGAGAAGTGGAGGGATAGTTTAAAAGAGAGTGGCAGTAAGGGGGGAAGGAGGAGTGGAATAGTAGATGAAGGAATGGGAAGTAGACGAAATAATAGGGAGTGAAGGGTATTGAGGAGAGAGCAACTAGAGAAAATGAGGGTAAGTAACTGAAGAAGCGAAAGTGAAGTTAGGAAAAGTAGTGGAATTAAGGGCCGGGAATATAAGAGGATGGGTACTAGAGGAAAGAATTAGAATGAAGCAGGAAAGGGATAAGTAGAGGAATGGTTGAGGAGTAAAAAAAGAATTATGTGGTAGGGGAAGGGGTTGAGTAGCGAAGGAATTGAGGGTAGTGGGAACGAGACCTAATTAATGTCTAAATAGGCTAGGGCACCCTTCTTTTTAGGCGATCGGCGCCTACTTGGACTAATTATTTTCTTTTGCTACGAAAGGAGAAGAGGAAAGCAGAATCTTTGAAATTTAAGTTTTATTTGTAAACTTTTTCGTGTTCTTACTTTGGTACATCAAATGGTTTATGAAAATGAAGATTTCATTTCAATCTGAATAGAAAAAATGAGAAATATTCTGGTTCTGGACTGAAGTAAACTCACATAGAGTAACGTACCAAGAGTTCGATATACACACTATGTTAGGGTACTCCCGGGGTCGCTGATACGAGATCACTGGAATGTTTCGTTTGCCCGGCATCGAGCTTCGCATCTCCTATTAGCATTCGAGCTCTCCGAAGAGTGCTTGACTATCGCCTTCGTAGTGCGACATTTGCCGAGTCAGATTCGATACTGGCAACCTGTCTAATCGGATCGAGGATCGTGAACAGGGGCAGATCAATGATTGCTCGATGAAGGGGGGGCAAAGAGAGGATTCAGGCGAGACTCGATGATGCAAGACTGAACCGAACGAGGTACTTGAACCGAACTATAATAGTGCAATATAAAAAGTCGGATACAATTCGTTCCGGAAAATCGTTGATTCATCTTACACGATTCAATATCTATAAAAAGTATAGGCACTCTCTCGATGCAATCAACATAAAGGAAATCGACCAGTTTTCATTCCATGTTCAATCAAAAATATTCGCATTGCATCAAACTAATTCAAAGCCAGAAATAGCCACCGAAAATAAAACTGTACTATATAGAATATCATTTATACCGGAAGTTAAAGCGGTTCAGTAGTTCAATTCGAGGTTGTTTTCCGAGAAAGGGATTTCATTTATTAACAAAAATATTTGTAACCATACGCGTATCACATGAATATTGAAGAAAGGTGCCTTGTGACAGTAGTGCATTTTCTTTCGAAACTTTTCTAATTGTTTTTGTGTAAACAAATTTTTTTAGCTAGCTATGAATAATTTTTTAAACTCTTGAGCACTCTCTACTGATGGAAAAACATTATGAAAAATTTCAAGAAGATTAAAAATCGAAAAATAGAGAAACAAAAAATTTGAAAAATTTGGTAGAAAATTAATCCGTTTTTGGATGAAGATTCATCTATTGTATCAAAAATTCGTCTATTCTGGATGAATTCAACTATTGAGACGTTAACTAAGTTCTTTAAATTGTCGACTTCCTTATTATCCTTCCCCTTACTTTCACAATCAATTTCCCCTCTTCACCTTCTTTGCCTGCTTCTTTCTCTTATACTTCTTCGTTCCCCAATTGCACCTCTTATCACCCCTTACTTCTCCTATCCACTATCAAATGAATTTGAAAAAATGCAATTGTTTTCTATTCAAAATAAAAATATCTTCTGGTACAAATATAAACCATTTTGTTAAATAAAAGAACTATTTGGCTGTAAATAATCTTTCTTTTTAAGGGTTGATTTTTTTAGTAGAAAATTAGTCTTATTGGTCGACAATCCATTTTTTCCGTCATCTATTTTATTTGCAAATCAAACTATTTTGGTAGAAAATTCAAACATTTGATTGAAAATTAAGTTTTGTCTTAAAAATGATATAAAATTAATTATAATTATATTTCTTCGCAATCGTCTATTTTTTACATAGAACTAAAATATTTTTTTGTAGAAATATCAACTATTTTATATTTTATTGGTCTTAATTTATTGTAATTATTTTTTGAATTCAACTACTTGGCTATAAATTAAACTACTTCATAAAAAAAATTATTTTTTTACGCTCAAAAATTAATTCATTCATTTGAAAATTTATCTCTTCGGTTGAAAATTTGGTTGAAAATGTTAAAAATGTTAAAAGATTAACTGAATTGTTCAAAATTAATTTTTGGTTTGCTTCTTATAGTTGAATCTTCCTATTCGAAGATTTATTAGTATTATTAAAACAATTTTAAATTTTGTTCGAAGCCTCTTTTCTTTTCTAATGTCTTTAATTTTGATTTAGAATTTTTCGACATTAGATCGAAATTATGTAAAAATAAGGAAAAAGATGAAATTGGATCAAAATTTATGATATTTTGTGCTTTTGGAAAAATTTGGAAACTAACAAAAAAAAGTAGATTAAGTAAAAAAGAAAAGTTACACTTTCTACCAAAATAGTTTATTTTTTAACACGAAAAAATGAACTTTCTACCGCAAAAAAATACCTTCACAAAAAAATTACTAAATGTTTGATGAAATAATAAAACCATTTTTTTTAACTTTGATTTTTAACCACAGAGATGAATTTTTTACTTAAAAAAGATGCATTTTTTTTAATATAATTATTTTTCTACAAAACAAAAATATTTTAACAGAAGAGTTCAACTTTCAAACCAAATTGTTAAATTTTAAATTATAAAAGATAAATTTGGAACCAAAAATAAAATTATTCAATTTTCAGTTGAGAAATTATTTTTAACAAAAAATCTCGACTTTTAACTAATTAGTTCAATTTTTATGAAAGAATACGCATTTCGATTAAAAAAGGTAATATTTAATATTTAAACCAGAAAAATTTTAAATTTTAAATGAAAAACATTTTAATATAAGCAAAAAGAAGAGCTTCAATCTAATAAGTTGATTTTAAAACTAAAAACGATTCATTTCCCACCAAAAATTTAGTTTTAACCTAAAAATATAAATTTTCAACCAGAAATTGAATGCTTAAATTGTCAGACAAAAGATGAATTCTAAAACACAAAAAAAGAATTTCAACAGAATAATTCACTCTTAAGTGTAGAGAAACTTTTAACTAAAATGATAAAACTTTAACTAAGTCAACTTCAATGAAGGGGCATAAAAAATTACCACTTACAATCAAGAAAAATCAATTTTCAACGAAATGGTTGAAATGTCAAAAAAAGTTTTAATAAAAAACTATAATCGTCAAAATTATCGCTTGAACCCGAAAAGACCAATTTTTAACAAAATACACTAATGTGCTATCAAATAGATAAATTTTACACTTTGTATAAATTTTGAACAAAAAATGGAATAGATGAATTTTGAGATGAGAAATTAATTTTTAACCAAAAATAAAACAAATTACAGAACAAATATTAAAACATGCAATCAAAATTTTTCCCCAGTGAAGCAAAATGTCAAGATATAATAAAAAATAAAAAAAGTAAAATATAATACAAAAAACGTTTGATTCGAAGTTGCTAAGTGGTGTATTTTATAACAAATTTAACAAAGTACTTCATCTTTCAAGCACTTTTTAAAATTTTCAAGCCAGAAACACGATTTTGTGAAAAAGAGCTAAATTTTTAACTTTAAATAAAAAATGTTAATAGAATAAATAAATTATAAAACTAAATAATAATATCACATTTCTTAGGTAAAGTGAGGTACCGTTGGATTCACCAAAAAACGTATATATTGAATATAATATTCTTAAATTACTAACCCGAAAGTGCTAGAACCTCGAAATTTTCCGTTCCTCATAGAATGGGTCTAACAGACCCGAGCAATCTTCAAACTCAAATATATCCAATTTAAAAAGACTTAGCTCTATTCATTTTGTTTTTAAATTGTAGCGCAATATCACAAAAATGATATGGAAATTAATTTCACCAAATAAATATTTGACTAAAAATTATAAAAGATTTTGGAAAAAAAACTTTGGTGGAAAAAAGGTCAGGTCCAATGGGACCCGTTCTAGCACGTGAGCGCTAACTACCAAAATGAAAAAATATTTATGTATCGTATTTTATATATCATGAGTACAAAAACCACCTCCTGGCAAGGGTTGTTGACAAAGTCTGGCGATCCCACAGATAGATGAGCAAAAGATAGGTGGATGGGAAAGAAGGGTAAAGCGAGCAGGTAAACGAATATCAAATGGGCATCGCCCTGAGAGGGTCTGGTCAACCCAAAGCTACAATTTGGTAATATTAGATAGAGTGGGTGGGAGAAGAGCGAGGAGGTAGATGGGTATCAAATGGGCAACGCCCTCACAAAATCGAATGATCCCACAGCTACATGAGGAATAGTTAGATTTTGAGCAAGAGCAGGCTGACAAATAACCACGAAATGAGCATCGCTATACAGCCTCCGTCGATCTCAGAGCTATATTAGGGCATGTTAGATAGGTGGGCTAAAGTGGGTAAAGCGAGCAGGTAGAAGGAGATAAAATGGGCATCGCATTGAAAGCATCTGATCATCCCACAGCTTCATTTAGGAATAGTTAAACGGAGAAGAAAAAGCAAGATGACGAATAAAAACAAAATGAGCATCGCCGTGGCAGCCTCTGTCGATCTCAGAGCTACATTAGGGGAAGTTAGATAGGTGGGGATAAAATGGGCATCGCCCTGGTAGCGCCTGGTGACCCCACAGGTACGTAAGGAATAATTAGATAGAGGGAGAAGAGCGAGCTGTTAAATAGCGACGAAAAAGGCATCGCCCTGACAGCGTCTTCTGATCCCAGACCCAGGGTTAGAGCAAGCAGGTAGAAGGGGGTAGAATGGGAATCGCCCTAAGAGCTTCTGGCGATTCCACAGCTAAATGAGGCGTAAGTGGGTCGAGGGTGTAGAACAAGCAAGTAGAAAGGGATCAAATGGGCATCGCCCTGAAAACTAACATGACTTAATAGTTGAAAATAATAATTATAAACGCGAGATAATCTAATGCAGTGAAACCTAAATCAGTTGTAATATGAATAGAATGAGCAATCTCGAACGAAATCTCAAGATCGGCAATATTGTGAGGAAAAGAGATTGGAGTCAAAAAAGTGTGTATTTCAGCAAACAGGAGTCAATAAGTTGAGACTAAGTACACAGTCCTTTCTACTTGTAAATCATGACAGATAATTTCATACATTATACACCAACGCTACGTCATGCTGGTTATAAATTGCGATCGCGACATGCAAAAGTTCTCGAACAACACTAATCGACGAAAGCTGCTAATTCATGCTCATACGGCACTGCAGACAAAAAGCAAATTCGAACGAGCTCAAGCGTAACGTTATCCGAGATTAGTACATACGAGCAAAAAGTTGCAATTGTTATTTGTTTATGGAAAAACTAACAGATATCTATTAAAATGTCAGGTCAAATTTAATTTCTAGTTCCACCCTTTTAAAAAAGCCTGTTTCATTTTTTCGCTTAAAAGCTAATTGAATTAATAAAAAGCAAACGAAAATGTTATTCTTTCTCATTGAAAGCTAACAATTTTTTATTGTCAAGTCTACTATTATATTTTTAGTTTAGATTTTTAATTTAATTGATCTGTTAAAAAAAAATTAACAATCTTGTTAAAATCTCAAAGGTTTTGTTTAAAAATCAATTTTTTAAAAACTTTTTTCATTAAATTCAACTGTTTTTTATTGATAATTAAAATAATCTTTGGTTGAAATGGAAATTTCACTATTTTGTTAAAATTGGGTTTCTTTCTTTCTGGTTGAACAATTTTTTTCAATACAAATTTATCTACTCTATTCTCGGTTAAAACTAAATCGTTTTTAGATAAAAATTCAACCTTATGGTTTAAAATGCGTCGTCTATTGCAAAATACAATTATTTTTATTTGAATATAAACATTTTTTCAACAAAAATCAACTGTTAGATTTTTTATAGAATACATCTTTTATCGTTGAAAATGCAGCTATTGGGTGGAAAATTCTTTTTTTGTTGTTGTTGAATTCAACTGTTTTAATTATTTAAAATCTACTACTTAGCTAAAACTTGAATTCATTTGTCAAATTAATCTGTTTTGGTTACACGCTTATTTGTTTCGATGAAAATTCAACTATTTTATTTTTAATTGATTTTATTGTTTAATTGTTTTTTTTACTAAAAATTTTGGTATTTAATCTTTTATTGAGAATTAATCGTTTTTGAATAAAATTTAACTATTTGGTTATCAATTCGTCACCTTTGCCGACATTCAATTGCTTTTTATTTAAAATAAAAATGCTTTATCAGCTATTTAGTTGAAAATTCTATTTTATTGGTGTATTTTAGTATTTTTTATTTTAAATGAAACTAATCTTTTTTTATTTAAATATGTGAATGCAACTCTTTGGGTAAAAAATGCACATCTTTTCTTGAAAATTCATCTTGTTTAGCAGCAAATTAGCTTTTTTGATAGTATTTCAATATTTTTAGCATAAGATGCACTTCTTCCATTTAAAAAATCAGCTGTTTCATTTTAATAAAATTCTTAATTTAATTATTTTGTTAAAAATTATCGTATTTCATGAAAATGAAAGTTTTTCATAGAAGATTTCCCAATTTGTTTTTTTTTCCTTTTGCTTAAACTACCAATTTCGAATTTGATAATTCAGCTGTTCTGGTAGAAATTTAATCGTTTTGGTTAAAAATTCACTTTTTCAACTGAAAATCTAACAATTTCGTTTTTTGTGACGAATTGATCTTTTTTAAATAAAAACTCATCTTTTTTGTTATAAAATTAATCCACTTGTTTGAAAATTCATATTCTTGGTTAAAAGTTTAACAGCTTTGTTAATCATTCATATTTTTGGTTGAAAATCGACTTGTTTTAGATGCATATGATCTTTTTTCTTGAAAATCCAACTGTCTTTTAAAAAATTCGTGTTTTTGACATTAAATCCAAGTATTTGGTTAAATATTCACGCTTTCTGTAAAAAATTGATTTCTTTTTATTGCAAGCTGGACCCTTTGTTTAAAAATTTAAGTGCTTTAGTAATTTTTTTTTAAATCAATTTTTTAACTGAAAATTAAAGTCTTTCATTGTTTGTTAAAAACTAACATTTTTACTTAAAAATTCAACTATTTGGTTTAAAATTTGTATTTTTTGTTGAATATTCATCTTCCTTGGTATGTGATTAAACCCTTTGATAAAAAATTTACTTTTTCGTTAACCCATTTTGTTGCAAATTATTATTTTTTTTAAAGTAAATCTTCTTGATAGAACTGCTTTGTCAAAAATTTACTTCTTGATTTGAAGATTCATATGTTTTCTTATAAATTTTAATTTTTGTTTAATTTAATTTTTAATTATTTAAAAAATAATTTTTTAAAATAAAAATTGGTTTCTTCCTTTTCTTAAATAACGTTCTTTTTTTAAATGCATTAATTTTTCTTGCAAATTCAACTAACTGTCTATCTCCGCTTGAACATATGCAAATGTTTAAGGCTTCTCGTTCGATCACCGAAGTTAAGCAGCACTTGTCTCGGTTATACTCGGATGGGAGCCGACGTAGTAGACCTCAACTCTCAGACAATTAAAAATGAAAAATTTATTTATTAACTTCAAGTTTTATCTCTTCGCTCAAAAATATAAATTTTTGTTTAAAGCGTCCTTTTGTTTAAGATTTTTATTACTTTTAGTACAAAGTTCAAAATTATTTGGTAAAAATATGCATATTTTATTAATAATTAATTAATTTTGGTTGAAGATTTAAATATTATCTTAAAAAATTTTCCCGGTTAATTACATTTAATTGTTTCTCATATCAAATTAAAATTATTTTTGGTTAAATATTAATTTATACATTTTTCGTTGAATATTTCACTCTTTGGTTGTAAATTTAACTTTTTTTATAGTCTGTTATTTTGGTCAAAAATTAATATTTTTGAGTTGAAAAGTAATTTTTTTTAGCTAAAGTTTCAAGTATTTGGTTGAAAATGGCCTGCTTTTCTTCATTTATCTTTTTGTTTCAACGACTGAACATGAAGTCAAATCAATCATTTTCAATGACACAATCTGTTAAATTTTCATTATAAAAAGTATAATTTCCAATCCAAAAAGATATATTTTCAGTCAACAAGATTAATTTTTGACCGAAAAAAGACAAATTTCGCCTAAAGTACAAGAAATTTTAACAAAAAAGTTGAATTTTTAGCTACAAAATGTTCATTCTTACAAAAAAAAATTAACAAAATAAAGAATTTTTGAACTAAACAGATAAATTTTTTAATAAATTAAGGAATAATTAACCAGAAAGACGAATTTATAAAATGCATTTTAACCTTCAACCAGGCAGTTAAATTTAAAAAAAAAGAATTTTTCACTAAATAGTTAAATTTTTCACCAAACAGATGATTTTGCAACATAAATGATTATTCATCGTCCGAAAAAATAAATTTGCAATTAAGCAGATTACTTTTAAACTGAGTGGTTGAATTAAAAAAAAATTGGCGAAAAACATTTGAAAAAGGAGAAAGAAGACGAGTTTTCAACAATATGCATGAATTTTCAACTAAAGTCATGAATCTTTAACCAAAAAATAATAATTTTTTTTAAAAAATTGTTAAGTTTTTAACAAGATATTAACATTTTTAATGATGAAAAGATAATTTCACAACAATAAATGTTTTTTCTTTTGTTTCAACCACAAAATATTTCAATCTTACATAAAAAATAGTTGATATTTCAACTAAAAAAGATTTCTACTGAAAATAAGAAACAGGTGCATGTAGCCAAACAGAAGAAATTCGATTGAAAATTATTTATTTTATTATCAGTTAAAACGCATGTTTACCAAAAATATGAAGTTTTTGAATAAATAGTTACATTTTCATACAAAAAAGTGACTTTTTTACGAAAAATTGCGTAGTTAAATTTTTAGCTTAAAAAATTAATTTTTACCAAAAACAAACAACGAATTTTCAACAAAATGATTGACATCTTAAATATAGAAACAAGTTGTCCACTAAAATAATGATTTTTTAACAATAAGATTATATTTTTAACGAAGTAATTTAGATTCTAGCGAAGTACTTGAATTTAGAATAGAAAAGATGAATTTTCAATAAAAAATGTGATACACGGACTTTCATTCTTTCAGTAACTTTCAAGAATTATATAAGTCATTTCCATTGATCTTACCCATAACTTTTAATGGGTTAGCCTGTCATTTATAAGCAATTTAAATCCATTTTCTTCAATGTAGAAATTTATTGAAGAATTTTAATTCAGAAATAATTTTACTATTTTATTATAACAATTTAGGAATTTAAAAAAATTGAATAAGACAGTAACAGTTTTAACCAAAAAAATAAAATTTCCGCTAAAATAAAATTAAACATTTTTTATTTTCATACCAAAAAAAAGATTGCAACTATCAATTGAATAGTTAAATTTAAAATTTTAAAAATTTATTTTAAAACAAACAAATATTCATTTTAAGCACAATGATGAAATTTTCAAAAACAAAAAACAAAACTATTTTTAACGAATTCGTTTAATTATTCATCTTGTAGTTGAGTTTTCAACTGAATCATAAATCTTTGCCTAAAACTGAAATTTTTGAATTTTTATTTTAAAACATCAATGTTTAAGCAAAGATGAAGAATTATCAACAAACTAGTTAGATATCGAATCTGAAAGTTGAATTTTGAAATAAAAATTATGAATTTTTAACATCAACAAACGAATTTTCTTCAAGCAAGTTAAATAGGATGGTCCAATTTTTTGCGAATTTTCATCCATCTCGCCCGAAAAGATCGAGTCCAAAAAAATGATTCTGCTTTTTAAACAAATTTCCGGGCGATATGTCTTAAAAGTTGAGAAAAAATTCCATGTATTTTTGGACCACCCTAGAATCAAATTAAGTAGTTAAATTTTCATAAAAAATGATAAATTATAAACTAAAAATGTAAGAGTTGATGATTGACAACAAAAAAACGAAAACTTGTAATGTTAGTAAAAACTAGTAGATTTCAACAAAAATAGTCGAATTTTTAGACCAGAAAATAATTTTTAACAATATAGGTGAATTTCCATCCATAACAAATTTTCAACAACATATTTGAATTTCTAACCAAACAGAGTGTTTTTTTTACAAAAGCGTTGCATTTTTTACAAAATAATTTAATTATCGACCAAATAATAAGATTTTAAAAGAAAAATATAAATTATCAAATAGAAGTATAAAAGCATATTATTAAACTGGAAATAAATAAGTTTACACCAAAAGTAGTTATATCATTAATCAAAGAGACCTACCTATTGAGATGAATTTTTAACTAACATGATGAACCAATATCTTTACTAGTTTAATTTTTATTTAAAAATAATAATTTTCAATCGAGAAAGAAAATTTTCCACCGAACAGTTCAATTTTTACTCAAAGAGATGGCTTTTCAATTGAAATAATGAATCTTCAATCATAAAATTAATTGTCGACAAAGGAGTTTAACTTTTAAACCAAACGATTAATTTTCAACCGAGAAGATTCATTTTATAATTCAAAAAAATAATAATTTTTAACAAGATAAATTAATTTGTAACCAAAAAGATTTTTTCAACTAAATGATTATAAATTTTCAACCGAATATTAGAATTTTCAGACAAGAAAAAAGTCCTGCAACTATGAATTGATTATATAAATTTTCATATTTAAATTTCGTAATAATTTCACCCTTCGAGTACACACCCATTTTATGAAACATTTCCTACACACTGGGTCAAAATGACCCTCTTCACTTTTTGGTTATCTATAACTTCATAACTACTAAACCTTTTAATTAACCAAAATTAAGAGGTATACTTGCATAAAATTTAAAGACAGTGTTGGCACTTTTTTACTAACAAATTTTTATAATTGATGAAAACGAAAAATCCAAATTTGATTAATTTCAACGTTAAGTACACACATGGGTGACCTTACCCTGCTTGGATTTCAATAGCTTCTCAACGACGACTGATGACTCGGCACGCTACAGAAACTGTATTCGGTGAAAGTTGGCGACAGGGTCAAATGACCCAGTGTGTACTCGACGGGTTAAATTAACCCGAAATTTAAAAATGAAAATTTATATATTCAATTCATAGTTGCAGGATTTTTTTCTTGTCTGGAAATTCTAATATTTGGTTAAAAATTTATATTCATTTAGTTGAAAAAATCTATTTGGTTAGAAATGCAACTCACAATTTGATTCAGTCGAAAATATCAAACTTTGAATGATTTTAATTTAAAGTTCAATAAAATATCAATTGGACTTTTTTCCCACCTGTAGAAAAGCGTAACTTTTCAAATGATAAAATGTGGATAGCACTTAAGAAGCAATTTACCCAGCACCTTCAATCTTGAAATATTGAAAAATGCAAAGCAAAGCTTTATGTTGAACAGTGTTTGAACCTCCATCAAGAATGTTTTCATGTTACAAAGGTTAAACCAGTCAATAAAGAATGTTTTCAAGACTCAAACGACTCTTGGCAAGACTTATTATTTTCTCTTTTCGAACTGAGGTCTGTGCAGATATAAAGCATAATCCTTTTCAGCGTCAACAGATTTATATGCATATGGGTAGAGCAGTACAACCTGGATGCTTCAATACTCCGACCTAGTAGAACTTTCTGCACCGCATAAACGGTAGCTATTCATAATGCGTCTGCCACGCCTAGTGCATCCAACCTGCATTCCGAGCATTCGACAGAGATTGCTCTTTGACCCCCAATCCTTCGCGAATAAACCAACGCCTAGAAGGTTTTTTCAGCAACTAATCATCTACAAGTCAGACAATCTTTATGAGATTAATAATTTAGCAATTAATGAATTGTCATGAATAAATTATCAGAACGATAAGACCTAAAAAATCATTAGCAGTGTCATTTTTAATTTTAATTTGCCAAGGAAGATGTTTTCTAATATACCGGAACCACCAGTTTTCATTTTTGGAACAGGAAGACATTCAGGTCAAAATATCTCAAGTTATTGTTTAAATAATCGTTCGTTTTAACCCTCAAAGTGCATTGTGGGTGTCTGAGACCCCAAACCATTTTCGAACTCTTATAAACTATACTTCATTCGAAAAAATTGGGTAAGTGTCGCTATCTAGCTTTGGTTGGAAACACTAACTGTAAGTAAAGTCGTTTAACATACTGCGCAAGCATCAGTCTACTAACAGCAGCTGCTGGAAATTAAGCTAAGAAAATCGTGGGGTCTTAAACACCCAGTGTGCACTTAGTAAGTGAAAAAGTAATTTTGGAACAAATTTTTCTGAAAATTGTATTGATTTTTGTTTAGTTTTCAACTTAAATATATCATATAAAGTGAAATAATTTTTTTCTCGATTATTTCATACTATTTTTCTTTGTAGACGGCTTATAACTTACGGCATCGCGTCACACGAGAGCAGACAATGGATTTTTTGAATAAAATATAATTGTTAAAATACAGTTATATATGTCTCTTTTCTCAATTCCTTATATGTTTATAGTATTACATGTCAAACTTCCGCAATTTTTATAATAATATATCAATTTAAAAGAAAATATCTGATTCATCATTTTATCATAAAATTGAATTTTCAACTGTGCAAATTAATATCTTTTTTAAAAGCACCCACGTTGCAATATTTGTTTAAGAAAGTACACAATTTAAAAGTACGATTATAAACGTTCAGGTTAAAATGATTGCAATTGCGTCAGTTCTGAATTTTTAAGTAAAAAAACCCATTTTTTGTACTTTTTAAAATAATTTTGTTAAGAAACTTAAAATAAATAATGGCTATAAAATCAACTCTGCCTTATAAAAGATACTTTAAACTATATCGAATAATTTTATTGTGACAAAATATTAAATAGGGTTTAAAAAATACATGGTTAAATACGCTGGGGTCTTGCATACCCACGATGCACTTCACCGTGATTTTTACCATGTATGCGATTTAAGCGTTAAACAAATGAAAATTAATTAAACTTCTCCGCCTGTTAAAGAATTCTTCCATATTCCAATAGATTCTAAAATCTCTTTCAAAAATTTCGGGGAAAAAAGGTTTGTATTTTGTAGTAGTTCAAAAGTTCTTGATTTTTGTTACTGCGGTCTAACGCGCGCAGGTATCATATTGAGTACAATATGACACGAAATTTCAGCTAAAATGGAAAAAATTCATGAAAAAAATGAATTTTTAATCAATTGGGTCAACTTTCTACAATAATTAGTCAATTTTTTAATCGAAAATATGAATTTTCTACTAAGAAGACGAATTTTATAGCAAAAAAGAGGAATTTTAAACAAAATAGATCCATTATCACAAAGAAATTGATCTTCAACCAAAAGTTAAATAATTAAGTTTTCAGTTTAAAATATTTATTTAAGAAAATAATAATATTATCAAATTAATTCACTTTTCACAAAATAGATGAATTTTCAATTCAAAGAATGAAGCATCATTTAAAAGAAAGAATTGTTTAAAAAAGTGGATCGCCTTTAAGCCATGAAATAGGGTAACAATTGGGTAATAAATTATTTTTAATAAAATTATGGCGGTTCAACTTTCTACCAGGTATGGTCATTTTTTGTTCAAAAAGATGAATTTTTAACCAAGAAGATTAATTCTCTACTAAAAATGAATAAGGGGGTTTAGTTTTCAATAAAGCATTATAGATACATTTTTAACCATAGAAATGAATCTTAAACCAAAAATATTGTTGTTTAAGAGAGTGGTTAAGTATTCAATCAAGTAGTGGAACTTTCAATCAAAACATGTGAATTTTCAAAAAAATATTTGATAGTCAAATTATTATTGAAAAGATTAGTTGAATAAAAAGTACTTTGCAACCAAAATATTAATTTTTCCAACAAAAACATGAGTTGTTAAGTGAACTAATGAAGCTTCAATACGAAAACTGAATTTTTAATAAAATAGTGTAATCCTCAACAAAGTATAGTGAAATTTTCAACCAAGAAGATTAATTTTCTACTTAAAAAGTATTTTTTCAACAAATCAGTTCATGCATTCAAGCTAGTAGTAGAATTTCAAACCCAAAAAGATGAATTTTCAATGCAAAAAATGTAATAGTTGGTATTTAAAATAATGGAGATATTTAAACTAAATACCAACTGCAAAGGTTTTTTTTATTAAAAATTCATCTTTTTTGGTTAACAATTCAACCACTAGGTTGAATCTTTAAGCCGATTTGTCCAAAAAATACTTTTTTTGTTAAAAATTAATCTTCTTGTTGAAAATTCCACTATACTTTGTTGAAGATTAAACTATCGCATCCGAGCGTGCTCTATTAGAGCTGAAGGTTGGAGCGCAGTCACAAAAAAATCAATAAATAAAAATACAATTTTTTATTTATCAGAAAAAAAATAGCAATTATTTTCTCTGATAAAATGTTTCAGAAACTCTTAATTGTTATTGTTTAGTAATAAAAATTAACAAACCATTGAAAAAGTGGTAATGATCCATGGAAAAAAATGCCCGCAGCGCGAGCACATACGCGTTGCGCGCCACTACATTTTTTTAAATATCCTAAATATTATAACTTAAATCGAAAACTGTGATTTAAACTTTTGAGGAATTACAGCTATAGATTGCAACTGAAACTTTTTTCATTTGGTTTTAAGGAAGGTTCTCAAAGCACTTACGGTTTTGACGTTTTCATTCTCATTACGAAATTTGCGCTCGATAATTTGTGTCCAATTGAAAAACTTCATCAAGATAATTTGTAAATCATTTCAAAACTATTGAAAACAACGCTTTAAAGTAACGGACCTCTCAAAAACAAAAATTGCCTATTTTTGAAAATGATGCACCTTTTTGAAATTTTTTCTAATTAAGAAATTTTATGAGAATAGGTTCGAAATACATATATTTTATATCTAGTAGAAGTTTGGATTGATATTTCTTAATCTGTAAAAAAATTGTTTATCCTTTTTTTAAAAGTTTTTAAAATGTTAAGAAGCATATAACTTTTTTAAATTGTATCGAATTTAAAAATTGTATTGGTCTGATTCACAGGTATTATCATCGTGTATCAGAAAACTTGACAAAAATGTCTAAAACTCATAACATTTTTTTTTAATTTTAGAAAAACTCTAACTTTTTGAATTTTTCTGATCGAAAAATTTAAAAAAGATCATTTCTGAATATATTTGATATTTAATAAAGAATATTAATGAGATTTCCTAATTTGTCAGAAAAACATTTTTTTCTATTTTTCTGAACATTTTCAAAATTTTCAAAAGTATATAACTTTTGAAATTGTCCATGAAATAAAAAGTTTTAATTGAATAATTGGAAAGTCTACTACTTCTACTCATTTATAAGAAACTTCAACTTTAGTTGCAAATATCTTCTTAACGAATTCAGCCTTCATTTTGGCATCCTTGACAAGTGTATTCAAAGCTGACTCGAATGGACAAATCCTTCAAAAGTTAGCGTGGCTACGACATTCAGGTAACCATACATACAGACATACAGATATACAGACAGACATACAGACAGACAGACAGACACACATGCAGACATACAGACAGACGTACAGGCAGCCATACAGACAGACGTACAGGCAGTCATACAGACAGACAGATATACGGACAGAAAGGCAGACTTACAGACATACATACATACATTCTTACATACATGCATGCATACATACATACATAAATAGAAACATACATTCATTCATACATGCATACATACATGCATGCATACATAC
>NC_046660.1:52754610-52795049 GCF_010883055.1 Belonocnema kinseyi
ATACATACATACATACATACATACATACATACATACATACATACATACATACATACATACATACATACATACATAGATACATACATACATACATACATACATTTATACAGTCAGATGTACAGGCAGGCACCGATGAAACTGTATGATTTTCAGACTCTGTGAGTGCTGAAACGTAAAGATTCGTTAAAAACCAGAGATCGAAAATTTGGACGATCACATTGAACACTCATGAATGGAATGTAAAAATTATTTTCACTACGAAATCATATTGCCAATAAATTAACCTTAATACTCTAATAAAAATTTATTAATAATCAGTAAATTTAATTATGATTATTTAATATATATTTTAATGTATTTTTCAAATTTCCTATTTAATTTATAATATTTTTTGTTAGCGATAGAAAATATGTTATTTTTATAATTTGTTGTGATTCTCAATCACTTACATGACTTTCGAATACACATACGTCCATTAATTATTAATAAAAATATTTATAATGACTCATTGATCGACAATACTTAGTGATTTTCCATGATGAATATTATTTTCATACACATTTTTAGCATTTTCAGTTAAAAGAAAATATTTTTCTGTGATTAAGCATTGAAAAGAAGTACTTATTTATATATGGTAAATTGAGTGTGCATTCAGTTATTAGGATGATCAATGAGTTAATTGAACCTGAGTTACATAAATTTTTACTTTATTTTCATGAAGTTCGAACATTGTAGGCTGAAAATATTCAAAGTAGGGTCAGTATTGAAAGAGAGGTTAAACAGCCTCAAAGTAGGATCTTGAGTTATAAAAATGTGGGTTCTCAGGATTAAAAATAGCTTCAGAGAGGTGTTACAGCGTCAAACTAGGTTCTTGACTTTAGCATCTAAAGATTCACAGTAGGGCCTATAGATTGAAACGGAGTCAAAGTAGACTCTAATGTTTCACTCTCTAGGAGTTAAAAGTTTAAAGAAGGGGCTATAAGTTTAAATAGCATCAAAGCAGGTTCTAATCAAGAGCTGAAACTTCAAAGTAGGGTCTAAATTTCGACTCGAGAATTTTTCGAAATGAGACCTTCGAAAAACCACCAGGATATCTTTACTTTTAGTTCTCAATCTAAATTTCGCGCAAAGGATTTATTATTATCACATAAACTACCAGTTATAATTATTAGAATGGTAAAACGATCGAAAAACCATCAAAGTAACTTAAATTCCAGTTCACAACCTAACTACCGCGAAAAGATTTATTATTATCACCAGGAATACAAAGGAAGTTATGTCTTGAATACGGGAACTACTAGATTTAATTTTTTGAAACGAGTCATTCCAAAAACCATACGTATATCTTCAATTTCAATGCCTAATATCAATTTCCATAAGGAGATGTAATTGAAACATTGAAGCAACCAGGTTTAATTTGTAAAACGACACATTCGAGAAACAATCAGAGTACCCTAAATATTAGTTCTCAATCTAGCCATATCGATCCAGGTGTATCTTAGCCACCGGTGCTACCAGATTTGTTTTGAAGAATGGGGTATTTAAAAAACGATGAGAGTCTCTTAAATTATGAATCTCAATCAAGCTTGCCCGAGCAAGATGTATTATTATCACCCTGACTACTTGGCTTAATCAAAAGAAAGATGTGACTTTCAAAGAAGCATACGCAGCATCTTAAATTTTAGTTTTCAATCTGAATTTCCCGAGAAAAAAATAACTTGAGCACAGGAGCCACCAGCTTTAAATTGTAAAAAATGGGACGTTCTGAAAAATATCAGGGTACCGTAAAAATCAGTTCTCAATCTAGCTTCGGCAAACAAGATTAATTTTCATCACCTACACTACCAGGTCTAATTATTAGAATGATTAGACCTTTGGAAAACCCTCAAATTATCTTTATTTTCAGTTCTCAATCTAACTTTGGAAAACCAGATTTATTATTATCACCTGGAATACCAGGCATGATGATCACAATAACAAGACTAACGAAATATCCAAGGTATCTTAAATTTCAGTTTTTAATATAAATCACTTGACGAAGATGTATCCTGAATACCGTAACTACCAGGTTTAATTTTTTGAACCGTGACATTAGAAAACCCATCTAGGTATCATCAATTTGAGTTTTCGATCTAAATTACCAGAGAAATACGTATTTTAAACACCAGATCCACCAGGCATAGTTTGTTGAACAGTAACAAGAAATTCGAAAAAGAATCAGGGTATCCTATATTTCAATTCTCAATCTAACTTCTGCAAAAAAAATTTATTATTACCACCTGGAATACCAGGCCTGATTATCAGAATAAGACATTCGAAAAAGGTGTCTTAAGTTTCAGTTCTTGATCTGAATTTCCCGAGGAAGATGTATCTTAAAGACCGGAACCAAAAATTTTAATTTTCCGGGCGAGACTTGTTCTCAATCTGCATCCTGCGAACAAGATTTATTATGATCATCTGGACTACCAGGCCTAATTATTAGAATTATAAGACTTTCGAAAAACTTCAAGGTATCTTAAATTTTAGTTTTTAACCTAAATTACCCGAGGAAGATTTATCGTGAATACTGTAACCATTTGGTTTAAGTTTTTTAAACAAGATATTTGAAAAACCATCAGGGTATCTTAAATTTTATTTCTCAATCTAAATTCCCTGATCAATTTGCATCATAAATACCATAATCACCTACTTTAATTTGTAGAACAAGACCTGCGAAAAAATATCAGGGTTTCGTAAATTTCAGTTTTTAATCTAACTTTCCTGAGCAAGATTTATTATTATCATCTAAACTACGAGGCCTAATTATTAGAATGAGACTTTCAAGAAACGCCAAAGGTATCTTCCACAGAAATGTGAAGGATCGGTCGATATCTCATGAGCCAATGTCTGCTTTTCTCAAATCAACAGGATTAAAGTTCGGCCGAGAAGTTTTATTTCCCGGTTTGAAGACGGTGTCGTATCCACTTTAGCGGATTTTTCTACAAATAGCCTTTTTACTAAATCGAGGGAATCGAAACGTAAACATTCAGGGACGCCTGAACTGTCTCCAATTGGAATGCATACTATTGCGCAATATACTCGGCTGAGTACTCGCGTACTGCGTCACCTATGTAACGAGAGTCGCAAACGTCTCTCACTTTGTACTATGAAAAACTGCGGGGACCAGCAATTGCAGGATTAAAAACCAGAAGTTCTTAAATCGGGTTTCTGGTGTACATCCAAAGGCGAAATGCAGCCCTAAGTGTGCTGTATTACCATCTCTGTCACTCTTAAGGCATCAGTCATGACCTTTGAAATACACTGGAATTTGGATTTACCACCGGGCTTCAGTAGTCTTCAGTGTTAAATCCAGAACCTCCAAACGTAAACATTCAGTGGCATACACCATTTCCAATTGAAATATATAATATTAACAAGCACTGCCACTTTGTAACTACGCTGCTGCTCCACTGTGGGGAAAAATGACGACAAAATTTTTTAAATACGATTTCCGGCTACAATTTATAACAAATTAAACTTTTTTTCAAACTTAACGCTAATTAAATTCCTAAAAGATCCCTCGAGGCCGATTTTAAAGAAAAATAATGTTGACTTCATTTATACACAAAGTTGGAAAAAATCTCAAAATTTAGGATATTGTTACTATAATAACCCGCAATAAATTCAAAATGATTGATATTAGTGTTTAATTAATAAATAAACATTAATGAAACATAACCTAATAGTTTATTATAAACTGATTGATTGATATTAACAATTGTATTGTTATAAACAATGATAGGTGATACTTTAGTGGTTTTGAATATGTATTAAGCGACTTTTGTTTTTAAAACTGTTTAAATCAACATAAAAATATACAAAGACTAAACGGAATATATTGCTCATTGTGATACCAAATTTTTACAAACAAATTTACATTTTGAACCATTTTTTAGTGTTTGTGTTACTTTTTTTTTAAACGTGCTTTGCTGGGCTTACCATTATTATATTAATACAGTTTGTAACACAATAGTTACAATAGTTATGTACAATAGTATAGCTTATAACAATCAACTTTGTCTCTTTAAAACTGCTTAATCTGGGCATTTGTTTATAAAATATGTTAATAACAATTACAAAATTGTCATAAAATTGCATCATAGTTTATTGTAACATCACTTTCAAGTTAAATAAATCCTTTACAAAAAAATACTTAAAATACTCAAAAATTTCTCAAACTGCGCATTTGTTTATAACATTTGTTTACAACAATATTGAATATATTCCATTTAGTTTTCATATGTATTTATGTTATTTTAAATTGTATTAAAAACGAAAATCACTTAGTGAATATCCAAAGACACTCGAAAATCATTTACATTCGTTTACAAAAATACAATTGTTAATAAAAACTTATTGATTTATAATAAACTATTAGTTTATGTTTCACGAATGTTCATTTATGGATTGAATACTGATATCAATCATTTTAAATTAATTGCCTGTTTTATAGTAACAATGTCTTAAATTTTACAATTTTTTTTAACTTTGTGTATAAATAAAGGTGATAGTATTTTTTTTTAAATTCGCCTTGATAAATCTCTTAGGAGTTAAGTTAAATTTAATTTGCCAACAAAAATGTAATCGGTTAAAAATCTCAGCTCAAAACCACAACGGAAACAAGGATTAGAACGCCGTAAATCAGCACTCATTCAATCCAAGTTCCAGTTTATTTGTGTAATGTTACTATTTTTTTCACAAATTTCATGAAATTTTTTTTAAACTTCTAAAATCGTGTTCATTTTTTCTGAAATCCTTTTCAATCCTTCTTAAATTTTTGGTAGATTTTCAGAAACCGTTAAAATATTTTAAATAATTATATATGTGACATATTTATCAAATTCTTATGAAATCCTATGAAACACTTTTAATTCTTCCAAAGGTTATTGTTAAATCTTTTGAAATTTTTTGAATTTTTTTGAATTAAACTGAAATTTTCGTTGCTTATTTAACTTTTCAAATATTTTGAAATCTTTAAAGTTTTTGTGAAATTTTCTAGATCTTTGTAAAATTTAGGTGCATTTCTTTGAAATATTTTAAAAGCTTGGAAATATTGTAAGATATTAGAAATCCTTCTGAAATCTTTTGAATGTTTTTAAATCTTTTGAAATCTTGTAGACAGTCGACGAGTAAATTCGCTTTAAATACTAAAATACTTTATTGCAATCTTTAAAATAATTAGTTCAGTAATTCAAAAAATATCTTCAAGCAAGATTTCTTGTGCATAATCACTTTGATATTACATATTTCTTATTCAGAAATCCTCTTTTCATAATATCAATATAATTTAACAAGAAAATCCAACAATTTCTGGTTAAAAGTTAATTAATTTTTCAGTTGTAAAGTTAACTATTATACCTTTTGCTCCTTGCTTATTTTGTTTGGTTGAAAATTCTGCTATTTGGTCAAAAATATAATTGTTTGGTGTAAAATGCAACAGGTTTATTAAAAAGTCATCTTTTCAGGTCAAAAATTGAACTACTTGTTAAACTAGTTAAACTAATTTGTTGACAATTATTTTTTTTTTTTTGGTTAATGATTCATTTTCTTTTTTGAAAATTTAAATATATTTTAAAAATTCGTTTCATTTTTGTTTACATATTCATTTCTTATTCAAAAATTAAACTACTCAATTTTTGGTTAAAAATTTAACTTTTTTGTTCGATGTTTAAGTCTTTTGAAAAATCAATTTTCTTCATACTCATCATTATATTTTAATTTTTACCCACTTTGTTAAAAATTTATCTATTTGGTTGAAAATAATCTTTTTTTTCGTTATAAGTTCAACTATTACGTGAAAAATTCTTTTTTTCTTAAGATTCACCTCTGTGTTTGAAAATTGAATAGTTTTGTTTGAAATTAGTTAATGTTTCTTTAGATGCAAAATTATTCTTCATCTGAAACTTTAAGTAGTTCATTTTTTTTGAAAATATATTTTTTATAAGTTTAAAATTTATTTTATTGGTTGTGGATTCAAATATTTTATTCAAAATTTATCTTTATATGTTGAATTGATCTGGTTAAGAATTTTAGATTTTTTATGTTAAGAAATAGTTTTCATTCTAAAAATTTAAAAATAAAAGACAATTTTTTATTTAAAATTTATTTCTTTTTCACGCAAAAATTAAACTGTTGGGATGAAAGGAATTTGTTTTCTAAAAAATTCTTTTTTTTATAGATATTAATATTTAATTTTAAATTAATATTTAAAATTATTCTTGATTCAATATACAAAATACAATTTCAAAATTTTAATTTAAATTGGTAACGTAGTTAGCAATTTAAGAGAAGAATAAGAGATTAAGATTAAGAGAAATTACACGAATTAACAACTACTTGCAATATTATATGTCTTACTTTCTGGGAGGTCTGCTCGAAAGAAAATGCTTTATGCATATAATTTTATTTTGTAATTTCAATGAGAAACCTACTCTTTATTGATGGTCTTATTATATATGATTTATCCACCATATATCTGATAATTCCAAACAACCTGTTCCAGAATTTTATTTCCTGATTTAAAAAACACTGATAGCATGAATGCATTCTATACATTTTTATTTATTTACTCGTATTTTTAATCATTAATAAAAAAAAATTGTTACATTTTCTTGTAATAAACATTTTTTTCAATTTTTTTTATTTATTATTTTTTATTTATTCTTATTATTACTTTAACAGTTGCAAATTGTTTATTATTTGGTTTTTAATTTGTTTATATTTTTTAATAGTAGTATTTAGAAATTATTGTTTAAGCAAATAACAAAATTGTTAAAAAATAGTTGAATACCGAAACTATACCATAAATTTTTAAACAAAAATGATGTATTTTCAACAAAAAAAATGTTATGAAGGGCGTTAAAGAGGGTAATCTAATTTTTTTCAAATATTCATGCAAATCGCCCAAAAAGATTGAGTCCGAAAAATAATTATATTTTTTCAAACAAATTTTCGAATGATGTGCCTAAGAATTCGAAAAAAAAAATTTCTAAGATTTTTTGACCACCCTAGAGTTCGACCAAGCAGTGGAATTTTCATTAAAAAATTATGATTTCTGAACTAAAAATTTAACACTTGATTGTTAAAAAGAAAAACACTTTTATTTTAAGTAAAAACAAGTTGAAATCGACAAAATGTGTAGAATTTTCAACAAAACAGTTGAGTTTCAAATGACACAACGAATGTCACTGTCTAACAAAATGTTAAATTTGTAACAAAATAATTTCATTTTTATCAACATTATAAGTTTTTGAATTAATAAGATAAATTCTGAAATATAAGTATAATAGCAGATGTTTCAACTAACAATAATAATTAACTTTCGGCTTAAAAACAGTTATATATTAAATGTGTGTGTGTGTGTGTGTGTGTGTGTGTGTGTGTGTGTGTGTGTGTGTGTGTGTGTGTGTGTGTGTGTGTGTGTGTGTGTGTGTGTGTGTGTGTGTAAATCTTCCATCATTAAATGAATTTTCAACTAAAAAGATTAATTTTGTATAAAAAAAAGACTACTCTAAAAACGAAACAATACTGCGACCAGAAATAGAATAGTTGCATTTTCAGTTTAAAAAATTCATTTTGAACCAAATAAAAACTAATTTACAACAAAATAGTTCAATTTTTAACCAATAACAATTAATTTTTATCCAAGTAGTTCAACTTTCAACCAAGTCATTGAATCCTTAAATAAAGTATAAATCTTCAAGCAAAAATGGAATGGTTAAATTTACAGCAAAAATAAATTAATTTTAAGCCAATAAAAAAATTTAATAAAATAATTTAATTTTTATCTAAAACACAAATATTCAACAAGAAACATAAAACTTAACTTTTAAGTAAAAAGATTAATGTCTAGCAAAAAAAAAGGAAATTTTTATCAAAATAGTTTAATTTTCTACCCATAAAAATAAGTTTTAAATTTTAAAATAAATATAAATATGTGAGGTTCTGGAAAAGATTTTTTCTTGCGTTCAAAAAGAATTTTTTTAAATTTACGTAGCTTAGCTATTCGTCCCAATTAATGCGGATTTCACTTAAAAATAGATGTAATTTTTTCGAAAGAGCAGTTTTCAAAATGCAATGTAATTTCGTTTGTTGAACAAATTTTATTTTTTATATTTTATATTTTATATATTTTTTTTATTTCATATTCATATGTGCACTATGAAATCCATCTCTTTAAATGAAAATTGAACTATTTTATGGAAAATTCCTTTTTTTTCTAGAAAATTATTCTTTGGTTAAAAATTTAACTGTTTTTTTCTAAAAAGTTAATTATTCTGGTTTTGGCCAGTCTGCTAATATATTTTGGGTTCCGAGTTTCTTTTTTTCGTTAAAAATCTTATCTTCTGGATCCAGGATTCCAGGTCCGGTAGAAGCTGGTCCAGTTTTCAATTCCTAGAACTGCTGACCCAAGAAGTTTCTCAGAGATAAGTCGAAAATCGGTTGCGACTCTCGCGACGGAAGGACCGCCGTGCGCGAGTACTCACTCTAGTATATTGCGCAATATTATGCATCTTCAAAAATATTACTTTTATTATATGGAACTTGGAGTGTATTCCACCAGTTTTTCATTTGTCACACAAATATAAAGCAGAAATTAATGCAATGTAATAATATACTCACCTCATATAACTTTATTTCTATGACTAATCGAATAATGAATCGTCTCTTATGATTATTGATCAAGTGGTACCTGTTTTTTCAAATTTCCATCAGACTCTTTATTTTAACTTACATATTTAACAAATGATGCTTACTCTAAAATTGAAATGTTCAGAATTTAACACTGCTTTTTAATTCCGTTGGATTTGGATTTACAGTGGTTGTTTGTAATGTTGTATTTTTCGAATTGTTTCCAATCCTTATAATCTCGAATTTTTCTGCCATAGATAAAATCCAGATGTATGAATAGAGATTTGGATCTATTTTATCAGTGGCTTCTTTGAAAGATTCCTCAAATTCGAGTTTAACATCCCCATTTTCTGTCACTTCTGTTCGAATCCCATTGAGTGCATTTATCATAAGTGTTATCACTGTTTTGTCCCTCATCATCCAGAAACCAAATGTTGAAAGAATCACGTCTACGATTCCCAGATCCAAATTAATCTTATGAAGAAAATGTAAAATTATTATACATTAATAAATACGTGATTACACTTAACTCTCGATATAAGACCTGTTACGGGCGTCGCTTGCCTTCGCCTTGATCCTAAATCAGGGAATTTAAACCTAAATATGAAGGTCCGCATGCTGCAACCTGATGCAATTAACGCGAAGATTGTTCGGGCCACAAAAAGTTTGTCAAGCTTGGATGAACACGCCCTCTTATTCGGTGCCACAATTCCTCTTATCATGAATCTGCGAAAGCTATCAGTTTTAAGAACGGCCTAATTCGAGGGGTCTTATAGTGGAAGTTGAGTATATAATATAAAGGTGGCTACTCAAATTCGAAAAAAAACCTGGCAATTCCAGAATTTTTTTTCAGTATCTCTTGATTTATCCAAGTAATAATAAATAATAATGTAATATTAATCATGGTATTTTTTTAAATATCCGTAGAAATAACAAAATGTGTAAAAATAATACTTTTTTCCAATTATGTAAAATTAAATAACGACCCCACAAACATTTGCAAGATGAAGCCAAGGAAAATATTTTTTCAACTGTATTGATAGCAGGCTTCACAGGCCGAATTTCTTCAAAAATAGGGGATATATAGAGATTTTTCACGCGAATGAGAGAAAAAAAGTTTAATCGAATAAATGTTGTTATTAAATCCAATAATATTTGAAATGATTTGCACTTCTGAATTCGCAACTACAAATTTATTTTTTAACAAATTGGTATATTTTTAACCGAATAGCTGAATTTGTCAGTAAAGGAAAAATTCTCATCCAGGAAAATTAGGTTTCTACTAGAAATAAACTAAAATAAAAAATCCTCAACAAAAAAAAATTAATTTTTAACATATTCGTTCAACTTTTAACAAATTGGTTGAATTTTCAACGGAAAAACATGAATTCTCAAAGAAAAATGGATCAGTTGATATTTTAGGTAAAAAATAATTTTATATTGAAACGAAAACAGTTGGATTCATAAATCAGGATAAAATTCTTAAGCCAAAATTTTCACACCAAAAAGAGGCATTTTTAAGAAATGAGTTTGCATTTTTAACGAAGAAGAATAATTTGCAACGACAATGATGGACTTTTAATAAAAATGTTAAATTATCAATAAAACAATTCAATTTTAACAAAATATTTAAATTTGAAACCAAATAATAAAATTAAAGTAAAAAGAATGATCTTAACTCACTTACATTAACCCTGAAGATATTTTACTCTTTTTTACTATTAACTAATTTAATATTAATTTGTATTATTATTTATTATTTATTTATTAACAATATTTTATTATCAAGTAATTTATTAATCCATTTAATTTATAAATTAATTTACTATTTTAGTCAAGAGAGACCTAAACATTTTAACCAAATAGATCTATTTTCAACAAAGAAGATGAATTTTTAACCATGAAAAGCAATATTTAAAAAAAAAAGATGATAAAGTTTTGAAATGAAATAGTGAATATTAAACAACAACAACAAATAAAATGTTAAGAAATAAGTTCAACTTTCAATCCATGAATTAAGTTTTCTACAAAAAAAAGGAAAATTCTCATAAAGAAATACTATTTTTACTAAAACAGATAAATTGTCAAATTAGAAACGTTTTTCATTTAGGAAAGAAAGATGAGTTTTGACAAAAATGTTAAATTTTCCAGAAGAAAAAAAAATAATTTTCCAAAAAAGGATAAATTTCCAAGGAAATAGGTGAATGTCTATTCCAGAAGATGAATTGCCAACTAAAATGATGAATCTTCAACCAAATATAATATGAATTTCCAACGAAAAATGTATTATTTGATATTGCAACAACAAAATAAATCAATCTAAAAACAATAACAGTTCATTTCATCCAGAAAGACCCAATTTCCACCAAATTATAATAAAAATAATAGTTAAATAATAACATTTTTTTAAAAATCGAAACAAAAAAATATAATATTACATTTTCACCAAAAGAAATGAACATAAATATAATTTTAACAAAATAGTTGAATATTCATCACAAAAGATAAATTTAAAACCAAGAAGATTAATTTTCTGCCAAAAAAGGCAAAAAAGTTTTTACCCAATATAATGAATCTTATACAAACAAAATAATCTTAAACAAATCAGTTCCAATCTCAAGCATTCCATTTAATTTGCAAAAAAATGTAATAGATGTTACTTCAAAAAATAGAGATTTAAATTTAAAAAAAATTGAAATTCTACTAAATGGGATGAATTTTCGTCGAAAAGACTTCTCATTCAAAAAGGAAAAAATGTCAACCAAATTGTTGCATTTTAAAGACAAAAAGATGAATTTTCTAAAAAACAGTTGAATTTTTAAATCAACAATATAAGTTTTCGAGAAAAGTATAGTTCTGAAACAAATAGTTGAATTCTCAACCAAATATTAATTGTTGTGACATCAAAATATAAATTTCAACATAAAGCTAAATTTCAACGAAATAGATAAATTGGCTACTTTTTTACAGAAATTTAATGCCCAAATGATAAACTTTCTATGTAATAGTATAATTTTAAACCCTAAAATATGACTTTTGAACAACAAAATTTCGATTGAATGATCAAATCCTCAACTAAACGGGATTTTTTAAACAAAAAGTTGCATTTTTTAGCATAGAATTCACTACAAAAGAGTTACATTTTCAACCAAGAGAGATTCTACCTTTGAAAAAGAAGAAAATTCAAACCTAATTCATAAATTTGCAAGTTAAAAGGAGGAATATTCTACCGAACAGTTAAATTTTTTAACACAAAAATGTCACCCATTTTCGAAATATTAAAAAATGAATTTTCCACAAAGAAGTTAATTTTGAACTACACAATATTTTAATTATATTTGCATTTAAGTTAAAAAACGAGAAAAGGATTAAAAAAGGCATTTGGAAAAGGCTGTGAAGCCTGCGATTAATAAATACGAATGTTCATAACTTATAGACTAAATAATAATGAAAAATGAACATTTCATTTAAAAAATAAAGTTATTTTTCCACAGCACAAATTTAAATTCGGACCAAAAAACCTTTTAGGCCTTAAAAACAAGTACGCTAAAATCCGGATTTAAAAATCCTGGGCTTACGGCGTTTCTAGACTTTCAGTCCTTGGAATTTTTCTGATGTAGAGACAACGGGCCCAAAAAAGAGGCGGTGCTCAGTCATGAGTGACCAACAGCAGCGTAGAGACATAGTGGAAACTGGGGAGTACTCTCAGCACGTTAGTTTCCGAATGGCCCTGAGAGTTTATGTTAAGATTGTCTGGATTTATGATCAAGGCCACTGCAAGCCGAGCCCAAAACCATACCTTAATCAAGGTTTCGGTGTAATATTCTAATTTTATACTTCAAAAATCAGCGTGCTTCAATTTGATATTACAGTTTAAAAAAACATACCTTGTATGTTACAGAGTCCTTGAAATTATTTAATCTCTTGTGCAATTTCACAGCTACAAGCATCTTTGAAAATGCCTGGATTCTAGCTAGATCACCAGCAATTAAGATACAATAATTATCATAATCAAATTCAGCCGTTAAAGGTCCAGTGGTGACTTCGAATCTCAACCAAATTTGCGGTTCTCGTTTTCGTTTTCGATCAAGATCATTCCTGACAACTTTCAAATTAGGAAACATTCCTGGTGTATTATAAATCATCAATCGCAGATTATTTTTGTATCGCTTATGAATGGAACCTGGTTTTTTTTCAACACGAAATGGATCGAAGCCAAATTGACACAATTTTTTACGTATTTGTCGTACCTGCATCAAATAAATATTTTTACTGATAAGAATTCTCAAGCCGAAAAATTATTATAAATAGATTATAGTCAATGAAAGATATTATGTATTATTTTTTTTTGCACAAAAAAAATAGTTAAAGGGCACGCGCACCTACTTGAAAGGGTTTTAGCTTATTAGGACGTTAAATAAGTCTTTTAGGCATCCCCTCCTCATACCTTCCCCACTATACTTCCCCTCTGATACTAACCTTTTCCCTTATTCTGCCAATTCCCTTCTCCAGCTATCACTTCTACTCACCTACCCATCCCCATTTCTAATCATTTTCTCTACCTTCCATCACTTGAACTTACTCCTCATAATTCTCATCGAAATTTCCAGTACTTCCGCTCCCCTCATTACCACTAACTTCTCCTAGTCCCCTCTTCTCACTTCAGCTACTCTTTCTTTTTCATTTCTTACTCACTTTCATACGTTTTGCCTATTTCCTCTCTACTCATTTCCTCTCATTTCCCATATTTCTCCTACCCTCCTTTCTCCTCATTTCTACTACTTTTCTTTCCCTCACTTCCTCTACTTGCCCACCAGCCGATATTTGCTTCCCTCTCTTCCCATAATTTGCCACGCCTGTACTTTCCCTCCTCTGATACCTCTTAACTTATCCTCCTTTCCCTTTTCTTATAACTTCACATCTTCTCATCATCCCTCCTCTTAATTGCGCTCACTTTTCCCCTTTTATTTCCGCCAATTCCCTCCACTGCTTCTACTTTCCTTCCACACATTTCCCCCCACTTCCTCAACTTTCTTTGCATACATCACCATTTAGTGGTATTTCTTTTGTGCGCTAATTATTCCCTTATTTCTCACTACTAAGCCTATTCACCCTGCCCTCATTTCTCTTATTTCCCAAATTTACCATTGCTTGCAATACTTCCTCTACCACCATTTTTTCTCACTTCCCCTACTTCCTCACCCATAATTTTCAGTCTATTTTCCGATTCTCTATAGTCTATCTCCTCATTTGCCCTCAAATTCTATAGATTTCCTTCCCCAATTCATCCCCAGTTCCTCTCCCTACATTTCTCCTCACTTCCTCTACTTTTCTTCTATCAATTTTCCTCACTTCCCATACTTTTCTTTCGTACATTTCACATCGGTAAACATACTTAATTTTACCTATTTTCCCCTTGGTTTCCCTACTTCCCCTCAACTATTTTTACCTGTGTTTCTGTTACTCCTCCTCTTTTTTTCTCCCTTAATTTCCCTCATTTCTATCAATTTCCATTACTCCCAATACATCCCCTCCCATCATTTTCTCTTGATTCCCCTCTCATAATATCCCATCAATTTTCCTAATTTCCTACCCTTTATTTTTCCTTAATTTTCATACATATGTCTCTCATTTATTCTTACTTTACCTCTCCTAATTTTCCCTGTCGCTCCTTCAATTTCTTAACATTATTTCTCCTCACTTCCCCACTTCCTCACGGTTCATTTTCCGTCAATACCCTATTTTCCCTCCCTTCATTTATTCTTAATGCAAAACAATTATTAATTATTATTAACTGAAAATGTTTAAAATTTTTAAAAAAGTACATTGTCCAGTGTTCAATTGAAAAAATTTCAATTCAAACTATTTTATATTACGAAAAATTTTTAAAATGGAAATATTACGGGCGAAATGCGGAGGAATTATTTCAAATCTGACACTTTTTTAAATTAAAGAATCTCAAAATTGCATGATCAGATTAAATTTTAAAAATACTTCAATTTCAAAACCTTTTACGATGAAATATTTTCAGATTAAAACTTGGAAGCTTTAATCATATAGAATGCAAGCTATTTGGACTTAAATTGTTTTTAATTTAAATCTTTCAAAATTCAATCATTTTTATTTGGCAGCCATAAAAATTTAACGATTTTAAATTAAATACTGAATTGAATCTTTCAAAATCAAAGCTTCCGAAATTCTAGAATTTCAGGAAATTTATTCTAAAATCAAAAAATAAATATAATGATTCTAGAAAAACGTTTAAAATAAATGGTATTTTTAAATGGAAAACATTAAAAATTAAAAAATTTCCACTTAGGAACGTTGAACATAAAACAAATGCGAACCTCATTTAATAGTGAAAAAATGTTATTTCGTAAAAATGGTCATATTGAAACTTTTTATAGTGAAACCTTTCAAAATTTTAATTATTTAAATAAATTTAAGTTGTTCAAAAATTAATATATTTTTTTACGTTTTTGAGTCAATACTTTAAAATTCAGCGCTGAATGTAAATATTCATGAATCTGAATTGTAACCACAAACAATTAAATAAATCATTTAAATACAGAGGTATCAATTTTACGCAGTTTATTTTTTATTCTTTTTTACTTTGGGCAACATAAGTTTTCACTTTTCAAAAATTTCAAATCGTACAATATAAGTTAAAAATTATGAAAAATTAATACAATTAAGGACAATTTTAGCTGCGAAATGAAATAGAATATTAAAACTGGGAAAAGAGAAAAAGCAAGATTGATATGATACGATTCCAATGTTAGAAACTACAAAATTGTAAACTTTTGAATTCCCAATATTTTTATTACACTGAATCTAACATATTAAACATTTTCAAACATTTTCAGATGAAAAACAATTCAAGTTTTAATGCCTTTTTATCAAATTGTTTAAATAAAACTCCTTTTAAACTGACAATTGTGCGATTATCAAGTGCTTCAATTTGATATTCTATGAGTTCAAAGATTTTTTATACCAGAAGTGTTTGTACGTTTAAAATAGAAACCAAAAAATGAACAATATTTAAGCCTAAAATTAATTATTTTTAAACCTACTCGAAGTTAAAGATTTCAGAATATTTAAATCAAAAATGATTACATGTATAAAACTGACTATCAAGGTGTAAAAATGAAATTAAGCAATTTTGAAAGATTTCATATTGACATTGTCCTGCCATTTTTTAATATTTGAATTTTGAACGATTATCGATTCGGAAGGATTTCAATTGTTAATTGTGGAATCATTAAAGCCATCATTAAAAAATTATTCTAAAATATTAGCAATCAAATTCTCAATATAAATTAAAAATATTCCAGCATATTCTCTAGGAACAAAAACAAATTTCTAGTCATTTCCGATTATCAAACATTTTTGCAGAAAAACGTGAGCTTTTTTCTCCAGTACAAAAAAAAGAAATTTTCAACTGTTTATAATTTTTCTGTCTGGATTTTCTGGCCACATTTTATTTTTATTCTAATTTATATCAAATTTCTCTTTAAAAAATATTGGATTTAATTGATAAAAATATGTAACCTGATAATAATGCTTCTTGGGACGAACAGATAAGGGTCCATTTTCATCCAAGTATTTTAGAATTGCAGGATCAGGAACAAAAGTTATGTTTTTGTTAGAATTTGTAACTGTACAGTGATAATTTTTAGTTACAGGATCGACATATTCGCTGATTTCGTATAGCTCAAAGTCTTCGGATATATCCACTAAATGTGTTCCTGCTGACGATGCAACTGCATTTTCTTGCGATTCAGCTTCTAAAAAAAATTAAAACCTTAAATACATTCTAGGAAAATAAGTTTTAATATTTTTTAGATAGTTTTATAATATATTATTTACACTCTTATGAGGGCCTATCAATAAACTACATAAACTACGTTGAGAACTTTTGTCTATCCCCCCCCCCCCCCCCCCCCCCCCCCCAATGTATCCTTTTGACCATATGATGAATTTCGCTAATAAATAAATAATAATTTTAAGCTTTTGAAATATAAGATTACAGATCCCAAAAGGTTCTGACAAAAGGTGATATATGATGTTATAATCAAGTATTTCTATAAAAACATTATTTTTAATATATGAAGTTTCTAAAATTATTGTTCGAATTTAAAATAATAATTGAAAAAAATATATTTCTAAATAGAAATTCTGTTCTATACTTTGTTATTTTAAATTCATCTAATAATTTGAGAAATTTTAAGCATTAAAAAATTGTATTTTCTTTTATACAAATACTTCATTATTGTATTTTTAATAAACAAATAATTTTGATGAAAAAAGTTTTGATTGTTTACATTTGGAAATTTCGTAAGTCGATAATTTTCCGTGTCAGTAATATGATGAACTTTTTCGGCGTTTTATAATTCGAAATTTGATTTATCGGAAATTTTTATAATTCAGAAATTGTATTTGTCGAGAGTTTTATTCTTCGAAAATTTTATTGCTGGAGAATTCCATTATAGGGGAAATTTGAAATTCGGAAATATTCGAGAAAATTTGACAGTGTCGAAAATTTTATTTTTCGAGATTTTTTGGCCGTCCTTAATTTTTTACCCAAAAATACGAATGTTTTAACTAAATAGAAGAATTTGGTATGCAATTTTTAAATTTTCAACTTAAAAGTATACATTTTTCACCAAGAAGAAAATAGTTCAAATTTCAGATAAATATATTTATTTTTAACAAAGAAAGATTAATTTTCAACAAGTAGCTCCCCTTTCAACCAAGAAGTGAAAATGCGAATTTTTAATTTTCAAAAAAACGAATTTTTGACAAAATTGCTAAAACTTCATTCAAAAAGATGAATTCCGAAGAAACAAGATTAATATTCTACCCAAAGAGAATAATTTTGATGGAAATAAAGAAATTTTCTACCAAATTGTTAAGGTTTCAAGTTATAAAGAATACATTTTTTAACAAAAATCAAACAATTACATTCTTCAAAAAAAAAAATTATTTTTAACCCAAAAATTAATTTAAAACAAAAACTAATTTTTAAATAAGTAAATACATTTTCAGTCAGCGTAAAATCAGAGTTCAATTCAAAAAATGAATTTTCTACAAAATAGTTCAACTTTTAACCAAGCAGTTGAGTTTGCAATAAAAAAGATAAATATTTAACAAAACATTTCAATCATTAAACAAAAAGATCAATTTTTAAGAGATGGGATTAATATTCTAGCAAATTAGACGATTTTTTAATTGAATAAAGTAATTTTCTATGAAATTGTTGAATTTCTTAACAAAACTGGAATGAATTGATCTTTAGGTAAAAAAACAAATTGTTAACAAAGAAAAATTAACTATCTATGAAATTGTTGAATTTTAAACTTATAAACAAAACCTTTGCTGACAAAAATAATATAGTTTTATTTTCAGATAAATAAAATTAAGTGTCAACGAAAAAAAATTCATTTTTGACTAAGTAGATAAATTTTTAACCAGTGTTGAAGCTTAAAAAAATTCTTGATAAAGAAGTGAAACTTCTAAGGAAATTATTAAATTTGCAACGAAAAAAGATAAATTTCAAGTAAATAGTAAAATCTTCAACAAAATATTCAAAATGTTAATTTTCAATTTAAAAATTTACTTTTCAAAACAAAACAAAATAAATTTAGAACTAAAAAAGTACGTTTTCAACAAAAAATGGAATAGCAAAATTTACATTTGGAAAATTTTCTTGAAAAAAAAATTAAGAAATTGAAAGCAAAAGACGAATTTCGAACAAAAGAATGAAGTTTTCAAGCTAGGAAGTGAAGAATTTTTTTGGAAATAGTTCACTTTCAAACCGCAGAAGATGAATTCTCAACATAGAAGTTCATTTTCTATCAAGAAAGATGAATTTTTATTTAAAAATGTGAAGTTTCATATTAAAAAGATAACTTTCTAAACCAAAATTGAATTGATACTTTTGCAGCAAATTTTGAAAAAAAAATTGCAATAAAAAAAGAAGAATTTTCAAAAACAAAATAAATGTTGAACAAGTATGAATGATATTCTATCCAAAACAGACGTATTTGTACTAATAGAGTTATTTTATATCAAAATTTTGAATGTATTTAATTTATTAAGAATATATTTCTTTTTAAAAATGGGATGGTGAAATTTTCATGTGAAAAGATTAATTTTTAACAAAAATAAATTCATTTTCTATAAAATAGGTACATTTTCAATAAAAAGGATTAATTTTCTATCAAAAAGATGAATGTTCTACCAAATAAGACAACATTTTCCACAAAGTTTTTGAATTTCAAACTAAAAGGTGAATTATCTATAGAGCAAATAAATTTTCGAACCGAAAATATGATTTTTCAAAAAAAAAAGGAAATTTTCAATAACTAAATTAGTTAAAAACAGAATAGCTTTATTGCTTATCATATAATTGTACCTTCAAGTCGAGGAGATACATTTTAGCTAAAAAGTTGAATTTTCAACAAAAGAGCTAATTTTTTTACCAGTGAGATTAATTTTCTGCAAAAAAATTTAACAAATAACATGAATCGTCAACCATATAATTGCATCTTTGATCAGCAAGGATACTTTTTAACCAAATAGTTGGATTTTTAACATAAAAAAAGGAATAGTGAAATTTTCCTGAAAAAAATCAATAATTTTCACCAAAATATGCAACAAGTTTTCGAAAAAATGGCTCATTTTTAGCCGAAAATATCGTCCTTAATCTTAAAAAATTTCTTTGAAAAACTACTTGCATTTCCAAACAAATTAATTAATATTACATCAAATAATAGAATTTTAAACCAAATAGTATGAATCCCGAACCAAAAATGTAATATTAAACTTTTTAACCAAAAAAATTAACTTGCAAATAATAAAATTAACTTCAAACCAGTACAAATTTTACCTCCCCTCCTTCTGACTTCAACCACAAATTTGGCTTAACCCCTTTTCCCACTCAAATTGGTAATTTATTTTATATACAGCCCCTAAATTTATAAACAATAAAAATGTATAGAAAAAAGTTCAAGGGTAATAAAATTGCAATAAAAAATACAAATAGTGCAGAATTTCAATTTATTATCAGATCTTTCAATACAATTGACAAATTAATCGGATTTAGATTTCAGGCAGCAGCAAAGTTCATAACCTTGTCGATCACTGCTGAAAAAAATATCAGTTGCATAAATAATCTTTCGATCAGAAAAATTAGATTTCAAATTAATTTTAACTCACACGAGGTACTAATACGAGACATCAGTTCCTTTCCAGCTTCGACTGTTTGATCTGTAACTTCTTGAACTATATGAGCAAGAACTCCAGTCCAATTTTGTTTGAAAAACATTCTTAAAGCTTTCTCCGCAACATGACCGACAGCTTGACCGACTTTAGTGTTCGCTTCAACAATTATTAATCCATCTCGATGATTATTCATATTTTTGACGACATTGTTTATACCTTGGACAGTCTGTGATAAAAAATAAAAATTGGATTTAAAAAATTACCCACAATCCAAGGGTTAGCGTAATAAAAAAGAGGTTCTTACGTGATTTGTTAAGATTTCTAGAATGTTTGTAAATACTCGCGCTGCAATTTTTATAATTTCATTTGGAGATTCACGTGGAGTTGTTTGACTTACACGTGCAGCATCTGGAGTTATTTGACTTTCCCGCGAAACATCTGGAATTATTTGACTTACACGTTCAGGTTTTTGAGGTTTTCGTTTGCGAGAAGATTTAGAACGTTGATCCCTGATACTTTTCGACTCAACAGGATCAGGAGAATTAGGTTTAGAGTAAGGAACTGCTGCTTTGTTTTCATTTTTGTTAACCTTTACGACTTCTTCGCCTTTGAAGAATGCCCCTCTAACTGAAGGAGCATCATAATCGTCAGCATAATCATCACCGTAATCTAAAAGATAAAATAATTTACGCTGCAACAGTTACTGAAAATAGTAAAATTAATTTAAATAATATTCAACTTACATTGTGCTGCAGCGAGTGCGAAGAAACTTCCAATCAAGAAAACGGACAGTGTCTTCATTTTTAACACGAAAATTAACACTAACTTTGTAACAACGATCCACTCGAGAAACTGTGGTGAAATTGATTAAAAAATTTCTTTTATATACGCCAATTCTGTACTCAATGTTTTAGAAAAGATCAATTTTCTTTACTACTTTTGATTAAAGTTAGTACCCTCTCTCGTCTATTATGTCAAAAGTATTATGAAGTTGTGATAAGAGAATTATTCAATTATGCATTGAAGCATGATTCCGTAAATTGGATTTGCTAACTCGATGTAGAAATCTATCAGTGTGACAAAGAGTAAGATTTTTATAAGCTCGGATATAAATTAAAATAAAATATTTATGATATTTAATTCAATAAGCGCTCGGCCTCAATTAGAAAAAAAATTTTATCAGTTTTAATATTAGGGAGATATTTCAAAGAATAAAATTTTATTATTGTTTATTAATATTGCACTAAATATAGATATTTTATAGGCTTTTGCAATGTAATGTAATCTCAATGAAAGAAAATGAACGCACTTTATTTTTTGACAAGAAAATTCAAAGGCTATTCGACTCGATGGCTTTAACTCTGAGTAGATGGTAAGTAATTACTCTCCGTAAAACACCACGAACTTAATTACAGGCAGCCAATCAAGGCGCGAGTCGACTAAAAAAATCTTAAAACTTGAAGCATTTAAAAAAGTCAAGAACGTTGAAGGTTCTTAACATATTTAATGAGTTATTGTAGGTTGTTATCTCGTTAGTTAGTAGGTAGTTTTTTTTTATCAAATTAACATAAATATAAATTTCAAATTCATTACAATTGATGATCCTTCAACCTATCACGTTTTTATTTTGAGCAAATTTGATTTGTAGAAATTTGGGCATTTAAATTTGTTTAATTGTCCATATTGATAATATGTTGGTTTCAAAAGAATTGCTCAATTTTGAAAACTTTGAAATGATACCAATTGAAATTGGTTTGATTCTAAGGGATGGAATTTTCAAATTATTACAATTTCAATTATACAACACGGGGATAATAAATTGACAAGCAATGCACATTTTGTACAGTTTAAGCTTATAACTTATTTTTTTAAATTACGGCTACACAAAAAAAATTCAAAGTCCAAACCGAAAAATATTGAAAGATCAAATAAAAATTAGAAAATTAGTTCACAAAAGGTAAATTCAATTTTTTAAGTTATGTAACAATTTTTAATGAAAATAACTATTTCCTGTGAAGAAGCCTCACATATTCTATTATTATTTAAACATTTTTCTTTGAATTCTACCGAGTTTTTTTATCAATATACATTTTATATGAAAATCACTAAGTAACATAACAAAATTTTTAATTAATTATAAAATCATTTTTGGTTTACAAAAACGGTGAAAGATTGTATATCGTCTTTAAGGTCTATATTGATATTTTTAGTGAAAAATGCTAGCTTCACCTACAATTATAGAAATTGTTTTTATTTTTCTTCAAAATCTAATAATTTTTTATTAGAAATATTGACGTTGGTGTAAAAAGTCAACATAACTTAAAAATGTTAAAAAGGTGTGACTCCACTTTGAAATATTTAAAATATAATTTTTCTTAATTATAATTACCAATTTTCCCACAAAAAATACTGACGTAAACCAATTCTCTAAAAAGTTTCTTGATTGGGTCAGAATCCTCTCAAGATAAATTGAAAAGAAATGGAATTTTTCACACATTATGCTCACAACCTATTTTTTTTTTCATTTTGGGTACACAAAACAAAATTTTTATTCTTTGCAATTTAATGATTTTTTACTAAATATATCAACGATAGTGTAAAAGGACAACTTAACCTAAAATCTTTAAAAAGTTGTAAATCTTCTTTGAAATATTTAAAACATAATTAATTGAAATTAAAAATACCAATTTTCGATGTAAAACGTCAAATTAACCTAAAATTCTTTTCAAATTATCATTCTTCTTTGAAATCTAATGATTATTTAACGATTGTTATATAAAAAAGATTTTTGTTTGAGAATACCACTTTCAGATGAAAGGCCATCATAACGATTTAAAATCTAAACATTTTTTATTTAAAAAATACCCTTTTTCGATGTAAGGCGCTAACATAACCTAAAATTAATAAAAATTGAGAAAGCTCGACCATGATTATTGTTGAAAACTTTTGATATCTGGTGAAAAAACCAAACCCAATTGACTCTTTTTTTTAATTTTAAGCTTTCTCAGACATTTTATAATTTTATATTTAAAGCCATATGATGAGTGGATCACGTGACAAGACTCCTACCTTACCGATACTTTTCAAAGTTTCTAACTTATTTTTGACACGAAACACCAAATCGAGTAAAAAATTTGAGATACTGAATAAAAGGCACTAAGAAAGGTGGGCCTGGTCCTAAATGTTTACAATGATGAGAAAAGTTTGTTTTCTAAATAATTTTCTGGTGCCTTTTACATAATTAAAATTATTTAGGACCAGACTTTCTTATTGCTTCTTATAAAGTATCCCAAATTTTCAACTTGATGTAGTTCTTCGTGTGAAAATAAGTCAGAAAATAAAAGAGTGTCGGCAAGGTAGGAATCTGGTCACGTAACCTATTCATTACATGCGTTTTATAAAAATAAAGATGTTTAGAAAAAACCTCTAAATTAAAAAAGGAGTAAGCATAAGATTTTCGATATTTTTCAGATAACTTGAAAGTTTTAATTTAATTGTACAAGAATACTTAAAAAGCGCAATTGTTCTCAATTTTCGAAACGTTTTCTACCATTTATTCCCTTATTTGTATTTAAAAATAGAATTTTTTAATTTAATTTTTAAAATTTTAAATTTGTTACATAAGGCAACTAGGTCAATCCGTTTTCTGAATAATAATTATTTTTCCAGCGGTATTTACAGGGATTTAGAATCAAATTCAAAAACAAAGTTTAAAGGATTTATAGTGTGTATTTTTAAAACTAGAAAAAAATAATGTTTAATCTTCATTATTTTGAATAATGTTACCTTTGATTCTTAGAGTTAAAATTGTAATATTACTAATTAATTTTATAAACATCCAAAACATCGCTGGTAAATATCAATAAAGGTATTATGAGATTTCATAGGAATTTCAAGCGATTTTAAAGACATCGAGGAAATCCAGAGATTTTTGTTTTCACTCTTTAAAAATATTTTAAATTTATTTTGTAGAAGAAATCCTACTATTTCTGGAAAAAATTGCCCCGATAATAATTTTCAAAATTTTCTTGTATATTCTGTGAAATGTATATCTCATTCCTCATTAATTATGAATACTTTTCAGGAATTAAACAAATTATTAGCTTTAAATTTGTATTTTAAAAAATCAAAGCTACGAAATAACATTTTCAAACCTAAAAAGGCTTGGTCGACATTCTAATCAATAAAAAACCAGTATAATCATTAAAATCGTTTTTAAAAAAATGAAGAAATTTAGGAGTAATCAGGAAAATTTTGGGTAATTATTCAACCAGAATTTTTTTTAATAAAAAAAATTATCTTTGGGTTACAGAGTTTTGGATTTTAAAAAATTCTCTTTGAATCAAAGTTTACTTTAAATCCGAGTTTTTTAAATTAAATTAAATATTAAATTAAGGATTTTAAAAATTTTTTCTAACTAATACAAATAATTTCTTTACCGGTATACAAATTTACTTACCAACAGAAATCAGTAGTAGAATAAACAGGAAAAAGAAGATATGGGTCATCTTCCTGTAACAAAAAAAAAAGAAAAAATATTTATAACAAATGAAGAATTATATTTGATTCTATTTTCGATTTTTTGTTTTAGGTCGATTATTTCTTTACCAACATGGTAACCCAAGTGGTGAGTATAACGTAGTTGAATAATTTTCCGTGGCGGTAGTTACCAGACTTGGCTTCCTCGTATAATGTAAGTAAGGTAGATTTCTGTTCTATTGATTGCCTATTTTTATTTTATTTATAATTATTAACAATTTATTATTTATTATTAAATACGTTATTAATAATAAATATGAAACACATATAATGTTGGAGGAAGACACCAAATTTTCGAAAGAAGAAATCTTTCAAAATAGGAAATTCCGAAAATAATAAAATTACTGAATAATAATATTCCCGAAAGTTTGGCATATTGCCAAATCTTGAAATTCCTGCTGATAGATAATTCCTTTAATAAATTTCCGACACTAAAAATATCTGAAAATAACAAAAAATCTGAAAAATAAAAACTTCTTGAAATAATAACTAAATTAAAAATAATCATATTTAATCAATCTGACATCAAGAATTGAGAAAAGTAAAAAATTTTTAATTGTTTGTGAAAATCGGATTTTCATATTTAAAAAAAAAGGTCGTCCCTTTTTTCGTTTGACCTTTTTCAAAATTGACAGATGGATTTCGAAAAGCGACGGCAATAAAGTTTTTTTCTATTCGATTATATTTTTGATTCAGAATTCTTCTTTTTGGTACAAAATTTTAACTACTTATTCAAAAGTTGAACTATTTTTTCAAAATTCATTTATTTTGTCAAAGCTTCATATCTTTGTCGGAAATTCAACTATTTTTTTTTCTTTTTATTTTCGGATGCCTATCAATGTTTTTTTAAATTGAAATTTAACTATTTTCTTTTTGTGGAAAACCTATCCCTCTTATTTTAAAATTGAACTATTTATTTACAAATTCATCTCTTTTGTTTAAGATTTAATTAGTTTCTCGAAAATTACTCTGTTTTTGATTGAATTTAACAGTTTTTATTTGAAATTAAAATCCGTATTTGCAGAAATGTTAACTTTTTCATATTTCGTAGACAATTTGTCTTCTTTGGGTAAGAAATCAACTGAAATTTATTTTTTTCATTGAATATTTATTTGCCTTTTTCAAAATTTAATTTTTTTGTTTAAAATACGTTTTCTTTTTGGTTTAAAATTAACTTTTTTATCCGAAAATTCAATTACTTTGTTTAAAATTCATCTTTCCTTAAGAAAATACACCTTTTTCCTGACAAATATACTTTCTGTTGGAAAATTTTACTATTTTGCTAAAAATAAGGTTTTTTGTAAGAATTAATTTTCTGCGCTGGAAATCTAACTGTTTCATTTTTGGTAACAAATTTATCTTTCACGTTGAAAATTCTTCTTTTTTGGTCGAAATTACTTCTTGATTGAAACTTCATCCTTTTTTGTTAAAAATATTTTGTTTTTTATTTAAAATCAAATCTTTTTTGTTAAAATATTAAGTATTACATGCTTCGTTAGGAATAAACTCGTTTGTCTAAAAAATGAACTACTTAGTGTAAAGTTGACCTGTCTTGACAAGAATTCATTTTTTAGTTATTGACGATTCATTATTTTAGTTTAAAATTGCACTATTTAATTGTAAATGAATTTTTCGGTTAACAATTAATATTTTAAGGTTTCAAATCCATTTTTTTTTTAAATCCATTTTTTTAAGATCATAATTTTTTTTGAAAATTCATCATTTATTTAAATTCAAAATCCAACAGCATGATATAAAAACAATCTATTTGTTTGAAAATGAAACTTTTCTGGTGAAAATTTTTATCCGTAGTTAAAGATTAAATTACTCTGATAGAGAATTAAACTTTTTGATTAAATCTTAAACTATTTATTTAAAAATTTAACTATTTTGCAGGTCATTCGTTTTTGTGTTTTGGAAAAAATAATTTCTTACGTCAAAAGTAATTTTTTTTTCTATAAATATAGCTATTTCAATTAAAATTTTCCCTTCATAAGTTGAAAAGATAGCTTTTTTAGGAAAATTTGTCTTTTTCAAATTAAAAATCGCACAGTTTCATAGAAACTTAAAATTTTTTGATCAAAATCAACACTTTTGTTAGAAATTCTTATATTTGGTAGAAAAATAACTTTTCGTTTGAAATTATTCTATTTATCTGAAAAGAGCTATCCAATTTTGATTGATAATTTTTCCTTTACAAGTTGAAAATTTAGCTTTCTCTAAATAATTCGTCTTTTCGGCTTCATAATCCATAACATATAAATAAATCTATTCCATTTTTAAAAACATTCTTTTCTTTATAAGTTGAAATTTCAGCTTTTTGTAAAAAATTCATTTTTAGCTTGGAAATTAAGCTGTTTGATGGAAACTTAAACTTTTGGATAACAAATTTAACTACTTACCTTTAAGTTTACTTATGCTGTTGAAAATTTGTTTTTTATGTTAGAAATGAACTTTTTATCGAGAAATATATATATTCCATTCTCGATTAAAAATTTCTCCTTTATAATCTTGAAATTCAACAAGTTGGTAGAAAGTTAATGTATTTTGCTAAAAATTAATCTTTTTAGGCAGACAATTCATCTTTTTTGTTACAAATGTATTTTCTGTTGGAAAGTAGTTTTTGAACTCAAACTTATGCAATTCCACTTTTGGATGAAATTTTTTTTTTTTTTAAGTCAACAATTTAAATGAAAATTCATCTTTATCATTGTAAAATTACCTTTTCTGTTATTAATAATTTTTTCAGTTCGGAAATCAACTGTCTTCTGAACATCAATCTTTTTAACTGGAAAAATTTACTTTTTTTGTTAAAAATTCGCCTACTTGCGTAGAAAATTAGTATTTTTTCGTTGAATTGAACTTGTGAATAATTTGTTATCTTTCTTTAAATTTGATTTTTAACTACGAAAACAAAATACATGAATTTTCAACCAAAAGGTTGGAATTTAAACTAAAAAGTTTAGTTCGGAATTTAACTATCAGATTATTGAAACAATTTTTTACAAAAAGAGGAATTTTCAAGAAAATAAATTAATTTTCAACCAAATAGTTGAAATGTAAACTAAAAAACTTATGTTTTCTATTTTCAAATTCAACTATTTTGTCGAAAATTCATCTATGTTGTGAAAATTCATTTATTTTGATCAGAAAATGTCTCTCGGTAGAAAATAGTTCCTTGCGGTTGAAAATTCTTCTTTGTAGGCTAAGGATTAAGCTATTTGTTAAAAAGTGAAAATACTTTCTTGAAAGTTAAATGATTTATTCATCCTTTTGGTTGAAAATTCGTCCTTTTGGATTCAAAACTTATCTTCAGCGGTAGAAAAGCCATCTTTCTTATTTGAAAATTCATCTTTCTTGGCCGAAATTAAGCCTTATTTGAAGATTAAACTTTTTTTTGTTCAAAATTTAACTCTCTTCTAAAAAAACTCATCTTTCTGGCTACAAAATTCTTTGTTTGTCACAAATTCAAAAATGTTTTTTTTTTTCGAATATTTGGACTGTAAGCGATAAATATTTTCGTAAATAAATGCATCTCGGTGCATGTTATTTTAAAGCCAAATATTGCATCAGAAATACTGGGTCAGAATCACAAGTGAAGCAATAGCGAAACGTATTTCACGAAATTGGTGAAATTGGTTGTTTTCGGTGATAAAATCTGCGGATTCGCATAGTAACCTTAATATGTGTTTATATGTACGCAGATGTTTCTGTATGCGCACGTTAGAATTACGTGAAATGTACGGAGAGAGTGTATTGGTTGGCCGATCTTTTCCAAGCGATTGCCAGTCACGACTATCACGGATCCACGGCCCCAATTGATTTCCAATCGGGCACCACCGCGATGTTTTCGCAACGCGAAAGAATAGGGAACCGGTTCGACCGATCTCCGACCACGATTGCTTCCTTCTATCACACACTGCCCAACAATTCCAGATAAATATTCAATTTCCAGAAAAAAATTCCATGGATTTACAGAAATTTTCGAAAAAGTTGCGAAAGCTAACCCACGTACCCTCACTGTCCCAAGATGCGAACCTCCTTCATCGAAGAGTGTCATTCATAGACACTTGTGTATGTTAAATAAGAACAGTTATAAAAATAAAACGTATACTTGCCTAACACCTTGAATAATATCAAACCAGACACTTAGTCGCCTTTAAATTGCATCCTTGGGATAATCAACCGTTATACATGATTCTTATTATCAAACTTATATTAAAATGATCCACTATTGCGAATTAAAAATTACGTTCAGATCATCTGCGAACGCCAACCCACGTACCCTCACTGTCCCGAGATTCACACATTCTTTGTCAAAGAGGGACATTCTTAGACACTGATTCATGAATATAATAAATAGTCTAAATAGGCCATTCTTAGACTATAATAAATAATCATGATAATAAAACGCATATTTGCCTGACGCTTGCACAATATAGAAGCAGTCACTGAATGTCCCATAAATTGCATCCTTGAGATAATGAACCATTCCATATCATTTTGATTACCAAACTCAGATCAAAATGATCCAATATTGCAAAAGGAAATTTATATTGGGATTATCTGCTAACGCTAACCCACGTACCCTCAACGACCCTCAAAGTCCCACTTGACTGTCAATGAAAGTATACTTCATTTCGATCTTAAATTAAAATTTGTAAATAGAGGCACTGAACTTATGATTCTCTCCAATCACAGACACTACTTCTGAATATTTCAAGAGTTATTTTTATTGAGGCAAAATAATTTTAAATTTAATTTCTTGATTAAGATCTTTTTAATGAATTTTTTGTTACAAAGAATGTTTTAAATATTGTCAATCTTAAAGATTTATACATTTTTAGATTTTCTATTTTCCTAATGATTCCGAAAATAAATTTTTCCCTTTCCTAAAGTGTTTCTTTAGATTAACCCAGATATTTAACAAGATTTTTCGTTATCTATAAGCAACAAAAATGCTTCGCAATAAATTATAATGAAAAAAGTATATGAATTTTTAACAAATAGTTGAATTTTACACTATAAAATATCAATTTTCAACAACAACAAAAAAGTCAAGAAAGAAATGAATTTTTAACGAAGGAGTTCAACTTTCAACCATAAAATATGAACTTTTAACCAAGAAATGAATTTCCAGGAAAAAAGTCGAATTTGAAAAAAAGGATTCATTTCGAACACAAAATATAATAGCAGATAGATATTTTAATGCAAAAAATTTCGTTTTTAATGATAAACCAAAACAAGGAATTAGTAAATTTTTCAGCCAAACGGCTCACTTTACATGAAAAAAAGTTTGAATTTTCAAGAAAGAAAATAATTTTTAGCAAAATAGGTGAATTTTTAACAAAAAATGCAGTATTAGGCTGTTTAAACAAAAATAATTAGATTTTCACTTTAAAACAGTTAGATATTTAACCAAAGAAATAAAATTACTACCAAAAGCTATGGAAACTAGTTTGTTCCTTTCTGAAGGTGTCTTCAGATAACTTAGTTACGTTCAAGTTTTAAAAAAAGTATGAATTTTAAAATAGTTATATTTCGACTAAAAGATATCAATTTCAAAAAAAAAAATTTCGTCCAAAGAAAAATTAATTTTTAACAAAGGAGTTCATCTTGCAACCAAAAAGTTAAATTTTTAAACCAGAAGATCAATTTTCCATAAAAAGACTAATTTTTAACTAAAAAAAAAATAATAATTTTCCACCAGAAATGGAATAACTAAATTTGCATTAAAAATAAATTTTCATATGAAACAATATATAAATTTTGAACAAAATAGTTTTATTTTCAACCATAGAAATCAATTTTAATTCGAAAAGATGAATTTTCAACAAAAAAGGTAACAGTAGTTATTTTAATGCAAAAATACTTTTATTTTAAGTAAAAAACAATTAACAAAAAAAAACCTTAACAAAATAGTTGAATGCACAACTAAAACATTTAAATAATCAACCAAATAATCTGTATTTTTAATTTAAAAAAATGAGACTTCTACCAAAATGAAAAAAAAAATTCAAATCGAAATGATGAATGATCAAAAATTTTCAACTAAAAATATATTAGTGCACTGTTAAAGCAAAAATAATTGGCTTTCCATTCAAATAGTTCGATTTTTCATTAGAAAAACTTCATTTTCACCAAGGGATGAATTTTCAACTAAAATGGTGAATCATTATTGAGAATATATAAAGGATCAGTTAAAAATATAAATTTTCAACCAGAAAAGCGAAATTCCCACAGCATACTTAGGTTTTAACTCACAGAAACGGATTTTCTGCTAAAAAACTCTTTATTAAAAAAAAATTTTAACAAGTAAATTCAACTTTCGACCAAAGTGATTAATTTTCAACCATAAGGATTCATTTCCCCACAGAAAAGACAAACTTTCAAAAAAAGATATTATTTCTTACTGAAATAATTGATTTTGCAACTAAAAAATATCTAATTTGCAGCCAAATGCTCAAGTTTCTAATTAAAAAAGATAAAATGGCTACCACGATTTAAATGGCAATTCAATACATTAATTTTACAACAATTTTTCAACTGAAAGTCTGATTTTCAAAGTATGGGTTGAATTTGGACCAAGAAATAAATAAATAAATTTCCTGTTAACAAATTAATTTTTCAATGAAAAAGCAATTTCTCAGCCAAACAGTGTGAATTTACAATTAAAATGATAAATCGGCAAAAAAAAATGTTAACGAGCAAGTTTAATTTTTAATCATGTAGTTACTTTTTATCCAACGATGAATTTTCCACAAAGAAAATTAATTTTCTACCGAAAGAAACGAATTTTTAACAAAATAGTCTTCAGCCAAAAGAGAAAAAATGTTTACCGTTTTGTGAAATTTTTAATTCAGAAATTTTAATATTTATACTAAATAATTTTATATATTATTGTATTTTAACCTTTTTTATAATAAATTATAAATAATTTTCTCTACAAAAAATTGAATTATTAACAAAAACTTCGAATGCAACTAAATATTTGAATTATATATACAAATTTTTCACTTTGAAAGACTCCAAGAAGACAATTAAATTTTTAACTCAAAAGAATGAACTCTAAACCAAAAATAATTTTACTTTTTTAAAAGAGATTAAATTTTTACTAAATGAGATGCATTTCTTGATGCAAAAGATATCTTTTCATCTGAGGAAGATTTTTCAGTTAAAAGAGAAAATATGTCAACCAAGTTGTTGAATTTTTAAGTCAAAAGGGAGATTTTTCTGAAAAATAATTACATTTTTAATCCAAAAAGATAAGCGTTCAACAAACAAAGGTGAATTTTTAACCAAATAGTTAAGTTTTGTATCTACTTAGATGAATTTTTAAACAATTTATCGAATTCTTAAGCAAAAGACATGAAAATTCTACCAAGATTAATATCATTTTAAACCAAGTATTCAACATTTTAAGTTAAGAAAACAAAGTTTGTTCGAATACAGTTGATTGTTTAACTTAGAAAAGTATAATTTTGATCAAAAAATATTTAAAGTTTAACAAAAGAAGTCAGTTTGCGACCAATGCAAATGAACTTTTAACAAAGAATATGAATTTTTAACAAAATAATTAAATTTTTCACTAAATAGCATTTTGGAATTTTCAGTTTAAAGAATTATTTTTCAAAAGAAAAAAAACTTTACAACTATTTAAATTCAACGAAAATCATCAATTTTAAAACAAATAGTTGAATGCTATAATATAAAAAATTAATAATTAACAAGCCAGTTGAATTTTGAACCTCAAAAGAATAAATTTCTACCACAGAAAGTAATATGAAGAATTCCTGGAAATAAAATCAAGAATCTAACGATTAAATTTTATTTTCATTTTATTTTATTTTCTTTTTATCTTTTTTTAAAATTTTATTTATTTCTTTTTATTTTCTTTATTTTATTTGTTTATTTTCTTATTTATATAATTTTTTTGCCATAATAAGGGTGTTGTATGAGTGCCGAAACATTGGTGATGAATTTTTTACAAATGTTTTTTAATTATGATTTGATAACTATAAGAAAAAAAGAAGACGAAACAGAAAAAAACAACGTAGGGGATTTGGTTGGTTGCCATTTCATTGTTCTTTCCTCTTTTTTATTTCTGGTGAGAAGAAGGGGAAATATTTTCTTTTCTGTTTTTAGGAGAAAACAGTTTTTTTTTCTTTTTCGAATTGCAATAGAAACATTCTATGATGTTTCTCTAAATTTAATCGTTAGATTCTTGATTTTATTTTCATCAGACATGAATAATTTTTCTTTGCTTTTTAATTTAGGAAATTTCATGCAATTCCATTTAAAAAATTCATTTAAAAAAAATTGATAATAATAAATCAAAATATTGAACATTAAAAATCTGGTCATTCTGATGCACCATTTTTTGATTTTAAAAAATCCAAAATCTGTATTCAAGCGTTGCAAATCATTTCAATCCAATTTCGGAATCAAATTGATCAAAACGCATTTGCAGTGAACCTACAAATAAAAATAAAATAAAAATCTGAGAGTAATTCAACTGATAGTGAGAGAAACCAAAATATTTATATTTTTCTCTGCATTCTCTGCTTTATTTTTTTCGGGTTTTTTCTTTACGTAATTTATGGATGGCCCTCCAGTAGATTACCTTCTTACGAAATCGATCTTTCCTAATAAATAGGTCTAATATACCTTAAAATTATGATTGAATAACGGAATTTAGACTTAAGGCCCATATATCATCACAGTAAATAGAAGAAACAGGAAAATTTGTTTTGAATAAATTTTGCAACACAAAAATGGCTATAAATTTCTCACCCCCTTATTATCACTGGTGCTGTCTAAATCCGAAAAGGATATTTTGGCGCAGTAAAATGGTGTTTTTATCTTCTGAAATATCTATAAATAGTTTATTATCCAGGTTTTCAAGTCGTTAAAGAGTTTATGAGCCTGATAGTTTGACAAAAAAAAAAGTTCTGTATCCATAATTAATAGGAATTTGTGAGTTGCAGGACGAGAATGGAAACATTCTGATGTAATTTATGAAGAAGAGGCTAGCTGGAGATCAATGTGGGTAATTCTCCGCATACCAGCCTATTTTCGAATAAGCATTTTTTCCCAAAAGTTTCTTTCATTGCTTATTTTAGCTTTTATTTATTTATTAATTTTTTAAGAATTAAGATTTTTTCTAAATTAACTTAATATCAAAAAGTTAAAATATTACATTTGACGTGGAACGAAGAAGATAGCTTTTGATTCGAAAATGAGTTTACCTGAAAAAGCAAATCAAAGTTTCCACGTTACCTATTATATTTGCTGATTTTGATTTTTCCGTATATAAATAAAAAAGAGGACAACTTTTTTTCAATTAAGTAAATTTTAAATTACTCAAGTTTTCTGATGAAATATTAAACACTTTACATTCCTAGGATTTCATGTGGAAATATATTATATTTTTAACAAAATAATTAAATAATTAACCCAGAGACGAATTTTTACCATTGATATCTTTTTAACCAAGAAAGATGATTTATCATTTAAACACTTATATTTTTTGGAAAAATATTAATTATCAACGAAATCGGTGCATTGACAATCAGATGGTTTAACTTTCAAGAGAAAGGGCAGAACAGTTTAACATGTAGTTGATATTTTTAAAAAAATCAATAAAAGAAGACTAATTTTCAAGATAATAGTTAAATCCCCATTCTAAATTAATTAACTTCTAACGAAGCAGTAGGTGAACCGAAAAAAGATCATTTAAATTTTAAGTTAAAAAAATTAATTATCAAAACAAAAAGAAACGCATTTTCAAACATATTGTTAAATCTTAAACCAATAGAATGAATTTTTAGAAAGGGGCTTAACTTTTAACCAAGTAGTTAAATATTTGATCCAGAAAATTCAATTTCTATGAAAAAGACGAATTTACTAAAAATTACAAATATTTTCAACCAAATTGTTGACTTTTTAACTAAAAACACTTATTATTCCCACAATAATCAAAAAGTTAAATTTTCATTAGAACCAAAATTTGTTTTATCCAAAAATAAATAACCTTTCAACAACCGTTGAAACTTGAAGCAATCAAAGTAATCTTTAACAAAGTAGTTGAACTTTTCATCCAAGTAATTGATTTTTTAAATAAAAAGGAGAATTCTTACTGGAAAATTTAATAGGTAAAGTTTCAACTGATAACGATTAATTGTGATTCAAAAATTGACTAGTTTAATTTTATGTTACTAATATTAATTTGCAAAAAAAAACAAATTTTAAATTAAATTGTTAAACCTGGAAGCAAGTAAATAAACTTTTCTTATTGGAAAATCCAACAGTTGAATTTTTAGCAAAAAGATTTTTGCGAAAAAAAGGTGTTTAAATTCTTAAGAAAAAATCTAAAATTAGTAAACTTTCGACCAAATATAAAATTTTCGAAGCCCAGAAGATAAATTTTTGCTTCAGGTAAAATACACAATCCGCGAAGTTGAATTCTTATCAACAAGGAAAAACAACATATTTGACTTTCAACTAGATAGTTGATTTTGCAAATAATGTGAAGAATATGCAACGAAAGAAAATTTATTTTTAATGGAGAAATTTAACTTCAAATTAAAAAAAGGACTTTTTAACTAAATAGTTCAGTTTTATATCAAAATAATAGAATTTTAACAATAAAAGACGAATATACAAAAAAAAAACCAGTTCAATTAAATAAAAAAACAATCCTCCACAAAAAAGTTCAATTTTTAACCTGGAAATATGAATTTTCAACAAAAACTAAATTCCTGATCAAGAAAGATAATTTTTCAACCAAATAGTTAAAAAAATCATTTTTCCAACAAAAAGATTAATTTTCTACTAAAATAGACGAAGCTTCAACAAAAACATGAAAATCCAACAAAATGGATTTTAAATCGAAATATGTGGTATTTTCAACAAAAGAGTTCTATGATCAAACCGAAGTCGAATTTTTTAACACTAAGATATTTCCAACCAGGAAAATAGAAGAGAAACAATAATTTTTTTAAAGAATGAGCTTATAGCAGAGTCGAATTTCCAACAAAAAATTTGCATTTTCAACGAAAAAAGACTTTTCAGACAAGAAAGAACAAAAATTAACCAAAGTGTTCATCTTGTAAGCAAAAGAGACAACTTTTGTCAGAAATAATTGATCAACCTAAAACTATGAGATTTTCACAAAAAAAATCATTTTCAACCTGAAAATATTAATTTGATCAATAATGTTTTTAAAAAAAGTTAAATTTTCAAACAGCGAGATAAATCTTCATCCAAAAAATTATTTTTTTACTAAGGTCAAATTGTGTCCAAATGTTTGAATTTTAAACTAAAAGAAAATGACTTTTTTAACAAAATAGTTCATTTTTCAAAAACATAATTTAAAACTTTTGTAGGTAAAAAATCAAACAATATTTTTGATCAGTTATGCCTTGGAAACGAAGGTGCCTTGTCTGGAGAGAATTATTTGTTTAAAAATTCAAATATTTCTTTCAAATTCAACCATTAGATTAAAAATTTATTCGTTTTCCTTGAAAAATCGACTCTTAGATTGAAAGTAAAACTCTTTGGTTCTCCTTCTCTTCCCCCCCCTCCTCCTCTTCCTCCTCCTCCTTATCATTATCCTCATTCGCACTCTCCTATTCCTCCTCATCCTCCTCGTCCTCCTCATCCTCCTCATCATCATCTTCCTTCTCATTCTCCGTTGATTCTCTTTTGTTTTTAGAAAATTGATTTGTTTGAAAATTTATCTTTGTAGATAAAAAAGTCAACAACAGTTCTTTTGTTAAAACTAAATCCAAAAATTGTTGTTTTAATCAACAATTTTGTATTAAAATGCTCAATAATTCACACGTATAAAATGTGAGCTACCAATACTTTTCAAATGAATAATTTTAAATTAAATGCAGTCAAACTGCCAAATTGCAAATTTAAAATTTCTATGAGTTGTAGAGTTCAAAAATTCAGTATCAGTTCCAAAAATATAAAGTCACATAATTTCCAATGCTCTGAATTAAAGATATCAATCATTGGACCTAAAAATATTATAAATTATACCATTCTAAGCAATTTTAGATTCTAATTCCAGTTCAGGATTGGTTAAATATTGAAAATTCCCTATTTAGATCTGGAATTTTTATTATTTTCGAAAAATTCCTTGTTTAAATCTAGTGTTTTAATTCTTTTCGAAAATTTTCCATTTAAACTAATTGCAAGAATTATAATTTTTTTTAAATTCCCCGATGGAATTCATAATTTAAATTTTTTGAAAAAACCTCGTTTTAACTCAGAACAATAATTTTGTTTGAAAAATTGAATTTTCCATGGAAAATTATTATTCTCCCGGATAAATTCGAGTTCCAACTCTGATTCGAATAAAAAATTCTCTGTTCCAGCTCGAAATTTATTTAAATTTTAACATTCCCTGTCTCAAGAAAAATTATAATTCTATTGGATAAATACCAGTTTCAATTCAGATTTGGTTAAAATTGAAAATTATCTGCCTTCACTCAGAATTATAATTATCTGGAAAAATATCCTATTCTAATTTAAAAAATTTGTTCCGTTTCCAAAATGTTCATTACTAAATCGGAAATAATTAAAATTAAAAAATGTTCGGGTATTATTCAATTAAAGTTAAATTATTTTTATTTAAATACTTTTAAAATCCTTAAAATACTTGGAAATTTTATCTCAAGATCTTTAATCATCTACATGTTGTTTCAAATGTTTTCAGATTCAAAGATATTATTAAAAGTTTTTCATAGTTTCTAAACATCTTTAAAAATTATTCGAACTTCAAATAATTTTCCAACAAAAAAATCGTTTTTAATTTTCCTAGCAATCTTAATCTTTTTTGTTTAGTTTAGAGTATTTTAATTATGATAAATGATTTTTAATGTACAGTCAAATATTTCTAAATATCAAGTAATTGTTCTTTTTCTTAATTGAAAAATTTTGAATCACGTGGTTTAAAAATGGAATATTTTAGACTGAAATGTAGTAAAAATCCTTTAATTATAAATATATTATTTAAAAGTTAATTTAAAATTAATAATAGTTTATAAAGTTTTGATAGGGCATTTACATTTGTTTAAGTAATAAGACTTTCCAATTGAAACAGTATAATTTTTAACGTTAAAATCTGGAAATTCTAAAATTGTGAATTGATGCCGAATCGTCTTTTGCAAAGAGTTACTCTTCATTTAAAAAATTTTGAACTGCAATTAAAATTTCAAAATCATTAATTAATTTATATTTACAGTTGATCAACTAAAAATGTTATCAAAAATCTTTTATTTTAAACCCTTCGGATTGTTAATTGTTTAAGTCTCTAAAACTGCATTTTTAAATTATTTTCAAATATGCATTCTAAACTGAACAATATCATAATTGAAAAAATCACAATTTCACTAATTATTTAAAAAGCGTTTGAAATAAAATTTGGACTTTTTTCCCCCTAGACATTTGTAAAATTCCCAGTCAGAAAATGAATTCCCAGTCATTTCCTGGTTTTTCCTAGTCTTATAAAATTTCCGGTTTCCCGGTCCAGCAGCCACCCTGTCTGCCTGTAGAGAATTTTTTTTTTAAATTCAACTTTTTTTTGGCAATTTATCCCTTTTGCTGTAAGTATCAGCTATTACATTTCAAATGGAAATCTTTGTTTCTCTTGCTCCTTTTAATCCTCCTCTTCCTCCTCCTCCTTCACCTCCTCCTCCTCCTCCTCCTCATCCTCCTCCTCCTCCTCCTCCTCCTCCTCCTCCTACTAATCATCATTATCCTCATCCTCCTTTGGTCCTCTTTTTTTTATAAAATTGAATAATTTGGTTGAAAGTTTATCTCTGTAAGTAGAAAGTTTAATAATAATTCTAATCGCTATTCCCTTGGAGACGAAAGTGCCCTGTCTGTAGAGAATTACCCATTTATCTATAGACCCATACATACATGTACATCAACGATAATTAACCTCATCTCTCATTTATTAAGACTGCCCGAGATCTTCGTTATTAGATTCCCAGTTACTAGGTTTCGACAGACGATAGGAAGCCAGACATTGGCTGGACTCGAATTACTCAACCACAGCGGGTTGTATCCTGATGCAAGGTTCTTGGGTCCGATAGAGAGTGAAAAGAAGATATGTGTTCCAGTGAAAGAGTGAGAGGAAGCTGGAAAAGTCATTTATTACTTTCAGAGATACCCAAGAGGTAAAAGATAAGAATCATTTACTGGAAAACCATTTCAGCTAGGAATTAAATAAAACTCGATCAATTTTTTCTTCGTGGGTAAAGAAAAAGTCTCATTAGAACAAAAATAAAATTTCCTATTTTTTTTTTACATTTTTATAATTAAAGAATCTCGGGCCACTTGAGACTAAAGATGCTCAACCTCCTGTTTTTAAAGAGGAAATATAAATTGAATTTTATGTAAACCTCAATGAAACTATAATGGATTAATTAAAAAGTACTTGATACTAGTATGAGAATACTTTTAATTAAATTCGTTAGGCATTTTTTTCATTTGAGAACATTGATGTCGTCTAAAGATATATAAGAAATTGAATATATAAGAAAATAAATATAATAAATAATAAAATAATACAAAATTAAGAATGTGAGAATGAATAAAACCTCATAAGAAAATACAACTATTTTTGGTTGAAGATTTTTACTATTGTGCTACTATATTTAGTTGAATTAAATTTATGTTGAAAACTCGTTATATTTATTTATTAAAACTTAGGGTTTTAACATGAAACTTTAAGAAATTCATTTTAAATAGAAAATTAACTTTCTTGTTAAAAATTCTTTCTTTTGTATGTATTTAATCTCTCCCTTTTACGGGTTTGAGGGCCACCGCTCCCTGCACATATATTTACAATTCCATCCTTAGTCTAACTTAACTACTACTTATATTCTACTCTTTCGCATTACGCAGGATAAACAATAGTAACAGTAGTGATATTAATTCCTAAAATGAGCAAGCTTCGAGGGCTTCCGTTTCCTCTTACCATAAAAAAATGCATTTTCCACGATATTGAAAACAATTTTCGTTTTTTACTGTCCCTTTTCAGGATCACCCGTTTGGCTCTGCCCTACTCCCTTGCTTTCCCTTACTTCATACAATTTCTTCATCCACATCACTCCCTGTCCACTACCATCCAAGATCCATCTTACATACTCATCCACACTCAACTGTCCCTCTTCCTCTCCTGTACATCTCTCTAATACATGTGCCCATGACTAGAGATATTTTTTGCAGATATTCTGGTTCCGTCAAACCTTTGACCATCATATACCATCTATTGTACCTCGAATCTATAATCTTTGTCCATCTCTCTTCTCCTTGTTTAACCAATAGCTCTAACTCTATGTCCTGCCACTCCATAACCCCTTCTCGAATGTTACATACCCTTCTCATTTTTCTCCTTTTTACCTCCCATTTTGAATTTCCCACATTACCTCTCGCTTCATTGTTCCGAGTTTCACCGAAACATGCTTGTGCAATTTTACTTCCCTCTCCCCTTTTTAGCTTCTCTTCAAACCTCCATGCTCTCGTAATTTATTTAGTAACCATATTTTCTCTTCCTAACTCTTCTTTTAACATATATCCTGGGCAACTCCAGCTAACCCCCATTACCCACCTCATGAATCGCTCATGCATACTCTCTAGTTTCCTATGTTCCTTCCATCCCCAGATCTCCACGCCATAACACAACACCGCCCACACCAACGCATCAAACAACCAGACCCTCATTCTCCAATCGTTCTTGAACCTTCTCTTTCCTATACCCCATACTTGGCCAATTACTTTACTCGCACATTCAATTCTTTTCCTCACCTGCAGCTCGCCTCCTCCTTCTGCCTCAAACCAAAAACCTAGGTAACAGAACTCCTCCACAATTTCCACTTTTAGTCCGTTCATCTTCCAAATGTAATTTATTTTGCTCTTTCTATTTCTGAAACACATCACCTTTGTCTTATCTACGTTCACCGTCAGCTCTTTTGTTCCCACAT
>NC_046660.1:52795149-52821757 GCF_010883055.1 Belonocnema kinseyi
TGTTATCTCGTTCCCTTCCTCCATTTCTCCTCGGACTATCCTACACTTTTCCCCTTTGATCTTATTTTGCTCTCCCCCTAATAGACCCTTAAAATAATCCGTGTAATAAAAAATTGACATTGTTCCAAGAAATTCGAATTCTTAGCTTAAGAAATCAAGTCATTGCTAACAAATTCATCTATTTGTTAGAAAATTAATCTTGTTTGTTGAAAATTCTTCTACTTTTTTAAGGATTTAAGTTTTTTTTTTGAAAATTATTCTTTTTTCGTTAGATTCAACTGGTTGATAATTCGTTCTTCATTCGTTGAAAAATCGTCTCTAAAACTGAAAATTTAACTGTTTCTTTATTGTCAGAAAATTATTCTTGTTTGTTCGAAATTCATCTATTTGTTTCTGGATTGAACTATTTCATTGAAACTTTGTTTATTTAACTGCAAATTTAGCTATTTAATTTTTGAGTGAAGACTATATTTTTAAATTAAAAATTTATTTATTTTGTTAAAAGTTCGTCTTTTAGTAGAAAATGAAACTTATTTGTTTTAAATTCATCCATTTGGTTGAGGATTTAACTATTTAGTTAATAATTTTTCGGACTGATGATTAATTTTCTTCATTGTCAATGTGGCAACTTCATTTTAATTTATAAATTGATCTGTTCTGATTAAAAATTGACATTTAATGTTGCCAATTTGTCTTTTAGGTTGGAAATTTATCCTTTTTGGATAAAAAACTGCTTAGTTGATATAATTAATCTATTTCGGATAAGGATTATTGGCCATTACATGTTTTTTAAAGAATTAACTTTTTTGGATAGAAAATCAAATGCTTGGTTAAAAATTTCTCTACGTGCAGGAAATAATTGTTATTTAAATGAAGATTTATCGTTTTATTTTTGAATTCAACTATTATTCAACTACTTTACTACAAATTCATTAGTTTAAATTAATTGGCTAAAAATGATCTTCTTCTTGTTAAAAAATAGTTTTTTTCAACGGAAAATTTAATTATTCCAGTTTTGGTTGAAAATTAATCTCCCTGAAATTAAAATTAAATTTCTTTTTAAGAATTCTTTTTTTCCTGTTCAAAAGTCAATTTTTTCAAGAAATTAGATTGTAGCTTGGAAACTTAACTATTTAATTGAAAATCCATATATTTGAGTAGGAAATTAATCTTGTTTTCAAAAAGCTGATTGATTTATTTGAACATTAAATTATTTTGTTAAAAATGGTTACAGACTTACCTCTCAAAAACAAAATTCGACTATTTTGTTTAGAAATTCGCGTATTTTGTTGAAAATACTTGTTTTGATAAAAAATTAATCTTTTTGATCGAAAGTTCACCTTTGTAGGTTGAGATATCAGTTCTATCGTAAAAAATAAAACTATTTTTTGAAAGTTTATTTATTTTGTTAAAAATCCATTTTTTATAGCATAAAAATCATCTTTCTTGATTGAAAGATTAACTTTATGCTAAATAATTGTTCCTTTTGACTTAAAAATTTAACTACTTGGTTGAAAATTCGCATTTTTTAAAAACAAGTCAACTATTTTTTTGAATGTTTAATTTTTTTTCTAAAAATTCCCCTTTTTGGAATAGAAATTCATATTTTATGGGCGAAAAATCATCCTTCTCTAAATAATTCGTCTTTATTAGCTTAAAAATTCTACTATTTTGTTGAAAATACATATATTTTGTTAACTATAAGTTTTTTGCTGAAAAATTAATCTTCTTGGTTGAAAATTCTTTTTTTTATGACAAAAATTGAGTTACTTTATAAAAAATTCAACTGATTATAGTGTAATTTTAAAGGTTTAACTGACAAATAGATTAAGTTATTAATTTATTTAAGTCAATTTATTAAACATTTGAACTCTTAAGCTGTTGAAAATTTTTAACTCTGAAACAATTTAAATCAAAATTATTCAATTTTAAAACAAAAGCAGTATGAAATTGAAATAAAATAAGAATTCAATCAATTTAAAATTTCATTTAGTTAGAATTTATATAAAATTTTCATTTATTCAGAAAGAATGATTTTTGATGAATTATAACGTATAAGGTTAATGAAAAATTAAAAAATTGTTTAGTTTGGATATATGGATAAAAACTGTACAATTATTAATTTGCAAAAATTCACGTAAGTATAAGAGATATTTATTTAAAACGAAATATAAATTTGTGAAGATTACAACAGAATTTTAAATAAAAAGAATATCTCGAAATTCCTGTGAAAATTGTAAATGATTTTTCATTTTGAAAAAATTAATTACAAGGGAATATTTTGAACGATTGAAAGAAAAAAAAATGTTGATAAATAAATTAATATAAACTAATTATTAATTTAGAAAAATTTGAGTGAGTTTAGGAGATATATAAAAGTTTTGAGATGGCTGATAAATAATTCAAAACCTGAAAGGATTCAAACTTTATTTTCGTATTTTTGCAGATTTTAAACAAGAACTTTAGAAGGTTTTTAAGCATTTTGAAATCTTCAAAAGAGTAAAAAAAATTAATAAGATTTCCAAACAAAATTAAAAATGATTTTTTATTATGAACAATGAATTTTAAAAGAATATCTTTAAAAACTTGAAAGGATTTTCAAAAATGTGAAAAAAAGATTCTGTAAGATTTAAAGGCTATTTTTTAACTTTAAAGGGTTTTTGGATAATTTTAGAAACATTTTTAATTATTTTCATAAATTTCGAAATCTTGTAAAAATATTAGAAATAATTTGAAGTTTTAACTTATTCGAAAAAGGTTAAAGAAAAATGCAGAGTTTGAAAAAAATTAAGCGTTTTGAGGATTTTAAAAGGTTTAAAAATTATACGCAATTTTATTAAGATACCTTAATGAATTTAAAATCATTAATTAATAATTTGGAAAAATAATTTTACAAGAATATACAAAAAGATTTTAAAATAAGCACAGGTTTTTAAAATAAATATCAATTAGACAATTTTAAACTTTTTTACAACCTAAATTAAAATTAATTTATATTTTATACAATAAATATTCAGTTAAAAAAATTTTAATCGTTTAATTTTTATTGTTTCTGAATTTAATATGATAACTAGGATTGAAAAATCTAGATTCTTTTAACTGTGCAACGTAAAAGATTAAAAATTTTTACAGTTTCACAACTTAACGGCATTTAGTTTAACATTGTTCACTTGAAACGTGTCAAAAGCTTCTATTTTATATGCTTAAATTATTGAGCGTTTTAAGATAAACATTTTTAACGTTATTTTTAAAAGTCGAAAAAATCGAATTTCAATTTTTATATTTTGAAATGAAAACATTTTTATATCAAGAGTTTAAATGTTTCAATCACAATAACCGTCAAAAATGATTTTGAACCGGGAAAATGCTAGATCTTTTTCGGAAGATCCACTCAGATACCGCTAATTTCAGTGAATGACCCGTCGAGAAAAAACGTCTGTCTTGGTTGAAAATTCAACTATTTGATTCAAAAATTCATGTTATTTGTTAAAAATACGTATTGTGCTAGAAAATTAATCTTCTTGTTTAAAAATTTATCTTTTATGGTGAAAAAAACCATATTTTTTGCTTGAAAATGCAACTGTCTTTAAAATTACTTATTTTTCTAGTTTACAAATCCTACTATTTGGTTTAAAATTCCTAAATTTGGTTGAAAACTAATTGTTTTGTAAAAAATGAATCTTCGTATGAAAACATTCTTTTTTTTTAGGCCAAAAATCCAGCTAATAAGTAAAAAATTTAACTACTTTGTTGGAATTTTAATTATTTTGATAAAAATTCGTCTTTTTGGATTAAAAATCAATCTTCGATGTTAGAAAAATCTTCTTTCGTGAATTAAAATTCACCTCTTTCAACTAGAAATAAATTGCATTATCCAAAATTTAACATTTCTGGTTGAAAATTCAACTGTCTTCTAAAAAAATCCTCTTTCTAGCCAATAAAAATAAACTATTTGGCTTAAAAATGCAAAGGCTTAATCTTTTTTTCTCAATTATTTTGGTCCACAATATATAGACATGGATTAAAATTTTATCTTTTCGACCCCCTTAAATGTGATACCTTCTGACTTTAGGGCAGAACCCCTACCACACTTACAGGGGGGGGGGGAGTCCCGTTGTATTTTCTTTCGGCTATACGCTTTCCTGCTTTAAATATCCAGTCAGGAAAATGAACGGTTATGTGACTTTAGCTAGATATTATGTAAATTATAGAGAACATCATGAATTTTATTATTGAAATCAGGATCAACTACATGAGAACAAGTCGCAAACGTGATGTCGCATCGGTGATGTAATCGATCGCAAACTCGGTCATTGGACCCAATGACCACCTGTAGAAAAAGACTATCATAAGAAACCAGCCACACCCTACTGTCCTACACCATTCTGGAATCAGTCCAGTCAGGACATCATGCCCTATATAGGGCATTCCATTAAGTTCCAATTTATCTTCTTCTCGCGAGACAAGATCGTGTTACAGTAATAAACTCGCAACATAATAGAAAAACAGGCTTGGGTTCATTTTATCCTTTCTTCTTTTCTTCAGAAAATAGGAAATCTTGAATAGCTTTAAGTAGTGACTCACCTGGGGTTATTGCTATAGAGATTGATCAGCAGCCTGGGACAGAGCAGTGTTGATGTAAGTTTTTGGTAGCTCGTTGTCTGTTCTTAGATCTTTTTTTCAGACTTTTAAATTAAAAGAGTCGATGCAGAATTTAATGTTTAAAATATTCATAATTAAACAATTCCTAATATCTAGTATAAATTAAGGACGGTACAAAATTTAAATGAAATCTTCTCGCGAGACAAGATCGTGTTACAGTAATAAACTCGCATCACAATAGAAAAACAGGCTTGTGTTCATTATATCGTCTCTTCTTCAGAAAAAAGAAAGTGTTTAATAAGATAAAATCTTCTACAAAAACAAATTTTATGAAATTATATTGACCCTTTAAACGAAAAATCGAGGATACTAATGGGCCCGAGTGGAGAGCTAAGAGTAGTGACACTTTTAGGCTTTTCAATTGGGATGATTGCTAAACAAATTGATCAGCAACCTGGAAGGAGCAGTGTTGTTTGTGGGATTTTGGTCACTCATTACCAGGTTTTATGTATTTTTAGAATTTTAAATAAAAAGACTCGATGCAGAATTTAAGTTTTAAAATATTTCTAAGTAAACAATTCTTAATATCTAATATAAATTAAAAACGGTAAAAAATTTAAGTAAAATCTTCTCGAGAGACAAGATCGTATCACTGTAACAAACTCGCAACATAATAGAAAAACAAGCTTGGGATCATTTTATCCTTTCTTCTTTTCTTCAGAAAAGAGAAAATCTTGAATAAGATGAAATCTTGTAAAACCACGAATTTTATGAAATTATATTGACCTTTTGAACGAAAAAACTAGGATACTAATGGCCCCGAGTGAACAGCTTTAATTAGTGACTCACCTGGGGTTATTACTATAGAGATTGATCAGCAACCTGGGACGGAGCAGTGTTGGTATAAGTTTTTGGTCGCTCTTTGTCTGTTCTTAGATCTTTTTTCAGACTTTTAAATTAAAAGACTTGATTCAGAATTTAAGGTTTAAAATATTCCTAATTAAACAATTCCTAATATCTAGTATAAATTAAAGATGGTACGAAATTTAAATAAAATCTTCTCGCGAGACAAGATTGTATTACAGTAACAAACTCGCAATACAATAGGTAGAAAAACAGGTTTGGGTTCATTAAATCGTCTCTTCTTTTCTTCAGAAAAAAGAAAATCTTTAATAAAATAAAATCTTCTACAAAAACAAATTTTATGAAATTATATTGACCCTTTATACGAAAAACCTAGGACACTAATGGGCGCGAATGAAGAGCTAAGAGTAGTGACACTTTTAGGCTTTTCACTTCGAATGATTACTAGACAAATTGATCAGCAACCTGGGAAGGAGCAGTGATGGTTGTGGGATTTTGGTCACTAATTAATCTTGTAAAAGCACGAATTTTATGAAATTATATTGACCCTTTGAACGAAAAAACTAGGACACTAATGGCCCCGAGTGAAGAGCTTTAAGTAGTGACTCGCCTTGGGTTATTGCTATGGAGATTGATCAGCAAACTGGGACGGAGCAGTATTGGTGTAAGTTTTTGGTCGCTCTTTGTCTGTTTTTGGATATTTATTTTTTCAGACTTTCGGATTAAAAGACTCGATGCAGAATTTAAGGTTTAAAATATTTCTAATTAAACCATTCTTAATATCTGGTATAAATTAAAAACGGTAAAAAATTTAAGTAAAATCTTCTCGCGAGACAAGATCGTATTACTGTAACAAACTCACAACACAATAGAAAAACAGGCTTGGATTCATTATATCCGCTCTTCTTTTCTTCAGAAAAAAAACCATCTTTAACAAGGTAAATTCATCTGCCAACAAAGATTCTATGAAATAATATTGAGACTTGAACAGAAAGACCTAGGTAACTAATGGGACCAAGAAGAGAGCTTTAAGTAGTGACCCTTTTAAGCTTCTCGCCTGAGGTGATTGCTAGAGTGACTGATCAGCATCCTGGGACAAGGTAGAATATTATACTAGAAAAAATTATGAAATTATATTTACTCTTGAAAAAGGCCTAGATAACTAATGGGCCCGAGTGGAGAGCTATAAATGGTGACCCTGTGAAGTGATTGCTAGAGAGATTGATAAGCAACTTGGGTCAGCACAGAGTTGGTTGTAAGTTTTTGGTCGCTCTTTGCCTGTTTTTAGATATTTGTTTCAGACTTTTAAATTAAAAGACTTGGTGTATTATTTTTTATTTAAAGCATTTCTAATTAAACAATTTTTAAAAACCAGTACAAATTAAAAACAGTTCAAAATAAACATAATAAAATCTTCTTCTCGCGAGCTTGGGTTCATTATGTTCTGCCTTCTTTTCTTCAGAAAAGAAATAATCTTAAACAAGGTAGTATATTATACTAAAAAAAGTTATGAAATTATATTTACTTTTTTGAAAAAAAAACATATATAACTAATGAACCCGAGTGGAGAGCTTTAAATGGTGACTCTGTGAAACTTTACACCTAGTGTAATTGCTAGAGAGATTGATCCACAAGCTTTTTCGGTACAGTAGAAAATTAAAACAATAAATTCCTAAATTCAAGCTTTAAACATTTTCAATGTAAAAATATAAAGTTGTCTTTTTTTAATCGAAGATTTTTAAAAATAAATCATTCAAGATTGATAAATATTTGATAGAAAAATTACAGCGCTAGCGCTAGTAGTACGGATTTTTCTGTTTCGATAGGCTTGAACATTAACTGGAAAGGGGGTTAATGATCAAAAATCGCGTAACGGCAAACAACATTCTAATCTACAAACATAAAAAGTTGATCTTCACCAAAAAAAAGTGGGATTACGAACCATATAGTTGAATGTTCAACAAAAAGATTAACTTTTCAGAGAACATTTGAATTTTCAACAAAAAGATAAATTATCAACGAAGAAATCTAATATTTATTACTAACTAGAAACGATTCGGTTTGATATATTATATATAACAGTATATACAACAGATATATATATAACAGTTAAATTTGATCTAAAATGAGAATTTTCAAGAAAATAGTGGATTTTTCAACAAAAAAAGGTTTTCTTATCCAAGCAAGAAAATAAATTTTAATCAAATTTATGAAAATTTAGTCATAAACGAAAAATACTCTACAAACATGTTGAAATGTTAACGAAAAAGGAAAAATATTTGAAAACAATAGTTTTGTGTAATATTGTAAATTATATTATAGTACATAGTAGGTATGCAATTTATATAAAACGAGATGACTTAGAAAAGGATGCACTTAAAAAAAACTAATTAAAATTTTAATATAAAAAAAAAATTCAGTCAAGAAAAAAATTATCAACATGGTTGAAATCTTCAATTGGACAGTATAAATTTACAACAAAAAGGTTAATTTTTTACCAAAGAGTTGACTTTATAATCACAAAGATGATATTTCTACCAAAAAAAGATACATTTTGAAAATGAAAAGATGAATTCCTAGGAATATATTTGAATTTTCTACCATGCATATTTTAGCCAAGAAAGAATAAAAATGTCTAGCAAATTGTTGAATTTGCGAGCCAAAAAGACAAATTTTCTAAAAAACAGTAAAATGTATGACAAAAAAAATTTATTTCGAACAAAAAAGTTAATTTTTAAACAGACAAATTTTTTATTAAAATAATGACTCTTTAGCCAAAAAAATTAATGTTTAAAAATATAGTTTAACTTTTAGTTCAGTAAATCAGTTTTCAACTAAAAAACATACATTATTGAGAAAAATTGTGATGATTAATATTTCTACTGAAAAAATTTCATTTTATGTGCAAAAACAGTTCTATTTGTCAAAAAGAGACAATTGTGAATATACTAGCTGAATCTTTAAAAAAAATACATTCATTTTTAAACCAAAATTTGAAATAACTGACAAAAAAAAAATTTCTGCCAGAAAGGTTATATTTTTAACCAAGAAAGATTTTTCGGTCAAAAGGGAACAAAATGCTAGTCTAATAAATGGTTGAATTATCAACCAAAAAGGGCGAGCTTTAAACCAAAAATATTTACATTTTCTTATTGCGTTATATTAATTTAGCGTGGAGTTCAATATAAAGGCAAGAAAAAGAACTAAAATTAAAAATAAAAAAAAAACGATTTCTTAGAAAAGAATAATTTTTCAGTCAAGAAAGAAAAAAATTAATCAAAATTTTTGAACTTTCATACCAAAAGGAACATTTTTGTGAAATTATTGAATCTTGAACACGGAAATATGTGTTTTTAACAAAAAAGTTCATTTTTGACTAAAGAAGAAAAAAGTTTGAACCAAGATTATTAGTTTTCTGCTAAAAAAGGATAGAATTTTAACAACGAAAAAATCCGGAAAAGACACTTATTCGGATTAAAAAAAAATTAATTTTACCTCACAAATAAATAACTAAATTTCGACAATATAGTTAAAGTTCCAGTCGAAGAGATCAAACTTCAACCGAAATAATACATTTTTAACAAAGTAGTTTAATTTTTAATATCCAAGTAGTTGAATTTTTAATGTAAAGAGAATAATTTTTTACAAAATAGTTCAACTCTTAATCAAAGTGATAAAACTCAGAAGATGAATTTTTAGCTAGAATTGCTTAATTTGCAGTTAGAAAATTATTTCGCAACCAAAAGGAAACTAATTTTTAACCAAAGAGATGAATTTCAGAATAAAATTATGAATCTAAAAATAATACTTTATAAAAAATTGTTCAATCTTGAAGCAAGTAGTTCAATTTTGAACTAGAAAATACGAATTTTTGAATGAATAATGTGATAGTTGACGTTTAACCTAAAAAATATTTAGGTTAAAAATAAAAAAGCAGTTCAATTCATCGAAAGAAGACAAATTTTCTAAAAAGTATATGAATCCTTAATCAAGTTGGTTTAAATTTTTTAAATTTCTTATAGATGTTCTTTTTCGAATTTCAAAATGGTTTAGTCTTAAGTTCAAATGTGAAACATTTTAGAACAATTTCACAATTATATCCTAGCCCACAGCCATAGGCCCATTTTGGAGACTATCCAAGATACTATTTTGCCTAATGATTATATTGAAAACCTTACTTAAATTATTAAACAAAAATGAAAATTAAATTTATTTAAATACTTTTGATTGTTTTGATTTAGTTTTCGTCAGTTTTTAATCGAATTTTTTCAGCTTTAGACATACTCATTTTTAATTTAAATTAAACAATTTTTGATTCACAATATAAATTTAAAACAATGAATTTTCGAATTCAAGCTTTGAAAAACATAAGATTATACAACTAGGCACTGAAAATTACATAATTTTTATTAGAAAATATTCTGCAATATTGAGCATGTCAAGTTCATTTAAAAAAAAAAACGAATTAATGCCTTTCAATTATTTCAAACATTGTAATCATATATTTCAATCTTGTTTTGTATCCACATTAAAATTTTAAATATCAATGTAATATCATTAAATTATCTGCCTTTTAATTAAAAATGTTGAAAAATGGTGTTCCATTACAAATTCTTGCGTTTGAATGTTTTTTAAAATAGTTCAATTACAAAGGTTCAAAATTAAAAATTTTATTTTGGGAACTTAGTGAAAATTGTCTTATTAATTTTGGTATTAAATAGTCATTTTCTTACGTAACAAATTAAAATTCTGTTATTTTAAAATATTTGACTTCAAAAAATTCCAATGAGTTTTTAATTGCAATGTATCAAATTTTAATAGCTTCAAATAACAAATTATTTAAATTCAAGACTTTTTAATTTTTGATTATTCAAATTTTAAATGCTTTTATTAATAAATGCCAAAATTTGAATTCCTTTCTAATGAAATTGTTCAATTTCCAAATTCCCAGTCTTGTATTTTTCAATTGTGAAAGCTTCTAATTAAAAATGCTTTAATTTTAAACACTTTCAATTTTCAGATATTCAATTTCAATGGTTTTTATTTAAAAATTAAATAGTTTCAATACAATATAATTAATTCTTTTAAAAATTTGTTTTAACCTTATATTAAAAAATGTGTTCCATAATGTATTTTTAAATAGCTTATATTTTCAATATAAGAAAATAGGAATCCGAACACTTGAACGCGCGCTGCGCGCTTTAATATTTATTGTTATTTTAGAATTAAATAAATATTTCTTGAGAGTTAAAGAAACAATAGATTTTTCTAATCCTAGAGCAAATTCTAAGTTCAATTATTATAATTTTATTACGCTTATGTGTGCACATTCGGCTTGAGATAAGAAGTCATTCTTGAGTTTATCTGTATTTTGATTTATGCGATGAAACAGGCTTTTCATTACCATGAATAATAGATACACAAAGTACACTTCCGTATTATTTTCAGTAATTTTGTTATCTATTAATATAGGTTAATGCGAAGATAATAACTTTAAAAACGTAAATAACTTGTCATTAAGAGACCTCTACTACTCAGTCTCACTTGTTTAAACAATTTATATTCACAGTCACGTTGTTGTTTTCTTCTATTGTCAAAATAAGAAAAATCCGATTAAAATTTTTAAATAAACTTAACGATTGTTGAAATAATATTGCGTTTTACATCATACTCTTTATCTTGTGTGTTTAACGTCGAATTTTTCATAAACGGAATAAAAGAATAATACAATAAAATATTACAGATAAAAATTTGACATTTATTTCTCTATGCTAAACAAAAAAAAATTATTTACGACGCTTAAAAATGAATTTTTAATCCAATAAGATGATTTTTCAACACAGCAGTTGCATATACAACTAAAAAACATTATTTTCAAAGAAAATAGTACAACTTTCTAAAAACCAAATTTTAACTTATTAACAGTCAAGCTTTCTATAAAAAAGACGAATTTTCCAGTAGACAGTTTTCAAGCCGAAAGACAAAATTTTAACAAACAATTATTTTTTATTCAAGAAAGCAATAAGTTAGTCCAATATGTTGAACTTTTAAGCTCAATTGAACTTTCAAGAGAAAAACAAAATTCGCAATTACAAATTTGTAATGCAGTTAAATTTACGTTTACAAAAATTACTTTTACAAACAAAAAAATTTTCAAAGAAAAAAGAATTTTTAAAGTTCATCGTAATTGTTCAAATTTCTAGACAAAAGAGGAATTTTCTGTAAAATGTTTCAAATTTGAACAAAAATGTTCATTTTTACCCAAAATACAGTAAATTTATAACTAAGAATATTATTTTTCCACTTAAAAAACACTAATTTTTAACTTAGTAGATAAATTTGTAACAAAAAATATAAAAGTAAAATTTACAATTTTACAAAAAATATATCTTAAATCTAACAAAATATTTAATTTTTGACAAAACAGTTAAGTTTTTGACTTTCAACAATAAAAGATAAATTTTTCATCGAAAATGAAGCATTTTAAACAACGCAGATGATTCTTTGACCACAATAATTACTTTTCAAAAAAATAGTTCAATCTCTAATAAAATAATTAAATATTCGTCCAAATATTGAACTCTGAACCAAATTATTATTTTTTAACTTAGAGAGATCAACTTTTAACCAAAATTCGCGAATAGTAAAACTCCTGAATTATAAAAATCTTAAATGATACAATTTCCCAATAATAAAATTTCCGAATATGAACATTTCTGAATATTAAATTCCTGAATAAAAAAAATTCCTGATAATAAAATTCCCGAATGATAAAATTTCCGCATTAGAAAGTTCGCGAAAATATAAACCCCGAATTGCAATATTCCCAAATAATAAAATTCCTTAATTATAAAAATCTTGAATAATACAGTTTCCGAGTAAAAAAATGTCAGAATTCGAGAATTCCTGAATATTAAATTAACAAATAATAAAATTTCTGAATTAGAAAATTTCCAAATAATAAGATTCCCGAATTAGAAAATTCCCGAAAATAAGAGTCCCAAAATTAAAAATTTCCAAACAATAAAACTGCTGCATTAGAAAATTCTTAAATAATAAGATTGTCGAATAATAAATTATCTGATAATAAATTATCAAATTCCCAAATAATAAAATTCCTGAATTAGGAAATTTTCAAATAATAAAATTCCCGAATTGGAAAGTTCCCGAAAAAAGATTCCTGAAATGAAATATTCCCGAATAATAAAATTCATTAATTATAAAATTCTTGAATAATGAAATTTTCAAATAGTAAAATTCCCAGATTAGAAAATTCCCGAATAATAAAATTTCCAAATTGGAAAGTTCCCGAAAATACAATCCCCGAATTGCAATATTCCCGAATAACAAAATTCCTGAATTATAAAAATCTTGAATAATAAAATTTCCGAGTAAAAAATGTCAGAATTTGAGAATTCCTGAATATTAAATTAACAAATAATAAAATGTCTGAATTAGAAAATTTCCAAATAATAAGATTCCCGAATTAGAAAATTCCCGAAAAAAAGAGTCCCAAAATTAAAAATTTCCAAAAAATAAAACTGCTGCATTAGAAAATTCGTAAATAATAAGATTGTCGAATAATAAGATTCCCGAATATGAAAGTTCCTGAAAAATAAAAATCCCAAATAATAAAATTTACGAAGAATGAGAATCCCGAATTCGAAAATTTTCAAATAGTAAAATTTCAGGATAATAAGATTCCCGAATCGGAAAATTCCAAAATAATAAAAATCCCAAATCATAAAATTCCCGATATGGAAAGTTCCCGAAAATAAAATTCCTAAATTGGAAAGTTCCTAACTAATTATATTCCCGAATAAAAAAGTTCCTGAATTAAAAAATTTTCGAATAATAAAATTTTCAAACAGTTTTTAATGTTCCCGAATAATAAAATTCCTGAATTGCAAAATTCCTAAGTAATAAAATTCCCGAATAATGAAATTCCTGATTTGGAAAATTTCAAAATAATAAGATTCCTGAATTATAATATTTTTTTAAATATTTCTGAATAGCGAAAATCCTGAATAATAGTATTACCAAATCAAGAAATTTTGCAATACTAAAATTCCCGAGGGTGTATAATATCAAGAATAACAAAATTCCCGAATAATGAAATTCCCGACTTTTAAAATATCCGAAACCGAACATTCCTGAATTGAAGCAACTAAAATTTTTCTAGAAATATTATTATTATTAGTCTTATGAAATATAATGAGTGTTAATGTTAAGAGTTTCTAAAATTATTGTTTAAATTTTAAATAACTTTGAAAATAATTTTTTGTTATTAAAGTATTTTATTTTCTTATTTTTAATAAATAAATACAAATTTATAAAAAAATGTAATTATTTTAATTAGGAAAATTTAGAATTCAAGAATTTTTTAGTTTGGATATTTTATAATTCGTTAGTGAAGAGTGGTCCTAAGTCGGCACTGTAGGTTAAGCCGACACCCTCGTGTTTCTCAGAGATGGCGCGCGTGTCGTCTTAACCTTTAGTTGGCTCTTTACAGCGTGAGTGCGGTATACATTTTTCATGCAAACAAAATTACATTTTTTCCATTCTTATGAAGTAGCTACAATTGTTTAAATATTTTTAAAAGCCTGATCAATAGCATCCGTCGCTTTCTTTTTCTGTGTGCTTTTGCCTGATGAGGTTGATTTTTTATTCGAATTTGTTGGTCCTGAGTCGGCACTTTTTTCTTGTTGCTTTTGTTATTTGTTTGTTATTTTGTTTTGTTTTACTTCCGTATCACTCGTATCTTCTTAATTTTTCCTTTAGTTTAGTTGTGTTTTGAATTCATGCTGCTTGTCTCAGGTAGGTGTCCTTTTTTGTGTTTTCGTATTTACAATATTTTACTTGTTTTTTTTATTGTTGTAAATGGCTTAGATTCGAACATTTTCTCATAAACTTACATAACCAGTCCTTTTTCTGTCAATTTAGCGGAAAAAATATGTGTCAATGCACGAACAGGGGGTGCCGACTTAGGACCACCTTTTTTAGAAATAGCAAAAATCTACTTTTTCACTTCGCCCTACATTGTAACAGAAAAAATTACTCCACACTGCTCTGAACGACACAGAATTTTAGATAAAAGATCGCGGTACTTGACCATAAACATGAAAGCACCATTAAACCCTGTTTCCCCTCTATTTTAGACAAAAACTCTTATTGTGCCGAATTAGGACCACTCTCCCCTAATATAATAATTTATTTATAATTTATTTTTTGGCATTTTTTAGTCGTCTCTAGAATTTCTCACTTTTCTCTGACTTTCCCTGACTATCTCTGACCCAAAAAGTTTTTTTGATTACCAGGTTTTCCCTGCCCTCCGTCACCCTGTTCCACATTGGTATAAAAATCCTTGTATTGAAAGCACTTTTTTTAAATAGGAAAATCTGGTATACGTTTAAGGAATGATCTGATCGCGTAATCAAGGTAAGACCGACAGCGGGTTCTTCGGTGCTAATTAAGTGGTTTAGTCATAATTAGCAGATAACACCCAAGAGGCATGCCTGTCACGTACATAATTGCCACGGAAGAGGCATAAATTGACCCCTAAGGTATTTAAGTCTAAATAGAGTACGAATTAAACCGATGTAGAAACAAATTTTCTGTTTGCAAAAAATAAAATAGGTGAGCCATCGATTTATTTAGGTATACATTACTTTGTTCAATTTTGAACATTTAAAATTGGAAATTTTTTATTGAAGTTATTAATTGTTCATATAAGTACTTCCGGTTGATTGTTCATTTTTCCTAATCAATCGAAGTGATTTCAAAAGATTTGAATGATTTTACAAATGAAGAAATTCGAACATATTTTAAATATTTCTAATTTCGAACAGAGATTTTTTTTTAATAATTACACTTCTAGAAAAGGGATTTTTTAAACATTTTATTCTCCAAAATCGGACTTGAAGTTATTTCCAGAAGCTCCAGATCCATGTAAAAAAATCTCCGTCCAAAGTCAGAATTATCTTGGTTTACAACATTTTCTCTTCTAATTTGGAAATTTTCTATACTGAAATTTTCACAATTGTCCAAATTATATTTCTTTACTGAAATTCCCTGTTCCAAACTCAAAATTATAATATCCTTTGACAATCTTAGCATAAAAGTCAAAATTATAACTATTGACAGGAATTTCCTGTCCCAGTTGTTAAAATTATACTTATTTACAGAAATTAATTGGTTTAAACTTAAAATTATATTACTTAACTCAAATATCCTGATCTATACTAAAAATCATTATTCTTTACGGATATTCCTTGTTCAAATGTCCAAATCATAAATATTTTCTGAAATTCTTTTCCCTTATTAGAAAATTAAATTTAGTTATTAAAATTCCATGTTTTAAACTTAAAATTATTATTCTTTCTACAAATTTTTATCCAAAGCTTAAAACTATAATTCTTATAGAACATTCCACGTCCCGATTTCCAAAATCATATTTCTTTACTGAAATTCACTGTTTGCAAATAAGATTGATAATTTTTCACAAAATTCTTTGTTTAAATGTCAAAATTATAACTTTTTACTGGAATTCCCTGGCCCAATTGTCAAAATTATATCTTTTTACTGGAATTCCCTGTCCCAATTGTCGAAATTATACTTCTTTAGTGAAATTCTTTGTTTCAAACTCAAAATTAAGTTTCTTTACTAAAATTAACTGTACGAAGCTTAAAATAATAATTTTTTTTCTCAAATGTCCTGTCCTAAACTTAAAATTATAATAGTTTTACAAAATATTCTGTACAAAAGTCAAAATTGCATCTCGTTAAAGAAATTCCCATTTTCAAACTCAAAATTATAATAGTTTTATAAAATTTATGAACTTGATAAAAATTTCCTGTTCAAGAGGCAAAATAATAATTCCATTCAAGAAGTCCCTGTCCCAAGCTCAAAATTACAATAATTCAAAAAAAATTCTAACCGAAAGTTATAAATACATATAATAATAATAATAATAATAATAATAATAATAATAATAATAATAATAATAATTCTTATTATTATAAAAACATTTCAGTGTTGAAATGTTGTCACAGGCTTATACTGCCCAACATGTCGAAGGCATTTTTGGTTAGAGATGGATTTTTATTTGATCATTTTTGCACGGGGCTGTCCCAGTATATATCATCAGTCACGGACGCATTTTTATAATGCAATCAAGTGATCTGATGAAAGTAGTCGGCCCAGACATATTGGACAAAGCCTGGTTTTACCCCATCATTGACGGACTGGGTTGCAGTCAAGTACACGATGGAGGGACCTACAGCTTAAGGTGGGTTCCGAACCACCAGAATCTCGGTAAAGGTACATTGAAAAATTTCCAGAGGTACCGGCTCAGGGATCGAACCCAAAGTCCCAAAGTCAAAATTATGTTCCTTTACTGAAATTCCCGGTCGCAAGCTCTAAAAAAATACTTTTAGAAAATGTTTTATCCTAAAATTATAATTACATATTGTTCACGGAAAGTCCCTGCCACAATTGTCAAAATACTGTTGAAATAACCGTGTCATTAGCTTAAAAATATAATCATTTTACAAAAAATATTGTCCAAAGTCAAAATTTATTTCTTGACTGAAATTCGCTCTTCTAAGCTTGAAATTACAATACTTTAAACAAATTTGCTCTCCTTAAGTCACAATTATATATTATTTACAGAGAGTCGCTGTTCTAAGCTCAAAATTACAATACCTTTAGAAAATTTCCTACCCTTGAACTATAATTATAAATTTTTACGGGAATTCTCTGTCCCAATTGTCGAAATTAGGCTTCTTCGTCGAAATCCCTGTCCCATGCTCAAAATTATAATACTTTTAGAAAATGTTTTTATTCAAATTAATTATTATGTTTCCTCACCGAAATTCTATACCTCAGACTCAAAATTAAAATAATGTTAGAAAATTCGCTGTACCAAAGTCATAATTATAATTCTTCACAAATCTCCATGTTCAAAGGTCAAAATTATAGTTCTGCAATGAAAATCTCTGTCCCAATTGTACAAATTATGCTTTTCTACCGAAATTACATGTCCCAAGTTGAAAATTATAAAACCTTCAAAAATTTTCTGTACCAAAGTCAAAATTATAACTCTTCACAAAATTCCCTGTTCAAAAATGAAAATCATAATTCTTTAGGAAAACTCTCTGTCCCAATAGTCCAAATTATCTTTTCTTTACCGAAATTTCTTGTCCTAAGCTGGAAATTAAATTATTTTCAGAAAATATTCTGTTTGAAAGTCAAAATTTTTTTTACCGAAATCCCGTCTCAAATTTTTCATTATAATTCTTTTAGAGATCTCTATATCGTAGTTATTATTGTAAATCTTTACGAAATTCCGTATTCAAAATTCAAAATTATATTTCTGCATTGGACATCCCTGTTCAAAGTAAAAATTATGTTTCCTGATTAGAATTCCTTACATAAAATTAAAAATTATAATTGTTTTAGAAAATTCTATGTATCAAAGTCATAATTATCATTCTTCACGAAATTCCCTGTTCAAAAATCTAAATTATAGTTCTGCATGTAAAATCTCGGTCCCAATTGACAAAATTATGCTTTCCTACCGAAATTCCCTGCCTAAAACCAGACATTATAATACTTTCAGAAAATTCCCTGTAACAAAGTCATAATTATAATTCTTTGCGAAACTGCCAGTTCAAAGTTCAAAATTATAATTCTTTTAGAAAAGTCTTCGCACAGAAAAAACAGGAGATAAACTTTGCATCGATTTCCGACGAATGATTCTCTGCAGAAAAACTTAACTTCACAGAATGAACTTTACACAAATATCGGTTAAAATTTCTTTTGATTTCCCATGTCAAATACATGTTTTCCGTAACACGCGAACTTGGCTCAACAAAACTTTATCGCTCTAAAAAATTTCCTGCAACAAATTTTATTCTTAGTTTTGTCTGTGCGTACCAAAGTCATAATTATAAGTCCTAACGAAATTCCCTGTTCAGGAGATATAATTCTTTCTGCAACTCTCGATTCCAACCAAGCTCAAAATTTTTACAGCTTTAGAACATTTTCTGTCTCAAAGTTATGATTATAATTCTTTACGAAATTCCCTGTTGTAAATACAAAATTATAATCCTGTCAGGAACACTGTGCCCTAATTATCATAATTATATTTCTGTATTGAAATTTTCTGTCCCAGCCTTTAAATAATAATACTTTTAGCAAATGCCCTGCCTCAAACTCAAAATTATAAAACTTTGAAGAAATTTTCTGTCCCAAACTCAAAATTATAATTCTTTACAGTAATTCCCTGTCTTTAACTCAAATTTAAATTCATGTCTTTACTGAAAGTTAATGTTAAAAATTCTTTCAAATTAAATTTATCCGCAAACTTTATGCATCTATAAATAAATGCAATATAGTACAAAATATGTTTTTCTGTATTTAAGTATCTTTCTGAATATATGATGCAAAATTTTGGAGTATTCGTTACTACTATGAATATTGCATATAAATTAATTGCAATCAATGCATGGATTTTTTCAGGGCCACTTTACGCGACCTTAATTTGAACTCTAAATACATAATTAAGTACATTTATTAATCTCACACATTTACATGAATCGTAAAAAAGAGTCATCATGGACCCCGTAATTTTGTTATGATCGCATAAATCAGCATCTTTCTTTTTCAGAGCGATTAAGCTGTGTCCTCTTGTAAGTGTCGATCAGTTAATCGAAAAGCTGTTACAAAAAAGAATCTTCTTTAAATTTTTAAATACTAAAGAGATTGTAGTCAAATTTTAATTTGAAAGATCTTGTTTCAGATTAACTACGATTTTCTGCAGGAGTTGATAGAGATGATCATTTTATTAAAAATTAAAAATTTAAATAATCAGGTTGGCCATTTTCAACGAGAAAAAAAATCCGTTTTTTCCTGATTCGCAAAAGTTGTTCACGGTCATCGAAGTAAAATACTTCGAACTCTGAAAACGAAAAATTTTTTCATTTGAATTTGGTTGGAAAATTTAAATCATAAATATAATTTTTAGAGCTCTAATTTAAATAAAAACGCATTTAAATGAAGATTTTAAACATAAATCTGTTTCTTTCCTTTTCCAATTCAGAAAAAAAATAAAAATTTTGTTTTATAAAATTTATAACCAAACTCTGATCCCTTCCAACTCAATAAAAATGATAAAAATAATAAGGGTTTTTTTTCTAATACAGAAAAAATTTAATTTTCTAGAATTTTCTACTTCCAATTCGATTTAAATTATTAAAATACAGAAATGTACCCCTATTAATTCAGGAAAAAATTAATTCAAAATGTTCTCCTTTCCATGTCAAACAAAATTTTTGAAAAAGGTGCCACTCGTCCAATCTAGAAAAAATTTCGAATCCACACATCCTCCCTTCCAACTCAATGCAAAATTTTTTTTCTAATTAACCTATTCTAATTAAAAAAAAAAGATTTAAAATAAAAAGTCGCCCCCTGAAGCTCAAAAGATAGAAATTAACAAGCAAAATTGGCTTCATGCACTTCAGCAAAAAATTGAGAACGAAAGTTTTCTTTTTTCGATCTCCATAAACAAGTGAAAAATATACACTTTCCTCAATAAGAATATTGAAGATAAAAAAATTATCCTCTTCCAATTTCAAAAAACAATGAAGAACCAAAATTGTATCCCTCAGAACTCAATAAATATATGAAAAATAAAGACATTTTCCTTTTTTTATTTTAAAAGAAAAATTCATCCCTCAAGCCCAATAAATAATTTATTTAAAAAGAGGTCGTTTCCGCATAAAGCAGCATGAATTCATACTTTCCAACTCAATATAAGTAAAAGAAAAAAAGAGCCAATGCTTAGATATATATTTTTTAAAACTAAAATATGTTCTCTTCCCGCTCAATAAAAATAGTAAAAATAAAAAGTCAATCTTCTTCCAATTTAAAAAATATTGAACACCAAAATTTTCTCCTTTCTAACTCGATAAATACCTCAAAAATATATAATGCCCCTCTTCCAATTAGAAGAACAAATAAATAACTAAAGGCCTTCAGTTCAAAAAACTCAGCTTCGTAAAATATTGATAGATATGTCAAAATTACTCTTTATTTAATTAAAAATAATTGATTCTAGAGAGTCAAATAGAATATTTTAGAATTAAAAAATATATGGATAGGATTCAAAATTTAATAAAGGCGTTTAATTACAAATCTATTAATATACAATTATTTTTCATTTGATGATTTTTTTTAAAGTTTCAATAGGACGTTTAAATTTTGAACGAAAAACCTATTAATTTGGTTAATTTTTAACAGATTCAGATGTCATAATCGTCTTGCAGGAATAATTATTATTTAATTCTTAAAATGCAAAAAAATACAGTTAAAAATAAAGACGCAAAATAGTAAATTTTTAAAGTAGAAGATTCACAATTGAAAAAGTTAACAATGACCGTCTAATATTGACAATCTAGTCTGGCCCAAATCTGGCGCTGTTCAGCCTTCCACAACTTTAAAACTTCTAGGTGTCAATTAGTCAAACTTTTTCACTATTATTTAATAATCAAAAAAGGGTAAAAAATTATTCAAAATCGGAAACTAATATTGACTGTGACTGCTTGTCCTGAACAATTAGGGGAGTTGTAAAAGGGAATGGACTAGTCCCGACAATTCGGGACAAGTATTTCAGATTACGAAAAATAATTGACCACTTATTCCTAATTTAAGGTCACAAGGCACTTCGATTAATATTATTAAAATGAATCCAGATTTGACTGACTGATTTGGCCCATATTTGGCGCTGGTCAGCTTTCCATAATATGAGAATTTATGTGTCAATTAGTGAAATTTTTTTATTATTTTTGAAAAAATCTCAGAGACTCTAAAATTACTTTAAATAAAATATTAAAACTGTTAAAATAATCTTTCATAACATAACAATGCCAGAGTGTAAATCAGTAAATTAGTCTTCACTATTTTAAAAAAATTGGCAGGGTCCCTAAAATTATAAAAAATAAAAATTCATTAAATAAATTTTTTCTTATTTGCTTGAGGGCCTAGTCTGCTCAGACCAGGCAGTAATCAGCCTTCAAGAACATGAATATTACTCAGTGTCAATCTTGAAAATTTCCTCTGTGCACGTTGAAAAAATAAACAGGATATTCAAAAAGATAAAAAAAATATACTATAAAAACTGTTATTTTTCAGTTATATCTAGTTCCTAGAATTTTTTCAATATCAATTAACACCTTTTAACCGTCCATTAAAGAATTAACAGAATAATTATTCTTATAGATCAAAATAAATTTTATTAAAATATAAGATACCATGTTTAAAAAAATAATATAAGTAATTTTAATGTATCTAGGGAATGAGTGATGCTTTTTGTATTTGGAAAGGAATTTTAATATTCGGTAGTCTAGTATAGTGGTAGCGTGCGCTGTTTAATTCTATTCACAGCGCTTGCAAATTTTGCACGAATTTATTTTTCTTGCGATAAATTTAATAAATTTAATATATTTTAATAATAAGATTTTTCTTTGTAGTTTTGCTAACAATTTTGGATACCGGGGTTCTACAGGAAAATAAAATATTTTTCAGCAATTTATTCATTATTCCTATTCTTATATTATTTACTATTTGTTTATCATATACAGGGTGACCGTTTTAATCAAAGAATAAAATTCCCGGTTATTTCCCGGTTTTTTCTGGTGCGCAAATATTTTTCGCAGTCAATAAAATGTAAAAAATCTAAATATAAAGCTATACAGTAAAAGTACAAGTAATACAAAATAAACAACTAACTAAAGCATTCAAAGTGGAACTCTTAAATTTTTAACTTTTAAAATATAAGTTTATAAGTTTTTGAATTCAAAAATTCTCTATTGAATTGTTCAATAATTTACGCGTATAAACTGGAAGGTAATAAACCTTTTCAATTGAATAATTTTAATTATAATCAATTTAATCTGCAACATTCAGAATTTTAAACATTCAAAAATTATAGAGTTCAAATATTTAGATTAAGTTCGAAAAATATAAATCCAGCTTAACATTTTTAATACTCGAAATTAAAGAATAAATCAATCAAAGAATAAATTATAATTTAAATTACTTTCTTTTTGAATAGTTTAAGCATCCTTGAAAAACTTGAAAATTGTATTTAAAAATCTTGAGAAATCTAGAAGTAATTTTAAATATTTTCAAATTTAGCTTTATTTTCGAAATTTTTTAAAAACTTCTCAATAACTTTAAAAATTAATCGAATTTGTCTTACAAATTTCAGAAAATCCTGCGAACGAAAAAATATCCTTAAACTTTAGATTTCTAAATAACAATTGAACACTTATTATGTTTAGAAATAATTAGAATAATTTTAAGAGATATTTAGAAGTTTGAAAAAGATAAAAAATTAATTTAGAACTTGAATTAATTTCAAATAATTTTAATAAAGTGTGTTTATCGTCAACATTTGGTAATAGGTAACAAAATTTCAGTGCAAATACTCACAAACTAATTTGAAACAAAATGTAGATTTTTGCAGTTTACAAAAAATGTAGAGGCTTTTTGAGATTTGTGAAAGGCTCCAAACAAATAAAAACGTTTTCTGAAAAATCCTAGGACAATTGAAAATGATTCTTCGTTTTGGAAAATTATTTTAATAGAATATTCAAAAAGATTTTAAGAGAATTCCAATATTATTAAAAACGACTCAGGAAGAATTTGAGGATTTTTTTTAATTTTTAAGATTTTCCAAAAATTTGACGAAAATTTTTATTTAGCTTAAAATATGTTCAGAAGTTCTGAATTTTTTTTCAAACACTTCGTATAAATTACTTGATATCATTTAAAGTTTTTAATTAATTTCACATTCTTTCAAAACTTCTAAATATCTCTTAAGCTTACGAAAATTTTCCTAAAAAATAATACCTGTTAAATTATTATTTATACATCAAAATTCAACAATTTTGCTTATAAATTAATCATTTTATCAAGTAGAATAATAAAAATTGTACGTTAAGATGTTAAGAGCTTTTCCAAATTTTAATAATTCAAAGCTTTCTATGTCAAACATTTATGTTTCAAATTGTTTACTTTTAAATATGTGGTTTCAATTTACTCGCTTTAAATAAAAATTGAAATATTCTTGAATATTAACTAATTCTTTTTGTCTTAATTAAAAATTTTAAATTGAATGGGTTAAAAATGGAATATTTTAGACGTAAACAATATTTTTAATTCAATAAATGCCTTTGATTACGAGTTAATTACGAATCTGGAGATTCTTTAACTTTCCACGGATTTAGAATCATTCCATCAAATCAATTATGCATTATAAACTGAATGATATCATAATTTAAAAAGATATCAATTCAACTAATTATTTAAGAAAATTTTAAAATCGAATTTGGACAGATTTCTCTTCAGAGTTTTCCCGTTTTCCAGGTCCAGCGGCCACACTGAATATATCATGTACAATTAATTTAGTTATTTTTAATTTATTCACCTCTGACTGGAGTATTTTTTGATCTTGAAAAAGTGTTACAGCTCTGGGCAGCCCCTCACAAGGCTGTCTGATTTACGACAAATTAGAGTCTAGCTGGTCTAATCTCGGGCTGGCCAGCGCCAGAAGAGTTTTGGACTAGGTAAGTGCCTAAATATATTTTTCTTCTAAAAATGTATCAAATTCCCGATCAAAAAATAAAATCCTGTTTTTATTCGGTTAAACACCCCGCAAATGTCAAAAAAGAGAATCTGAACGAAAGTTGACTTAGAATTTTCTTGTAAATATTCATTCAACGTAAGCTTAAATTCAAGAATGACATACCAGATTCTCCCAGTAATCGATCTGCGATCCAGAGCACGATTCCATCGGCGCTTTGAAATCCTAGCGAGCACTCACGTTGGATTCCAAACATCGATACGATTGGATCGAAAATAGTGATCAAGATTCCAACGAATCTTGGTGTTTTTTCTTCAGACTTTCAGTAATCGGCTAGAATTTCTCCACTTGCTAGAAATTTCATCTCAGCAGTCTTTACTTCCATATTGGCCATTAATTGATTAAGACGATTAAGACAACCTTGTCACGATCGTTCCCCGTCGCTTTTTCATACCAATATTCTTTCTAATTAAATTTGTATTCATCAAAATAATTGTAATACTTTCTACGAAATTTAATTTCTTATTAGAAAATATTTATTCACAACGATTCCTAAAAACGCGGTCCAGCGGAAGTGGATTACGGCAGGTTATATCGAATTACACTAGAGATCCGATATAACAGCAGTTTCGGGTGTTTGCTCGCATTGGCCTTGATTTTAATTCGGTACCCTCAAAACGTAAACGTTCAGGGCCGCCTGAAATGTTTCCGATTGCAATTCATAATATTGCGCAACATACTCGACTGAGCACTCGCGCTCTGCGGTTCCCGTAGACCCTAGATTACCACTATCTACAAAATTACTCTAAATTACCCAATATTACTCTAAACTGCATACGATTCCTCTTGATTACATCATGTTATGGTAGATTACTTCGCCTAAACTAGATTCTCAAGAATTTTTTATTGAAAAGGCATCTATTTTTTTTAAATTATTGAATTTTCTACAAAATAGTTAAATTTTCAAACAATAAGATTAATTTTCTACAGAAAAAACCCGCATTTTTAAAGAAGTGAACCATTTGCAATCAAAAAGATAGTTTTTTAACCGACTTGATAGACATTTACCTAAGAAAGATAAATTGAGCACCAAAAATTGAATAGTTGAATTCTTCGTTAAAAAACAATAATTTTTATTTGAAAGCCAACAAATTTTAAACACAGTAGTTAAACTGAAATCCAAGAAGAAAAATTTTCCACTAAAATGATATATCTTTAAATGAAATACTTAAATTTTAAGTTAAAAATAAATTATCAAACATAAAACAATGATTTTTTAACAAAATAATTGATTTTGCAATCCAAAAGATGAATTTTTAATAGAATTATGAATTTTCAGAAAATTGAAAATTGATTGAATCTTTTACAAAATAGAATAACTTTTGAAAAAAGGCAATAAAGTGACAAATATTTCCACAAAATATATTTTATTACTGAATGCTAAACATTTTTATTTAACAAAAAGGACAAACTTCCAGAAAAATTCTTGAATCCTTAACCGATTTTTATCAACAAAACAGTTGTATTTTTAATGAAAAACATGAATTTTTAACCAAGAAAATTAATTTTATAGCGAAAAAAGTATTAGAATTTGTAACGTACTAACCAAAAATTTTGACTGACAATATTAATTTTCTACCAGAAAAGACGAATTTTCAAAGAAATATATGAATTTGTGAAAAAAAAGTTAATTGTCAACGAATAATTGATTTTTCAGTCAAAAACATTAGTTTTCAACAAAAAACATAAGTTTTCAATCGAAAAGAATAGTCTTCTATCCAAAAATTAATTTCAAACAAAAAACGACAACTTTTAAACAAAATTGTTTAATAAAGTCCAAATAAAAGGACTTTTGACTTGAGTGAAGAAACTTCACCTGCAATATTTAAATTTTCAGTTAGCAACACAATTTTTAACCAAAAAAACAATAATTCATTTTAATTTTTCACCAAAAGAGATGAATTCTGAACAAAAAATGTAATAGTTAATGTTTCCACCAAAGAATTTTTAATTTTTATTGAAAATGATTTTTAATTATACCAAAAATTGAATTTTCAACAAAAGAGTTGACTTTTCAACCAAAAAGGATACTTTTTAGTCAAATTGTTTAATTTTGCAAAAGTTAGATTAATTTTCAACCAAAAACATAAATTTTAAACCAAAAAGATCATTGTTTTATGGAGAAAGACCACTTTTCGATAAAATCCATACATTTTAGACTAAATAGTTTAATCTTAAACTGAGAAAGATCAAGATTTAACCAAAGATGACGCAGTTCTATTTTTATTAAAAAAATTAATTTTTTGACGAGATAATAATTTTTTTGAAAAAGACGAATTTTTTATCAAATTCTTTAATTTTATAACAAAGCAGTGGAATTTTCAAGAAAAAAAGAATTTTTCACAATATTACAAAAATATTATGAAATAAATAAATTTTTTAATGACAAAGATAAATTGTATGCTGTATGTATACAACAAATTATTAATATTATAT
>NC_046660.1:52821857-52824532 GCF_010883055.1 Belonocnema kinseyi
GATATATGGATCAGATCCAATATAAACTTTCATTAAAGAAGTTACTGAAAACCTTATTGTTAAAATTAACATTAATTAATTATAATATAAATAATAATTGAAGTAATAATAAATATTAATTATTTGTTCCAAACTCAAAAGTCAAAGAAAAGTTGAAAATTTCAGAAAAACCAGTAACTTGCTTGCATCATTCAAAGATATTGTAGCTATTTACAATAATAAATTGTTTGAATAATTATTTTTGTTAAATTGCTTTAATTATTATATTATTTAGTAAAAATTTTTAAAAATGGAAAAATTGAGGAAAAAACCGCAACTATCCAGCATTTATGTAGGAAAAGATATTTAAAAACAAAAACAAGTTATTTAAACAAATAAGTTTAGTAAATTTAATCAGTATTACCTCACTCTAAGTAAAAAGTTGACGAAAAGTGGAAAATTTCAAAAAAATCCAAATTTCTAGCGCTAATATAGAAGTAGATTGTTATCAATGATAACATTTTGTTTAAGAAGTTATGTTTGTTAAATTTTATTAAGTTTTAGAACACTCTTTGTGAAAAGGGAACAAGAAGATCAAAATTGAAAAAAGCTGCAGATTTTGAGCAATTGTGTAAAAGATGATAGTTATAAACAATAAAAAACTATGTTTCTTAACTTGCAAAATTAATTACTTCATTAAGTGAAAGGTTGTTGAAAATTTAAAAATTGCAGAAGAAACCTCAACTATCTAGCATCAATAAAGTGTCAGATATTTATAAGCGATAAAAATTTGTGTAAATAATTATTTTTGTTTAATTGAATTAAGTATTGACTGATTCCACGTGAAAAGTGGAAAATTATTTAAAAATATCAGAAAAAAGCGCAACTTTCTATTATTAAATTCGAATATCATTAACAATAATAATAAATTGCTTTATTTATTCATTTCTTTATCTCTAAGTAATTGTTTACCTCACTCTAATTGAAAATCGGATAAAAAGTGAAACATTTTTGAAAAAACTGCAATTTTCTAGCATTATTGTAAGAGAATATTGTCAAAAGTTATAATAAATTGTATTAAAAATTATGTGTAATAACAATAATTAAGTTTTACATTAATTTAATATGAAAATTAAGGAGAAAGTGGAAAATTTGAAAAAAGGGGACTTTCTAACACTATTCTGAAAGAAATTTGTTATAAACAATAATAAATTGTTGCAACAATTCATGTAAACACCTGATTATAAGTATAAAGTGGTATTTGATGTATTGGAAACAATTTGAATTTTTTTTTAATTGGAAAAAAATCCTAATAAGCGTCAAAAACTTGCAAATCCAATTTTTTTACTCATGGGGGGTCTTGAGACCTTATAACACAGACTAATGGTGGGGCGTGATACCTATAAAGAAATATTTTATTATTATTCTATGGCTAATTGTAAATAGAAATGTTGAGTCTTAATCCGATTCAGTTTATATTGTCGATTGTGAATAAAATTTTCGAAAAGGTATTTTTTTCTTTTGAGAAATAAGTGTTAAACTTCTATGGGGCTTGCACCATCTTAAAATTTTTTTTCAAAGTGGATTTATTTTTTCGTGGATTTAAGCAAATTTCCGGGCGATATGTATGAAAACACGAAAAAAAGTTTTACCCTAAATATTCTAAAAATTAATAAAATAATATGAAACAATGTCTTTATTCAAGTTGTGATGACTTTTTCAAAAAAATTGATAAATCCTGTGGACGCTTTTCTCGCCGCGGAATGCTTTTTATGGACGGTGCTAACGAGGTCTCCGCTGTCATTTAAGATTTACAATTTACATAATCGGACGGACAACAGCATTCCGTGAGGACGGTGGGAACACGCGGTGGGGAAAGAAAATGAGCTCTAGACGGGAAAGGAAAGAGAGCAGGAGAAATAGAGGAGGAGATTAAAAGGGACTGGGACAGCGACTGGGAAGAAATTAATTGTGCTTCCGAGCGACTTGTTTTATACAAGCATAGTACAAGGATATTTTATGACACGAGACCTGAATGAATTTATCGACCAGATTTCTCTCTCATGTTTACCTAATTTATACAAAGTTCAAAAAAAAAAAAAAATATGTGCACTGCGCGGGCTCACTCTCATCTCGAGCCTTGTGCGCAGTTCCCAAGTTTGATGGCGCCTACGGTGCGCGGTTGACGGATCTCGTGCTTTGCGCATTATAATTTATTTGTGTCGCGCTACACGAGGCGGGATTAATTAAAGATCAATATGATCGACACAAAGAAATTGATTAGTTACAATTATAACCAAATATGTTATTAAATTAATTTTCTTTCCAAATAGATCAATTTTTAATCAATCAATTAATTTTCTCTGAGCAAAGAGGAGTTTTCCACAAGAAATTTAATTTTCAAGAAGAAAAATGAATTTTCAACGAAATATGCATATAGTGTAATTTTATCTTAAAAAGATAGTTTTTAATCAAAAATAGAATAGCTAAACTTGGAGTTATAAAAAATGAATTTTTAACCTAAGACTCTGATTTTTATATGATTTAATACAATCAAGAAAGACGAATTTTTAAACAAATATCTGAATCCTTAACTAAAATGATGAGATAATTTTTCAACAAAATAGTTGAGTTTTAACCAAAAATGTTAATTTTATAAATAAATATTAATTATCAACAAAATGCATGAATTTTTT
>NC_046660.1:52824632-52831763 GCF_010883055.1 Belonocnema kinseyi
AAGATTTCAAATACCTGTTATATTTTAGAAAAATATATTAACAAAAAAAAATTGTTTAGAAAATTATTCTGTCCATTGCTGATTTATTATTTGTTCATAAATAAGGAGGAAAAACGAAGTCAAACATTTTTTTAAACCGCAACTTTCTAGCACTTATTTAAGCAAAGATAGTTATAAACAATAATAAATTGTTTAAACATATGATTTTGTCAACTTGCACTAATTACTCCCTCACTAAGTGAAAAGTAGATAAAAAGTTAAAAATTAATGAGAAAAATCGCCACTATTTAGCATTATTATAGGTGAAGATAGTTATAAACATTAATAATTTGTTTAAACAATTTTTTTGTATACCTTTAATTAATTATTAAATCACTCTGAGTGAAAAATAAACCAAAAGTAAAAAAATCAGGAATAAATCGCACCTTTTTAGGAATGCAATTAGGTGAAGAAAATATTGTTAAAAATAATACATTGTTCAAACAATTACTTAAATTGACTTGAATCTATTATTTCTTCCCTTTAATTGAATAGTGCACAAAAAGTAAAATTTTGTAGAAAATCCCCCATTAATATAGAAAATCTACAAACAATAATAATTTCTTTTAAATAATGACTTTTGTTCAATTGAATAAATATCAATTCACTTCAAATAGAAAGTGGAAAATTTCAGAAAAAACCGCAATTTCTACCATTATTCACTTTCCAAAAAGTACAATGTTTTTAAGATTTTCAGGTTTAGCAATCAAGCTCTTGTTACTGTGCTAAAACCACCTAGAAATAATTTCATGTGGGTAACAACGAATAGTTTAAAAAAAATGTATAACGCTATTATCAAATAAATAAACCGAATTCATTTTTTAGATTGGCAATATTTAGCTCATTTAAATCCTGAGTTTTTATATGAAATACCACCCAAAAATGTCCATAAATCTTCAAGAAATTTTCTATTTACGGTGAAAATTATAATTTCAAAATAGTAATTTTTACGGTAATTACCTGTTCCAAATCATAATTACTTTCATTTTCAAAAATATTCTGCTCCAATTCCGAATAACATTTATTTGCAACTTTTTAAAATATAATTTAGAAATATTATTGAAAAGCGGGAAATTTTCATTCCTGGGAAATTTTTATTTGCAAAAAAGCATTTATAAATTTTTTAAAATCCTGATTTAGATAAAGGAATTCACCAAATCTGACTGTTCTAAAGTCAACATTATATTATTTTAGTACATTTTTGCGAATGTTTCATTGATCTACTATCTGTCCACAAATAAATTAATTTCTAAAATTCCCTAATTCAAGTTGAAATTATATTTATTTACCTAATTTTATATTTTAATGTAAAAATATTGCTCCCTTTTTCCTAAAATGTATAAAAGGACTGTTTCAAATTGTGACAAATTCTGATTTGGAAGAGGGAATTTTTGAATTCCCTTCTTTGGAATCAAAATTCTTTAAAAATCTTCTCGCATCGTGTCAAAAAAGTACTGTTCCAAGCAAAATTCAAATTTTTTCAAGAAAATTTTCAGTTTTATCTCAAAATTAGAATTTTTATCTTCCCTTTCCCAAAATAATTTGCAGAAATTAACCAGGCTTGACTCTCCCCAACTGAAAATTATAATTTTCTACTAGAATTCTCGGACCTAAACTAAAAATCATAATTCTGTACTGAAATTCTTTTTTTTCTAAGTTAAAATTATATTTTATACTGAAGTTTCCCGTTCTAAAGTGAAAATTATCATTCTTCCCCGTTCCGAATTTTCTAATTCTAATTCCTAATTCTTTACGAAAATTCTCAGTCTCAATCTCTAAATTAGAATTTTTGGCTGAAATTTCCGGTTCTAAAGTGAAAATCACGAACCTTCAACATTTACAAAAATGTCCTGCCTTAAACACAAAATTATCATGCTTCACCAAATTCCCTACTTCAAAGTGAAAAATATGATTGGAAAATTCGAGCTTTTTACGAAAATTCCCTATTCCATACATAAATTTTAATTATTTGCGAAACTCTCTGCCCCGAATTATAAATTATAATTATTTACAAAAGTTCCCCATTCCAATTTGAAAATTACTATTCGAAAATTGTAATTCTTCATCATAATTTTCTATTCCAAACTATAAATTAAAATTCTATACGAAATCGCCTGATCCAAAGTGAAATTATGATTGGCAAATTCTCATTCTTTACGAAAATTCCCCGTCTTAAACTCTAAATTACAATTCTTTGCTGAAATTTCCCTTTCCAAAGTGAAAATTATCATTTGAAAATCATAATTCAGTACAAAAACTCCCTGATCCAAAGAGAAAATTAACATTCTTTCAAAAATTCCCTATCCTAAACTCAAAATTATAATCCTTTACGAAATTCCTTGTTCCAAAGAGAAAATTATTATTCCAAACTTATAATTCCTCATGAACATTGGCTGCCCCAAAATTTAAATTATAATTCTTTACTAAAATTCCCTATTTCAAACATAAATTATAATTTTCTTAAATTTTCTTAATTTTCTTGAAATATAATTCTTTACTAAAATTCTCTATTCCAAATATAAATTTTAATTGTTTTTAAATTTTCTTATTCTAAAATAAAGATTCTAATGCGAAAATTCCCTGTCCCAAACTCTAAACTATCATTCTTGACTAAAATTGCCTGTTCCAAAGTAAAAATCACAATTTGTGAGTTATAATTATTCAACAAAATTCCCCTTTCAAACTCAAAAATATAATTCTTTGCTCAAACTTCTTCTTCTAAAGTGAAAATCATAAATTTAAAATTATAATTCTATACTGAAAATCCTTGTTCCAAAGCGAAATTTACCATTCTTTAATCTTTACGAAAATTCCCTATCCCCAACTCAAAATTTTAATTCTTTACGAAACTTCCTGTTTCAAAGTGAAATTTATGATTTTAAAATTCTAATTCTTAACTAAAATCTCCTATTTAAACATAAATTCTAATTTTTTAAGAAATTCTTTGTTCGAAAGTAAAAATTATAATTGGCAAATTGTAATTCTTTATGAACATTTCCCGTTCCATACAATAAATTATAATCCTTTACTGAAATTCCTTTCTCGATTGTAAAAATGATTTTTCCTAACTGAAATTCCCCGTAGAAGATTCCTTATTATTATAATTTTTTATTGAAATTTCCTGTTCTTATGCTAAAATTATCATGGCTTAACAAAATTTCCTACCCCAATTGTCAGCATTATATTTCTTTACTGAAATTCCCTATCCCAAATTCTAAATTACAATTATTTACGAAATTCCCCATTCCAATGTGAAAATTATAATTATTTACGAAAATTCCCTGTTCCAAAGGAAAAATGATAATTTTCTAATTCTTATTCATCACGAAAATTTCCCGACACAAACTATAAATTATCATTCTTTGCTAAAATTTTCCATTCCAAAGAAAAATTATAGTTTGAAAATCATAATTTTATACGAAAACACCCTTTTCCTAAATGTAAATTGACATTCTTTAATCTTTAAAATAATTTCCTATACCAAACTAAAAATTATCATCCTTTACGATATTCTCTCTTTAAAGCGAAAATTATAATTTGAAAAATATAATTCGTTACGAAACTTCCCTGTTCCAAATATAAATTCGAATTCTTTAAAAAAATGCGTTGTTCCAAAATAAAAATTATAATTTGAAAATTCGAATTCTCTGCGAAAATTCCCCGTTCCAAAGTAAAAATTATAATTCATCACGAAAACTCCATATTCGGAAATGAAAATTATAATTTAAAACTATTAGTTGTTCACGAAAAAAATTATAATTCATTACAAAAATTGCCTGTCCCAAAATCTAAATTATAATTCTTTACAAAAATGTCCTGTCCCACACTTTAAATTATAATCCTTTCCTCAAATCTCCTATTCCAAATATAGATTCTAATTCTTCAAAAAATTTCTTGTTTCAGAATTAAAATTCTAATTGTAAAATTGTAATTTTACGCGAAAATTCCCTGTCCTGTCGTCAAACTTACATTTCTGTAGTGGAATTCCATGTCAAAACGCAAAATTATAATCCTTCTACAAAATTTACTTTTCGAACTCAGAATTAGAGTGACTAAAGAGAGAGTTAAGGTCACTAAACGAAATGCCCGGTCGTTACCCGTTTGTTCCACAGTGAAGGAAATTTCTAGCCATCTAACAATTCTTTTTCGCTAATTTTTAAATCGATTTCATCAGAAGAAAGTTCTCATCAATAAATTCTAAATTTTAATTCGTAAGGTGTTTGCATAATCATTTGGAAATTACGTACTTCTATTAGGAATAAATGCATGTAACTACATCTTGCCTCCTGTGCCGTTATAAACCATGCATTGCGATTAAGTGCGATTAAATGGAAAGTAGCGAGACGATCTGTTGCCAAGTAATGATCTTCGTCAAGTATCGGATTGGTCATCGAGAAAATTCCAAGTCTGAAACCCTGAAAGCCCCAGGTATCGCAGGATTTTTAACTTTCTTTTTTCTTCGTGATCGAAAAAAGTTTTAAACATTAAAGATATGAAATATTTAAATATTAAAATAAATTTTAATATTTAATTTGGACTGATAATAAAATCACAAAATTTTTTCAACTTGAAGTGAATTGAATCTCTATTCAGTCTGTTGATAATTATGTGTCTTATATTATCAAATTATTAAAAAGCGCATGGCGCAATTTTCGATTATTTTTCGAACCGTCTTGAAATTATTTGCAACAATTTAAAACTATTATCCCTGGAAAACCTGTGTTCTTAATTAAACGAAGGTTTCATTTTATTTTTACGTTTAAAAAAAGAGTCTGCAAACTTCAGGTTTTCAGGAAATGTAAGGTTGACTAAATATTATGATAAATTAATACTAATGAATCAATAATACGAAGGGTTCCAGCAATTTGAGATAAAAAAACTAATTTTGTCAGTTCAAGAATCATAACATGGAATCTGAGTTGGTTTACACTTTTTCAAACTTTAAATATTCTAAAATGTTAGTAATAAAATATTTTTAATTTTTATAGATTTCTAAAAAGGCTTAGCTCAAATTTTAGATTATAATTAACAGAGTCCCAAGAGATTCTTTTTAGTTCTAATTAATCAGATATCTTCAAAAACACTTTTTTCTTTACTGTTTCAACTGAAACATCTGGAAATAATATGAAAAGTTTCCCTGAAACTTTTCGAGAAAAAAGGTTTTAGACTTGTTTCAATATTTAAATGAAAACTCTGATTACTGGATAAGCTCTTTCAAATTTTTCAAAATGAATAATACTTTAACTTAAATAAATATAAATTTATAAATGAAAAGATGAACTTTCAACTAAGCAGTTTTATTGTTAACAAAAAAGATGAATTAAAAGAAAATCAAAAGAATTTTAAATAAAACATTTTAATGATTAACCAAAAAGATGAAATTTTAACAAATTAGCATAAGTTTTAACCAAGTACTTTCATTTTTGACTGAAAAGATGAATTTTCAACTAAAATGATAAATATTTAACTGGAATACTTGAATTTTTAACCAAAAAGTGTAATTTTCAAACATAAACATCAATTTTCAAACAAGAAGGTTAATTTTCTACAAAAAATCCGACTTTTTAATAAAGTACATGAATTTTTAAATAAGTATTTGACTTTTCAACTAAAAAAAATTTTTTTAAGCAAATAGTTGGATTAAAATTTTCAAGCGAAAATAAAATAATTAAATTGTCAGTGAAAAAAATTGATTTTCGACCAGACTGATGGATTTTCAACTATAATAATGAATCTATAACTTCGATATTTAGATTTTTAATAATTAATGCAATAGTTACATTTTCAACCAAAATAAATCAATATGGAGCTTTACATGAAAAGTTAAATTTTGAATCAAAAGTTTTAAAAAATGTTTACCAACAAGAATAGTAAAATTTGCACTAAAGAAAATTAATTTTCAACCAAAGAAAAAAGAATTTTCAACAAAAAATCGCATTTTGCAACCAAGAAGATGAATGTTCAATTAAAATTATGAATCCTTAACCAAAAAAATGAATTTTCAATAAAAGAGTTCAACTTTGAACCAAGAAATTAAATTTCCATTCAAAAACAGATGAATTCTGAACGAAAAATAATCTATTTGATATTTTAACTAATAACGATTTTAATTTTTAATAACAAACGTTGAATTCACCAAAAAAAACGACGTTTCAATATGAGTTGAATTTTGAACTGATGAAGATTTTTCAGTCCAGAAAATAGTCAATTATAGTAATGTAAATCTACTTTTATAAATAAAGTATCATTGTTATTTTTTTATATTTAAATTAAAACAAAAATGATCACGCTCTAAAGGAAATTCCATGTACTACAAAAAAATGTCCTGACATTTCCAGGATTTCCTTTGCTTTTTTTGCCATTTAAAAAAAAAGAGTGTAAAAACTGCAGGTTTCTGAGAAGTGTAAAATTCTTAAAATACTATCTTTAATAATAATAAAAATAATAATCATCAATTGAAAATGTTCTTCTGTACTTTTAAATTTATAAATTAATTTTTTAAGTTTAAAAAAATTCTATCAGAATAAACAAAAAATTGCATATTAACTATCCAAAAGTTAAGTAAAAATGAATAGTTGAATTTTGATCTAAAAAGGATAAACTTTAAACCAAGTATTTTTTTGCTTAACCAAAAAGACTAATTTTCAACTAAGAGACAAATTTTCAGCCAAATAGTTGAAATTTAAACTAATAAAGATTAATTTTCAACCAAAATGAAATAAGTAAACTGTCAGTAGAAAAAAAAAGTTTTGAAACGAAATAATAATGATAATCTTCGCCTGGAATAGACGAATTCTAAGCCAAAAATTTAAATTTTCTACTAAAGTGATCAAGCTTTGAATTGAATTGTAGAATTATCAACCAAAGTGATTAATTTTCTACCAAGAAAATCTACTTTTAACAAAGAAATTAATTTTTCTCACAATATATTGATTTTCAACTAAAACATATCAATTCTCAAAAAAAATTGATTAGTCAAATTTCCAGTTAAAAAAAATTAATTTTCAAACAAAAAGAAATTCATTTTCAATTAAAATAATGGAGTTTTCAATTTTAATATATGCGTTTTCCGTTGAAAAAAGAACAATTTTC
>NC_046660.1:52831775-52855363 GCF_010883055.1 Belonocnema kinseyi
CCCCCCCCCCCCCCCCCCAAATTAATTTTAAAGGCAATAGTTACATTTTTAAAAAACTGACGATATTTCAACTAAAATGATAAATTTTAAATTTAAATATGTACATTTTAAACAAAAAACATGATTTTTTAACTAAAGATTATGAATCCTCGATTATAATATTTGAATTTTCAACCGTAATAATAATGATATTAATTTTTAACTATAATGATGGAATATTCAACTAAAGAAAAACATTTTCAGTTTCAATAAAAATGAATTTTTACGAAAAAAACAACCATTGTTCAACAAAATAGTTAAAGTTTCAACTGGAACCGTTCAATTTTCAAAAATAAGGTTCGTTTTCAGCCAAAGAAAACAAAATTTAACAAAATATCTTATTTTTTGACCGAGGAGAAAAATTTTCGATTAGAATGTTGAATTCCCGACACGAAAAATTAATTTTCAACCAAAGAGTTTAATTGGCAACCATGTAATTCATTTTCTATTAAAAAAGGATGAATGCTGAATGAAAAATGTAGTATTTGATATTTTAACCAACAAATATTTTAATTTTTAAACAGAACAGTCGAATTTAACCGCAAAGATAAGATTATTTTTCTATAAAAAAGAACGAATTTTTAACTAAATCCATTAATTTTGAACCAAAAGCAATCAATTTTCAAAAAATAATAAAGTGATAATTCAATTAATTGTTAAAAAATTCATTTTAAACAAAGAAAAATCGAATTTTCAAGAAGAAAGTTAAGGACGATAATCGAGAGCTGCTCTTACAAATAAAGAATCATTTCTATTCAGTTTTATATTTTAATTTAAAAAAGTTAAGCAAGTTTTCAAAAAAATTCTTGACTTAAGAAAATATAAAAATACCCTCAAAATTTCAGGTTTTCCGAGCATAGGCATTTTTTATTTCTTAAAACTGTTATACTTGATTCACAAAATTAAATATTTTATTTGAAATTTCTAAAAATATACATGACAAAAATTTCAAGCTAGTAATTTTCAATTAGATTATTCAACCAATGCCAGATATATTTAGCAGATTTAAAATTTGTATGTGACATGAGCAAAAGTAACCTTATTTTGGGAAATCAATTACGACTTGTATTTTTGCTACAAATAAAAAGTTAAGATTTTTCAACATTATTTGAATTGAAGAATTTTAATATTTCCACCAGAAGGTATTCTAATTTTCAATAAAAAAGATGTTAAATGAAACCAAAAAGTACGAATTTTTAACAGAACATTTAATTTTTAATCAAGAAAGATTTTCCAATAAATTAAACAAAAAAATCTCACCCAAAATGCTGAGTTATTAAATCATAAGAAAGAATTTTTGAAAAAAATTATGTTGCAAGCCAAGGATATAAAAAGATATTTAAAAAAAAAAAGTCAAACTAAATTTTCATACAAATTATGAATAGGTAGATATTCAGTTAAAACATTAATTTTGATTTTAAAAAAACAACTAATTTGATATAAAAAAAGTTCCAACCAAAAAGATTAATTTTCTACCTCGAAAGAATAATTTTTTTTAAATATATGAATTTTCAACCAAATATTTTAATTTTCAATATAATTTCCAGTGCTATAGTTGACTTTTCAACCGAAAAAAGTAGATTTTCAACTAAATAGATGGATTTTTGACTAAAAATGGTCAACTCCCATCAAAAAATAGAATAGTTTAATTTTAATTCGGAGAAATAAGTTTCTCATCAAAGAAAATCAATTTTTAACGTGATGGTTGAAGAATTTTCAACAAAAAAAAGAGATGAAGTTCCAAACATAAAGACTAAATTTATAAAAAAAAGTTCGACAAAAAATGGAATAGTTCAATTTTATTCTGAGAAATAATTTTGAATAAAAAAAAACATTTTACTACGAAATAATGAAATTATCAACCAAACAAATTAATTTTTAACAAAATAAAAAAAAATTTCAATGAAAATAAATTTTCATATTTATACTTCATATTTAGCGAAAAGTAATATTTTATGATTGATAAAAACTCTTTTAAAAGAAACACGGTTGATTTTCTAACATTTTATTATAGATTTCACAAAAACTCTTTTATTATTTTAAAACGTACTTTAAATGTTTGACGGAAGTTCCTTTATTATAGCAAAAAATTACATTTAGAGTGGAACCATTTTGTGAAGATTTATTTTTTTGGATGGCGGTTCATCATTTTAGTTTACAATTCTTGTTTCTGGTTTAAAAATCGACTATTTTGTTGAAAATTATTTATCATTCTAAAATTCGTTCTTTTTACAGTAATCTTAACTACTTCGTATTAATTTATTTATTTCTTTGTTAGAAAATTCAACTATGAGTTTGACAACCCCTTGAGAAATTTAAGTTTTTGTTGAAAATTCATTTATATCCTTGAAATCAACCTTTTTTGACAGAAAAATAATCTTCTTCGTTCGAAATTAATTTTTCTGATTTAAAATTAGTTTTTTTCATTTCAAATCAATATATTTAACCAAGAATTTAAATAATATATTTTTTGGTCGAAAATGTACCTTTTTTAATGGAAATTGAATCTTCCTCGTTGAAAATTCATCTAATTTGTTGACAACCATTTTGTTGAACATTCATCTATTTTTCTGAAAGAAAGTAGTTGTAGAAGTTGTAGAAGATTGGTTTAAATTTTGTTGTTGTTAAAGATTTAATATTCTAGTTAAAAATAAATTTCTTTGCCTTAAAATTGAACATTCTCGTCGAAAGTTCGAAAAATATATTTTTTTCAACTGAAAGTTTAACTATTCCATTTTTTTTGTCGAAAATTGATCTTTTTTGATAGAAATTTAATTTTTTTACTTCAAAATTCATCTGTTTATTTGAAAATTCAACTATTTTGATAAAAATCCATCCACTTTGCCGTCCTTTTTGTGGAAGATTCATTATTTTATTTAAAAATTAATTTCTTTGCTTAAGAATTTAACTATTTTATTGAACTTTTTTTTACATTTTAAATTAATTTTGAAATAAAAACTTAAGTATTTCATTTTTTTTTGAAAACTCATATTTTTTGATAAAAATGTAATCTTCTTGGTTAAAAATTCATCTATTTCAATCAAAGTTGTTCATTTTTTAGGTGGAAGGTTTATTATTTAATTAAAAAATTAATATAATTGTTTGAAAATTCAACTGATTTTATGTAAAACAAAAGTAATATAGAATCAGTTTATTAAAAGAGAGCGTTACATTGTGCGTTTATACAGTAGTATGATCGGACGAGAACTAAGGTTACGTACTCACAAGCGCCTCCTATATTCATAATTGAGAGTTAAATTTGAATTACTCATAGTTTGGTCGTCCTGACTTAAGTTCGACTCGAACTTTGTAAACAATAAATATGCGGATTAGATAAACCATAGAAAAGCATATCGGTGTTTCCATCAGAAAAATTATTAAGTACATATGTGTTTAACTTAGTCGTCAGAACGCCAGGGACTCATATTACAACCTTCCCAAGTTCCAGTGTAGGGTTTTTGCGTAACTCGAAAATTCTCTACATCTTTAACAACATACCTGTCATTTCTCAGAACTTTAATGACCTCGTAAGGGCCTTTGGATACTGAAAGTAACTTTTTAGGAGCCCAGGGCGTACTATCGAAGTTTGAGATCATAACATAATAAATGCATTCGCATTTGATAGGTTCTTTACGCCTGTAATCGAAATATTGCTTATTATATTGCTGACTTTTTAAAATTCTTTCTTCAGCAATATCTCTTAATTTTGCAAAATCTCTAGTTTTACAAGGTCTGTTCAAAAAATACACGGGCTGTTTGAATTTCGCGGCTCGAGTTGGTTTCAGGAGAATCCGCTTGATGTCGCTAAATTCGTACAGATCAGCTGTTTAAAATGTGGTATTCCAGTCGCAGATATCTTCATTTCTTGATAAGCTACACGGTTTTAAGTAAAGAGTGTTTTTTTGTTTGTCGGATTGTAAAATAGACAGCCTGAAAGAGCAACGAATTGCTGTGAAATTTTGTGTGAAACTCGGGAAATCTGCAACTGAAAAATTTGCCATGCTCAACACGGCCTACGGTGATGTTGCCATGAAGCGTGCTGCATGTTTCAAGTGGCATGAACGTTTCAAGCGTGGCCGGAGGTCGATTGACGATGATGAGCGTCCTGGGCGTCCTTCAACGTCAACTGACGACCCACACGTTGACAAAATCAACACCCTGGTGCACGAAAATCGACGTCTGACCATTAGGGAGCTTGCCAAAGAGTGTGGGATATCAGTTTGATCTTGTTACGAGATATTGACCGAAAAATTGAAGATGCACCGCGTCACTGCGAAATTTTTGCCACGTCTGATGATCGACGACCAAAAAGCCAATCGCGTACGGGTTTGTCAAGAACTGCTTCATCGTTCAGATGAAGATGAGAATTTTTTGTCACGAATTACAACCGGTGAAGAATCATGGGTTTATGGTTATGACATTGAAGCGAAGGTTCAATCATCCCAATGGGTGGGTCAAACGTCCCCAAGATCCAAAAAAGCTCGCCAAGTTCGGTCGAATGTCAAGGTGATGCTGGCAGTTTTTTATGCTAAGGTTGTTGCTTACGATGAGTACCTCCCTCAAGGCTCCACAGTCAACCAGATTCCTTACATTGAAGTACTGAAACGTCTGAGGGACGCCGTCCGACGCAAAAAGCCAAAACTGTGGAGAAGTGACAACTGGTTTTTCCACCACGACAACGCTCCAGCTCACTTAGAACTCGTGAGTTTTTGGCCAAACACTCGATTACTGTTCTTCCTCACCCCCCATACTCACCTGACCTGGCTCCTTGTGACTTTTTTTTGTTCCCAAAACTAAAAAAACCCCTCAAAGGAAGAAGATTTGAGACGATTTCAGAGATGAAGGCAAATGCGACGAAAGAGCTGAAAGCCATCACAAAAGAAGCGTACCAGGACTGTTTCAACAAGTGGAAACACCGTTGGGATAAGTGTGTGCGTTGGAGAGGTGAGTATTTTGAAGGAGACCCAGACGTGTAACTTCCAAATAAAGTTTTTTTGTTTTATGACCTCAATCCGCGTATTTTTTTAATAGACCTCGTATTTTCAAGTCGAGTTTCTTCAGCCAATTTGTTGACCGTGTTATTGAGATCAAACTCGACCTCAGGAAGCGCTTTGTACCAATGTTTATTACTTATAGGGTCAGACAATTTCGCAAGTATTGTGCCTAAAACTCGGATAACCCTTTCGACTTGGCCATTCGCCCTACGGGAGGCCGTTGCAATCAACACATGTTCTACATTATTATCAGATAAAAAAGATTTGAATTCCTCTGACGTGAAGCATGAATCCAAATCGGATACAATAGTTTTAGGTCTGCTATAATTTCTGATATGTTCCTCGAGATCATTTATGGCTTCCATCGAGTCTATGGTCTTGACAGCATACAGTTTTACAAATTTCGTAAATCCGTCGATTACTAAGAAGAAGTGCTGCTTAGCGGAAAGTTTTTAATCGGCTGGATCAGTGGTCTATGCGAAACGTGGAAAACAGAACGTTCCCTTTCGGGATAGAGTTAAGTAAGCCCTGCTTTTTGCCTGTAATCGGAGAGAAAGCAATACACTTAAGACAGTTACTGATATAATGCCTAACTTTCGCTGATAGATTTGCAAACTAATAATTATTTAAAATTACATTTGACGTTTTCTTGCTCGCCAAATGCCCTAAGTCATGGTGATATTTGTGAAGCACATGATTTTTCATCCCCTCCGGGAAATAAAAAAGAAGGTCTTCACCTCGCTTACGATACAGAATACCATTTCTCATTTCGAAAAACTTATCTTTAGTTTGCTCAAGATTTTTACGCAATTCGCGAATTTTTGTGTCTCGATTTTGACTTATAATTAAGTTTGATTCGAACGAAGTTTCTTCGACGACCATGACATTACAGCTAAATGCGTCGAAGTAAGCCATTTTTGTGCCAGATCTGTGCTCTATAATTTAATAGTACATTTCTAATTTTAACGACCATCTCGAAACCTTGTCATTGACGTCTTTTTTGTCTAGCGCTAACTTCAGGGAATTACTGTCTGTCAGAATTTTAAATTTGATACCCTGCAAATACACTTTGAATCGTCGGAGAGCGTAAATAATAGCTAGTGTTTCCAGCTCGAAGCTGTGGAGCCTACTTTCGCAATCAGATTTTCTTTTCGAGAAGTAAAAGATCGGATGAAATTGTTTATCAGCTTTTCTTTAGAGCAACACAGCCCCGAAAATCAATTTTCTGGCGTCACAGTGTACTTCCGTATCCTTATTCGGATCATAAATGCTCAGAGCCGGAGCTGAAATCAGTTTTTCTTTTAAATTTTCAAAAGTTTTTAGATGTATATCAGCAAACTTAAAAGAAGAATCTTTACGAAGTAAGTCGTAGAGTTGTTTTTCGAGGACCGAAAAACCTTCAATAAATTTTCTAGAATAAGAGCATGGGCCTAGGAACTTTTGCACTTCTTGAGTATTCTGTGGAATCGGGAAATTCGTAACTGCCTCTACACCTCGTTTTGTGGATGCTAACCCGTTTCCGGAGACTTCGTAGCCAACGTGTTCTATTTTTGTCTGAAAAATGTACATTTCTCGATTTTTAATTCTAACTTATTTTCCACCGTAAGGGAAAACACTTTTTCTAGGGTAAGGAAGTGTTGCTTCAACGTTTCACTCGCAATCATAAAGTCATCAAGGTAAGCGACTACTTCGCCTGTTTTAATTAATTCAGAAAATATTGTACTTACAAAACGTTGAAGTTTCGACACGGTAATTGGAATATAATGGAAACCATCTGCAAGGTCAAGCAGGGTAAAATATTTCTTGTCCCGAAGTTCGTCTAATTGGTCTTCGATCAACGGAAGCGGGTAATTATCTCGTAAGAGCAACTTCTTTAGAAAGCGATAATCAACTCATAATCCCGGAAGCCTGTTTTTTTCGAGTTAAAACGTTCGGTGACGCATAAGATAAATCGCTTGGTCGAATAATTCCTCTTTTCAACAACGAATCTATAATTTCCTGTAAATTTTCTTTTTCGATAAATGATAATCTTCTCGGATTGAAATGAAAGGGTTCAGGATCAGTCAGTCTGAGCGTTAGCTCTGTGTTTATCTTAGGCGAGTTTGGACATCCTGGTAACATATATTTGTTCATAAATAAATCATTTAACTTAGCGCGCGTGACCACGTCTAAGTTGGGATTGACTTCAAGTAGCAAGTTAGTAGCGCCATCGTCAATGCAAGTATCAATCATAAAGGTTTCAGGAACTTTTCGGTCAATTTTACTCTGAACTGTCAAATCTATACCAAATTCTTTCAAAACTCTTCTACCTAAAACAGCTAATTTGCTCATTGTCGTATTCGGAACAATAAAGATATTCAAATTTTTAAGAATTACATTATCGATACAGATATTTACAGAGATTTCCCATAAAATTTTCCATTCGCTTTTGTGTATTCCATTATACTTACGAACATGCGTATAGGCTGGTTCCAGGATATCCTTCGTGATAAATTTTTCCTTGATAAAACTTACTGAACTTTTCGTATCAAAAAGTAAGTCGAGCTGAAGGTTAATGGTCTTGCCGGTACTGTCGAAGTTGTAATTAACGGTCTTGGAGCAATCGCAATCTTCTTTGTCCTCAGAATCGATGTTGCTGATCTGCGATGGTTTCCTCTCATTTTTTGAAAATTTCTTGTAATTATGTCCGATTGGGAAGCACTTGAAGCAAGCGCCTTGCTATCTTCGGAAGCTTGCAATCAGCTGATATGTGGCCGAATTTGCTACAATTATAGCAACGGAGAGATGAATCCCTACGGCCGAACTTCATATCCTTTGATTCAACTTCCAATTTTGAGCTTGGGGAAGAGGTGTTATTCTTATTTTCTTGGCTGTTTTGGACTCATCGTTCAAAGTTGTTTTCTCAAAAGCTTGTAGAAGATTCTTCTTTTCTTTGAACTGCTGAATCCTAGCTTGGTTTCTCAGCGACGCGTCCGGGATATCATCAATTAGGTAGTCGATTAGATCTTCGCCTGGACCGGATGCCGAACTCGCTAATGCACTAAAACAATTCACCCGCGCGAACCATACAAAGGCCAAGCCACGCCGCGCAATTCGTCATTCGGAAAATTATTGTTTTAGGCACTTTTCAGAGTCGCGACTACTCGAAAAATTGACAAAAGGGCCAGCGCGATTCTTTGGGTGGATAGGGCATATCCCACTTCTGATTTGTAAGGTAAAATTTAGCTATTTATTTAAAAATTCCTGTGGCTGAAAATCTATTTATTTTGTCAATAATTAATCCTCTTTTGTTGAAAATAATTCTTTTTGATTAAAAATTTATTTCTTTGAATAATAAATTCGTTTTTTGAATTGAAAATTCTTTCTTTTAACTGAAAATTTAACTATTCCAGTATTGGTCAAAAAATCACCTATTTGATATACGGATAATCTTAATTTTAAATTTATCTAAAATACATCAATTTTTGCAAATTTTTCTTTTTTTTTGTAGAATATTCAACTAATGGATTGAAAATAAAGTTTTTACTCATAAAGTACCTACTCCATTTGGGTTAGAAAATTGATCATTTTTAGATGGAAATTCACTTTCTCTGTTTTGTTTAAGAATCAAAATAATTTGTTTAAAAGTCGTATTTTTTGATTCTATTCAACTACTTTTAGTCGAAAATTACAATTTTTGTGGAAACATGAACCACTACATTTTGTTGAGAATTAAATTTTTTTTTTAAATCAATTTTCTTGAACTGAAAATGTACCTATTCTATTTGAGTTAGAAAATTAGTAATTTTTAGTTGAAAATTCGCTTTGTCTGTTTTATTTAAGGATTCAAATAATTTGTTGAAAATTCGCATTTCTTGGTAGGAATATCAAATATTACATTTTTTTTATAAAAAACATATATTTTTTTAAACTCGTCTATTATGTTGAAAATTTGTCTTTTTTGGTACAAGATTCTACTAATGGGTTGCAGATTCAACTATCGGTACAAAAGTTCGTTATTTTTTGTTGAAAATCAATTCATTGAGAGAAAATGTACCTATTTCATTCTTGATAGAAAATCGATCGATTTCAGTTAAAGATTTACCTTTTTTAATGATTTAAATGACTTGTTAAAAATCCGTATTTTTTCTGGAAATGTAAATTATCACATTATGTGTTGAGAATTAATTTTTTCATCAAAATTCAGCACTTTCGTTGAAAATTTAACTATTTCGTTAACAACTTATCTATTTTTTATAAAATTTGTCTTTTTTATAGAAAATTCAACTATTGGTTAAAAGATTCGTTATAATTTTGTTCAAAATCAATTTTTTCACTGAAAATGTAACTATTCCTTTTTTGTTACAAAACTCATAATTTTGAGTAGAAAATTAACGTTTTCTGTTTTGTTTAAGGATTCGTTGAAAATTCATACTTTTTTTATTGAATTTAACTGTTCTTTATTGAAAAATAAAATATTCTTTGTTGGAAACATCAACTATCACATTTTTCGTTGAGGGTTAATTTTTTTAATCAAAAATTTATCACTTTGGTTGAAAATTCAACCATTTCGTTAAAAATTTCATGTTTGTTCGTTGAAAATAAATAATTACAACTAAAAATACAATTCTTCCATTTTTTATCTAAAATTTATATTTTTGAGTAATTAATGACCTCTTCCTAAATTACAAGTTTGCAAGTGCAATTTAATATCGCAAATGACATTATTAAATATCGCAAATCCCATATTAAATTACGACCAGAGTTTCAACTCGGATGGTACTGTATCAAATTACAGGTTCTCAATTGCAATTATATTAAATATGCTATTTCTTAATTTTCTGTTACCGGTTTTTAATCTCGTTTGAGTTTAGATTGCAAAACTGTTTAAATCTTGTTTAAAAATTATATACAAAGTTACTAATTCCTATAACGAAATTTATTAATTAAGCGCATAACTTATAAATTTGCAAAAAAAGAATTTACTGCATTTTTTACACTTGGGTTGGATATTACATAAATGAAATCACCAATAAAGTTCACCTCAGAAATCGATATTGCAATATATCGCAATGCTCTGAAGAATTCGAATTATTTTATGTACTATCAATTATTTTTATTCACCAGCATATAGAAAACGGAAGGAGTATGTCGAAAGACGAAAGTGAACAACCCAGTTTTAAAGGTTCGTTCACCTTCTATCGCGACACATTATTAGCATAATGATCTATATATCTTTAAATCTCTCTTTCGAATTATATATATTTTCGCATTATTTATACTGTTGAACGAAAAAAACAAAACAGAATAGTTAAAATAGTATAAATATTGTATTATCAACAAGATACAAGAATTTCTAAGCAACAAAGAAGATTTCTAAACAAAATAAATGAATTCGCAACCGAATAGTTGAATTTTCAACTAAGGAATATTAACTTATAACGAAATGGTTGCATTTGTAGCAAAAAAGATCCCTGTTCTACCAAAAATGGAATTTTGTTTTTTATGTTATAGTTTTGACAAGATAAAATTTATTGCATAATTTGATGTTATCGTCTTTAATTTACTGGACTAAAATCAATTTTTTCTTTTAACATTAATTTTCCTTACTAAATTGTGAAGAATTATTTTCAAGCTCTGCTGGGATCCGAACCAAGCTCTTTCAGATTGCCGGTCTGATGCTCTTACTCATTAAGATACATAGAGACAAGCTTAATTTCTTTTTTTTTTCTTTCATTTTACCAATTTTATAACTAGCAATAAATATTTGTGAAAATTTATATTTTATGCTGGTAGAGAAAAAAACGAATAATAAATTATTCATTAAATTTTCTCTGATTAAAACCATAGGATTAAGAAAATAGAAAACATTTGAACATTTGAAAAACCAGTATATTCTCTCTATGGCTCAGTGGGTAAGAGCATCAGGCAGGCAATCTGAGAGACCTTGGTTCGAATCTCAGTGGAACTTAAGAGAAATTTATTTTTGTGAATTTAACTAGCAGAGATAAAAATTTAAATAAAAAAGATAAATTTTGAACAAAATATTTTAACTTTTAACCAGGTAGTTTTAATTCTAATAGAGAGATGAATTTTAAACTGAAATGATGAATATTTAACTGGAATACTTCAACTTTTAAACAAAAAGATAAATTTTCGAAAACTAAGATTAATTTTCAAACAAAAAGCTGAATTTTCTACTATAATTTCGATTTTTCAACAATATACATGAGTTTTAAAAGGAATAGTTGAGTTTTTGAATGAAAAAGACAATTATTTATCCAAACTGATAATAAATTTTGAAATAATATTATAAATCTTTAACTAGCATAGATACATTTTGAACCTAAAGGATGAAATTTAAACAGAGAGTTTAACCTACAACTGGAAAGATAAATTTTCAACTGGAAAACTTGAATTTTTAAATAAAACGACGAATTTTCGAAAGAAAATATTAATTTTCTACCAAAAATACAATTTTTCAACAAAATATCCACCTAACTAATTAGTGGATTTTTAATTTTAAAAAAATCAAATAATAAAAAAAATATAATTTAGGAAAAAATAGTTTCCATTTCTAACTAAATGATAAACTTTCAACTAAAATGATGAATCCATAAATAAAATAATTGAAATTTCAGCCGAAAAGATTAATCTCCAACAAAGACACGATATTTTTTGTAACACATGTAGGAAATTTACGATTTGAGAAACAATAAAAGCAACATTTTTCGGATATTTCTGGAAAGTTATTGGAAATTTATGTTAAAATTACCAAAACTTACCGAAAATGTCAGCAATTTTGTTGAGTTTGCAAAACGCAAAAATGTCCAGAAATTTAAGGTATCCGCAGTTTCTTGAAGAAATAAATAAATTTAAGGAAACTTATGGAAAATAGCAAAATTTCCGTTAATTTGTGAAAAATGTTTAAATTGCCGTGAATTTCAAGTATCCAAAAGTAATATTGATCAAAAAGCGCAATTTTTGAAAAGTAGGTCAACTTTCATCCAAATACTTTATGCTTTATTTTAAAAATATAAATTTACAATAAAAAAGAATGGAGTTTAATTTTCGAAAACAATTTTTGAACAATGCAATTACATTTTTAATCAAAAATTGATTTTTTATCAAAATAGTTTAATTTTTAACAAAAAACAGTTTTTAACAAAAGTGTTGAATTTCCTACAAAGTTAATTAATTGTTCACTAAGTAGTTTAATATTTGAGCAAAGTATTGAATTTTCAACGAAGAAGATTAATTATCTACCAGGAACGTTACATTTTTAACAAACTACATGAGTTATCAAGTAAAAAGATCAATATTTACCCAAAAATAGCATACACTGAACTCCCGAAATAAGCACCCCGGCGTATGATATTCCTAGAACTTTAGGCCACGGAATTTTAGGATGCGGGGAGCTTGGGAGGGACTGTTCAGTCAAGCGTGAAAAACGGCTCGAGTAGCGTCGCTTTTGGCAAGAGCCCTGCCTGTTTATTTTTAATGCCACGATATAAGTTAAAGGTCAACGAAAACCTGTTTGAAACCGTGCTTAAATTAGAGATTTCAGTGTAGTTAAATTTTTGCTTAAGAAAATTATTTTTCAACCACAGAAAAACCAATCAATTTTTCAAGAAAATTGTTGAAATTTAAAGGAATATGATTTATCATCAGCAATACTTACCATCAATCAGTGTAGATATCACACGACAATCCTTGAAAATGGAAATCACCACTATCGATGAAGTTAACTCTTCAAATAACAGAAAATACTTCATGTCATTTTCTGAAAAAACATTCTTTTTTTGATCTCTCTAATAGCTTAATGGAAAAGCACCCGACAGGCAATCGGAAGTTCTGTGGTTCGATTCCCAGCGTAGCGAAAAGAGTAGATCTTCTTTCAAAAAAAACTTTATTGAAACATTTTTTTAATTTATTTTTTATCTAGTCTGTAATGACGTTAAGTTTCTTCTGTTATTTAAATTGTTGTTGTTTTTATTCAAATTTATCATAAATGTAACACCTGGATTGATATAGCGTGTATTTCTGAAAAAATATTCTTCTTGGATATCTCTGCTGGATAAATTAAAAATCACCCGACCGGCAATTGGAAGTTCTGTGGTTCGATTCCCGGTTGAACGAAAAGAGTAGATCTTTTTTAGAAAAAAATTTAATGATTTTTTTTACAACGGATCTCCACGTTTCGAAACCCCCTGAATCCGAAAATCAAGTTTTTACTATGGCGTCTGTCTGTCGTTCTTTCCGTCCGTAAACACGATAGTCCCCGTAAAAATGAAGAGATCAAATCGATCTTTGGCACACGTCTTTTAGATCCAAAAGGAAAGGACAAGTTCGTTAAGCAGCGATTTTTGATAAAAATTCAAAATTTTGATTTTCAAAATTTTTAAGACGATTTTTTTAGATTTTAAATTTTTATGCACGGCTGTTTGTAACACTTAAAAATCCAAACAGTTTTTTTAAGGACTTTTTGCGATAGAAAGAAAATTATGAAAGTTATAGAATTTATAAGATTTGAAAAATCAATGAAAAATGAAAATTGTAAGCCAAACATCGCACGCTATGAAAAAATTCAAGAGAAGGAAAACTTTGATTTTTAAAAGCCCTAGAAGATGCTCTTAATAACTTTTTGAAATTTCTTGAAGAATCGAAAATTCAAATTTTGTTTGCACAAAAAATAATAAAAATTTAAAAACCTCCATTTTGTGGTCAAACTTTGAAAGATGTGCAAGAAGTTGAACAAACAAAAATTGTTATCAGAAAAAATATCTACAAATTTGCTAATAATCACTTCTTGATAGAATGCGAAGCTTTTTTGTTTTTTTTTTGTGAAAAATAATATTGAAAATAAAAAAAAATAAATTTGTGAAAACACAAGTTACGAAAAAAGTTATCTAACAACAATTTTTAACTTGAAAAAAAGATATTTGTTATAAATCACTTTTTGAAAGGGTCTCTAGTTTTGGTTTTAATCATAAAAATGACATTCAAAATAAGAATTGAAAATTTGTTGAAACACCCTGAAAATTTTCTTTTGGATATTTTTCAATAGTATTCGTCATTTTGTTTTTATTTATCAAAAGTAGTATACAGAAAATAAAAAGTTTCAATATCACACGAAGACTCCAGATTCGTAAACAATCTTAAAGAAGAATATTATAGAATATTTTATTTTATTCATAAAAAATAATATGAAAACAAAAATCCTATTTTAAGCATAGAAATTCGAGATAGAGAAAAATGTGTAAAAAAAGAATTGTAGCTTTTTTTTATTTTAAGGTAATTCAAAAAATATACATTTACGATCTAAAAGAAATCTGTTTTGATAAAGTATTATTCAAGCATTTCACATTCAAAGATGAGTGCAGTGAGCGATGAGAATGTGCCCGCGAGACAGACAGATTTAAAAAATTTAATTGTCTATCTAGTCTGTAATGACGTTAAGTGTTTTCTGTCATTCAAAGAGTCCACTTGATCAATAGTGTTGATTTCTATTTTTACAGATTGTGGAATGATATCTACGCTGATTGATGATAACTATGTCTAATGATAAAACAGATTCCTTTAAATTACTCGTAGCACAAATGCATCACAATAACACCTGGCTTGAGATAGCGTGTATTTCTGAAAAAAAAATTCTTTTTTCGACCTCTCTAATAGCTTAATGGAAAAGCAGATGACCGGCAATCGGAAGTCCTGTGGTTCTATTCTCAGCAGAGCGAAGGGAGTAAATCTTTTTCCGAAAAAATTAATTTTTATTTAGACTGTAATGACGTTAAGTATTTTATGTTATTCGAATAGTCAACTTGATCGATAGTGTTGATTTCTATTTTTACAGATTCTGGAATGATATCTACACTGATTGGTGGTAACTATCTCAAATGATAATGCAGATTCCTTTAAATTACTCGTATCATGAATGTATCACTTGGGTTGAGATTGCGTGTATTTCTGGAAAAGATTCTTTTTTCGATTTCTCTAATAGCTTAATGGAAAAGCACCCGAACAGCAAATGGAAGTTCTGTGGTCCAATTCCAAGTGGAACGAAGTGAGTAGATCCTTTTTCAGAAAAAAAATATTTTTTATCTGGAATGTAATGAACAAAAGTTTTTTCTGTTATTCAAAGAGTCAACTTAATCAATAGCTATTTACGAGAGGAAACAACTCCTAAAAATGAAATCAACCGAAGGTAAATTACTTTGAAATTATATCATATTACCAAGGAGTAACTCTGTTGTTCAGAGATACTCTGGATTGTTCAAAATAACCCTGGATTAAATACGATTACTCTGGATGGCATAAAATTATTCACTGGTGAAAACGTTTTTTTGAACCAAACATTTGTTTGGCCCTATATCAAAGATAGAATTTGTTTGAATGAAATAAAATTTGTTTGAGTTAAGCAAATTTTGTTTTCAAATCAAATAAATTTTATTTGAATCAAACAAATATTTGCCTAGATAAATAAAATAACTGCTTGACAGGAAATTTTTGCAAATTCTTCGAATTCCCGACCAGGGAAAATGAATTTTCTACCGAATAGATGAATTTTGAATTAAAATAAAAATGTTGCAAAAAAATACCTTTTACAAACATTCTTGCATGAAGTTTCTAACGAACTAATGAATTTTCAATTGTAATAATGCCTCTCCAACAAAAACATGAATTTTTAAAAAGTGGTTTAACTTTCAACCAATTAGTTACATTTACGATTAAAAACATTATTTTTGCCTTAAAAAATGATTTTAGCAAAAAACATGAATTTGCAAATAAAAAAGATAAATGTATTATATAGAATAGAACAGGTAAATATTCATTAAAAAAAATTCTATTAAACAAGTCGAAGTTTTGACAAAATACGTGAATTCTCAATCAAATAGTTGAATTTTGAACTGGAAAAGGTAAATTTACAATAAAAAATGAAATATTTAAATTTCTAGTTGAAAAAAATTGTTTAAAAATAATTGAAATAACTTTCAATAAAATAGTTTAGCGTCTAAGCAACAAAAGGAATTTCCAAGCAAGAATCCCGATTTTCAACCATTTTCAACAAAATTTTTTTTGTTGAAAAATTATTTTTGTTTCCAACAAAAAGAAAATTTTAAGAAAATACAAGCACTTTTAACTAATGAAGAAAAATGCTCAACAAAAGTAAAATATGTAGTACAATTTTTATTTGAAAAAATTAATTTACAACTAAAGCGATTTCAACTATAATCAAGAATATCCAACTAGAAAAATTAGTTTTTGACGAAGCAGTCCAATTTTCTACGAAGAATTTGAATTTTCCACTAAGAAATATAAATTTCCATTTGATAAAGCTTATTCTCACAAAATAATCGAATCTTCAAAATATAGTTAAATTTTCAACCAAAGAAATAAAATGTCTACTAAAATAGTGAAATTGCAGGATTTTTTGGTTAAAATTGAACTTTTTGGTTAAAAATGTATCTTTCTTAGTATAAAAGTTACATATTTTGTGGATAATTTGTGCCGTGTAATAAAAAATTAATTTTCTTGGATATGAAATTTTTAATTGAATCTGGTGAAATTTTTTTTTCATTTTTCTTTTTTTGGCAGATAATTAATCTTCCTGTTTGAAATATTTACTATTGCATGCTTGGTTCAAAACCTTTATTTTCCGTTGAAAATTCTTATTTTTTCTAAAAAATTCGCCTTTTTGACTTGAACACTGAACGATATGTTAGAAAATTAGAATTTACGTTTTTTAAATAAGATCTTTTTGACAAAAAATAATTTTGCTAAAAGTGAAATGATTTATTTAAAAAGTAAACTATTTCGAAGGAAAATTTGTTATAGAATTCATCTATTTGGTAAAAAAATAGTTTTTTTCGTCTTGAAAAATAGTTTCTAATTTAAAAATTCAACTGTAACCTTAAAAAATTATCTGTGTTGAATGAGAATTATCTTTCTTGTACAATTTTTTTTTCTGGGTCAAATGTAAATTATTTTCTTTTACAATCGAATTTTTGGCTTAAAAACTTGACTGTCTTCTGAGAGATTTATCTATTTTGTTCAGAATTATTAAACTACTTTTTTCAAAATTCCTGTATTTTGTTGGATTCAACGGGCTAATAATTTTTTCTTGTCGAAAAGTAATTTTTTTAACTGAAATTGTAGCTATTGCATTTTGTATTGTAAATTTATCTTTTGTAGTTGAAAATTCATATATTTTGTAGAAAATTTTTCGTTTTGCATTTCATATTTATTATGTATTTTGTATGAAATTTCTTTATTTAGTTAAATACTAATTTTATAACTTAAAATCGAACTATTTTTAGTTTTGGTTAAACTTTCATCTTTTCAGCTGAAAAATATTTTACTGTTTGGTTTCAATTGTATGTCATTTATTGAAAAGTCATCTTTTTCGTCGAAAGTTATAGTTTTTCTTTAAAAATTGTACTACTTTGTTCAAAATCCTTCTTTTTTAGTAAAAAAATCTTCTTGGTTGAAAATTCTACTAGTAGGCTCAAAATAAATGTAGCTTCTTAAGAATGTATCCGTTTAGTGAAAAAATATCTTTTTGGATTAAAAATGATCTTATTGTTTGTAAATATAATTATTTGATTGAAAATTAAACTGTTTTCTAGAAAGCTCGTCTTTTTATCTTGCAAATTCAACTATTTGGTTGAAAATTCCTCCTTTCGGATTTCAAATTTATCTTTTATGGTAGAAATGTCATCTTTAATAGTTCGAAATTATTCTTTTTGGCAGAAAATTCATCTGTCTGACTGACAAGTTACTTTTGCCGAAAATTCAGCTTTTCAGTTGGAAATTTCAACTGTCTTAAAAAAATAGATTGTTATTAAACGGCTCCTTATTCCAATAATGCTGATCGTTTCCTTTTTCGATGAGAGTTGCGCTCTAGAAAATATCCAGCCTCTTCAATATTTCTTCAACGATCAAAGTACAAAATAATCATAATCGTCAAATGGACGATAATAATAATAATTTATGAAGAATCTTTCTTCTGGGAATTATGCAGTTTCAGGATTGTAAAAGTGAAGATAAAGTATGGGGAACTATACCCGAGTTTAACGCTGACATTATTGCAACTGAAAACATTGATTGTTGCCGTTTACATAATTGCAATGATAGTTATCGCCATTAAATAGTATACATTATTGCTGATATTTTTCTCAATCGCCCGCCGGGTTTCTAGAGATATGGCTCTGGCATGACTGACCTTAGATCATATGGTTGAGAGCAATGGATTTTCAGCTCGAATAAAAATACACAACTTACAAGTGTACGTGTTTATGACTAGAATTGTGCCGTTAGATAGTACTTAGTCATTATGGTATAAATTACGAATTGTATACTAGGAAGACATTTCAAGAAAAATTTTTATCCAGAGAGCCGATCAAAATAAAGGAACATTTTTGGATATTATTTAATAATTTATGAAATTAAAGAATTAATTGATTAAAAACTACGCTCGATATAACAATTATTCGAAGCTCCGTGTCAACAAAAAAGGATTTCGTAAGCTAATTAGATATGAATTAAGTTATTCAATCCTCCCCCTTCCACACTTCCCCTTCCCTAGACTCCTACACCTCCTACTCTCCTTAAATCTTACCCTTCAACTCGAATTAGTTCTCTCGTTCAAACCTCTAATGTTCACTCCCTCCTTCCCTCTTTCTCAAATTTTATGAATAACACTCCTCTTTCCCTTTTTCCCCTTCTTAGCCTACACATACTATCCCCTACAGCAACATCATTTCTAATCATTTCCCAAGTTTCCATTCACTAAGACTCAATTCCCTGACTTCGCCTCCTTAATTTCTTAACACTCCCCATTCTTCTTCAATCATTTCCCCTAACTTCTCGCGCTTTCCCTCCTTTCAATCGCCCTCATTGTTCTTAATCTTTCTCTCTTTATTTTCACTTACTCCCCCTACTTTTCCACGCATTTTTTCTCCTCTTTTTCTTTACTTCACGTCTTCTTATTTTCCCTAACTTCGTCTACTAACCCTTTCCTCATTTTTCTAATTTCCCCTATATTCATTTTCCCTCACTTCTTCTACTCATCCTTACTTCATTTTCCCTGATTTAACTCCTTTGACTTTTTTTAATTGCCTCTTTACCACGCCCTTAATTTTTCCTGAATTCCCATTTTCTCTCTCTCTCATGCTTTTCCCCTCACTTTCCCTACTTCGCCACCTCTAATTTTCGCTATCACCTACTTCCCTTACTACAACACTTATTTTCCCCTACTCATTTTCCCTAATTTACGCGTAATGTCCCTACTTCTCTACCTATCATGCTCCCTAACTCCTTCTACTTTCCCTTCCTTTGTTTCCCTGAATTATTCTTACTATTCATTCCTTAATTTGGACTCACTTCACCAACCTTACCATCCATTATTTCCCCTCATTTTCCTTTATATCCTCTAGTTACCCAATCCTCAATTCTAATGATTACTTTAACTTCGTTTTCCTTCACTTTCTTTACATACTCTTCCCTCGTTTCCCCTAAATCACCTCATTTAATTTCCCAACTGTCTTTTCGCCACACTCCTAATGTTTCCTCATTTTCCCTATCCTCACCCCAAACTGCCCTCCTTCCTCACTTTTTTTTACTATGCCTCCTCTGATTTCCACTCACTTCACCTACTTCTTCTACTACAACTCTCAATTCCCCCAAAATATTCTCCTCTAATTCCTCTATTTCCCCGGACCTCATTTTCTTTTACTTCCCCTACATTTCGCCCCTAATATTCTCTTACCTTACTCACTTATACTTCTTTGATTACCACTGATTCCCTTTTCCTCATTTCGCATAGCTTTCTAGAACACCAGTACACGCATTTCACTTTGATTTTCCTCCTTTAATTTTTCTTTACTTTGACTTCACCCCTTACCTAAGTTTGTATCACGTCTTCCACTTTTCATTATTCCTGTTACTTTTTTCTTCGTATTTTATTCTACTTTTCTCCCTTTTTACTTCTTCCACTTCCCCTTCTCTAATTTATTCTGAATCTCCTAATCCTCCTTTGTACTTCACTTTCAGCCTTCCTCTAATTTTTGCTCACATTCCCTCTCCGCAACCCTTATTCCTCGTACACTCCTTCCCCATTCCAACCGCTACTTTCCTCTTTCTAATTTACACCCAGTTTCTATAATACTTCTCCCGCTTTTTCTTTATTGTTTTCTCTGATTTTCCTTCACTTTCTCTACTTAAACTTCCGTCATTTCCGCTAATTCTCTTCCATTTAGTTTGCCTAAGTTATACTAATTACCTTTCCATTATTTCCCTACTTTGCTTACCTTAATTTTTCCTAATTTCCCTTCACTACACACCTTCCTACTTCCCCTGCTCTAATTTATGCTTCCTTCAATTACTCTTCCATTTTTATAACACTTACTTCACCCACTTTACCTGATACTATACTCACTTCTCCCAATATATTCTCCCATAATTTTTCCTTATTTTCCCTACCTCCTCATTCCTTATTTTTAATTACTTCCACTTCTTTCTGTCCTCTTATTTGTCCTCAAATCCCCTTCTTATCCTTCTCTGACTTTCACTTATTTCCCTTCAACAATTTCCCATATCTTCCCGAAATGCTACTACGCACATTTCCACTTTTTTGCCTATTTTGTGTTACGTTTCTTCCTTCTTACTCCTCCTACTTCACCTTCTCTCATTTGTTCTTACTCCCCCTACTTAGCCTACCATTATTTTACGTAATCCAAATGCTTACTTTCTCTCCATTTCCCCTTCACCCTGAGTCTAATTTTTCCTTCTTTCTTCTCTTTCCTATCCTTATTCAGCCCATATTACAACAAGTTCACTTCTCATACCTTAACATATCTAGTTTACGATTAATAACTCTAATACATCCACCTATTTTGCTTCCTGATATTCTCTCATTTTCCCTTACTTTCTTTACTTACCCTTTTCCAATCTCTCCTAAATCCCTTCCGTTCATTTTTCCTAACTTCCTCTACTCATCCTTTTTTTTATTTTCTTCCTTATTTTCCCTTAATTTTACCTTGACAACTCATTTAACTTTTTCTCACATCTCCTCTCCCCTTCCCTCGACGCCCCTTTGTTCTTCCACCTCACTTATTCTACTTCCCCTCCTATAATTTCTTTACAATTTCCTTTTCACCATACTGATTTTCTCTACATCCTTTCCCCTACTTCCTTTACCCTACTTCCTTTCCCATACTCCCTTTTCCCTACTTTCTTTGCCCTCATTTAGTCTCACTTACCCTACTTACACTTTCCTAACTTTCTTTAAACCATTACGCTCATTTTTACTTAATGTCCCTCCACTAATTTCTCTTCACTTCCCCCTTAATTTCCTCTGCTTACCCTACCCTATTTCCCCCTATTTTTCCTACATTTTCTTCCCTCGTTTTTCCTACTTCTTGTTCGATTTCCTCTCTTTGCCCCTTCTTTGCATTCCCACATTTCCCCTTCTTTCCCAAGCCATATTTGCCCTCGCTTTTCCTACTTCTTCAATTTTCCCTCTCGACCCCTTTTTTCCATTCCAATATTTCTTGGACTTTCCTAACTCTTATTTAACATCACTTCCCCTACTTTCCCAGCCGATTATAAAGCTACGAAAATATTATTTCGAAATTCTGTTGCAATCAGTGATTATACAGCATATAACAAAAAGAAACGCAGCGAAATTTTCTTTATCAACGCTACCGTGGGGCCAAAAAAATTTATGTGGAAAATTGATATTCAAAACCGATGTCTTAACTGATTCGAACGTTCTTTTTTACATGAAAGTTAATAAAATTCGCATAACTCTGTTGCGGTCAATTTGAAAAAAATATCATTTTTTTAATTGCATATCAAAAATTCATGGCAATTTAGACTAATTCACCCTAAATTAGCACAATTAATAAAAGAAAACTGTTTTATAATTAAATTCATGAAAGATAATGAAGAATTTATCATTTTGAAAATAAACGTTGTAAACTGTTATCTGCAGCAGGTATTTACGATGAAATAAATCAAATTTTTTCTACTGAAGCCGCCAGTAATTACCGAAAAATGTCACTTACTTATCAGGTATTGTAATCCAATAACAATGAATGATTGTTTTAATACATTTCATTAACAAATGCACATTTTGGCTCTTTTTAGAAGTAAAAACTTGAATCTTTTAACGTAAAGGACGGTAAATAACTTATTTCTAGACCTCCAGGGAGCTTACATGGGAATAAAAAATGTGTATTGTTAAAAACAACTATTTAAAGAAATCCTCATCATCTTAGAAATTTTTTGAGAAAAAAATGGCATTCATTTAAGTTATTAGAAGCCATATATTTATTAACGGCTCTGTGCTATTGATTGATAACAATCAATAATGGTTTTAAAAAACGTAATAGACAAATGCATTCTTGGGCTATTTATCAAGTTGAAAACTTGGGTTCTTTAACGTTACCAACTGGTAATAACTAATTTTAAAACTTTTTTTTGAAAATCTCGATAATGACTCACTATATTAATTGCCAGTAATAATTTTATGAGCAAATTTCTGTCCTCCGTAACTGCATTAGTTTTTAGTACCTTTTCAAATTTAGTGTAGCTTTTAGCTTCATTCTCTGAAATTCACAGAAATATTTTTTTTAAATATCTGAAAATGCCCTTTAAGAATAATAATAATAACATTATTATTTGAAATCAAAGTCTTTAATCTAGAATTACACTTTGATTTTGTTTTATAGGTCATTTAATAATCAAGTATGACTTAAATAAATGTTAATATGGGGTACGTAAATTGAAAGCTTTAACCTCGAATGATAATGAATAAAATGAAATAAAGTAACCAATTAATCATTACTTATCTCCATACAAAAGCTTTGAGTGATATGATTCATATTGTTTTACAACACTTAAGACATAATAATGTCAAAAAGTTATCAGGTGATAAAATTTGTCGATTGCAACAATGTTATTCACAATATTTATCAGCTTCAAAGCCCTCATGCAAATCTTCATTTAAAGATTTAAGTGAAACCAAATAATAACAAGAAATTATATTCGGGCTTGAAACTAGTTAATTAATTTCTAGAAATTGTTTGATATAAAAATTTAAAAAATTTAAATCAAATAAAAAACCGAATAAGAAATCATACTTAACGTCCAATAATCGAATTGATGCAAAATCCAGTTGAAAAAAAAAAAACAAGAATCCAACGAACAACTTTGGACCACAACAAACAGCCAAAACAAAAGGAAGGGTAAAGAGAAGGAAGAGGATGTGATTGGTTTCCTTCTCATTTTTCATTCCTGTTTTTTATATTTGTTCAGTTTTTTCAGATTGTTTTTTTTGTTTTGTTTATTTGTTTGTCTTGGTCCAAATTTGGTGACTGGATTCTTGTTTTTTTAATAGGACTTTGCATTTATTGGATATACTAGTAAAAATATTACACCTTTCTTTTTTTGATTATCTATTTATCAAGTGAAAATATAAACTTCAATTCTGAGTACTATAAAATATAATCAATAATCAATCATTAAAATAAATAATGGAATAGCTGTTTTAAATTGTATCTCCTTGAATTGTCA
>NC_046660.1:52855463-52870259 GCF_010883055.1 Belonocnema kinseyi
ATATATGTATGTACATATTTGTTTAAGATTTTCAATTGAAGAGCGTTTAGTGTTCAATGTATTGATTACAAAATTAGGTGCTCAACAAATTAAAATCTTCAGTTTTAAAAATCTATGAATAAAAATTCATAAATTTTTATGATTTTAAAGATCAAAAGTGAAGTTTTTACTTCTTCATCTTCGAAATTAAAGAAATTTTGCATGTACCGTATCCCAATTGAATAATTTTTTATTATCAAACTAAAATTTTGCATAATTTTTAATTGTAAATTGTCATAATTCAAAACTCTTTAACTTAGTAATTTAAAATTCTACAATTTTTAAGAGTCACAATTAAAACTACTTAAATTTTAGAATTGTGTAAACACAATTCTTAAATTTCAATAATTTTAGAAACCAAACGCTAGATTTTGAATTTTAAATCCACAAAATTGGCGAAATTTCGAATCTTAATCACAAACATTCCAGAAATTTATTCTAACCTGTCAAAATAAAAAAATTATTGAATTCAAACAAAAAATTCATTGTAAAATCATCTACTAGTTTTTTCACTATTAGTTTTCTAAATATGAAACTCTTCAATAGCCCTCCATTCTATAGCCGTTCCGAGAATTGACGCCGCGCCACATGTAGGTGTAAGAGGTGCTGCGCGGGGCACGCGGGATCCGTGGTTGCCACTCATGCGAGGAGTCAGGCGTTAACAAACAAAAGCGGAGCGGGCTATAATGAGTTTAGTTCCCACCCACCATCAGCCTCGAAATCGGCGCTATAGAAGACTTTCACTGTAGTTGAATTTGGAAGATTTACGATTTAAAATTTCCAGTTTTCAAGATCGACAATAAGTTTTGAATTTAATGCCTCAAAAATTTATTTCAAATTAAATTACAAATCATTACAAAACTTAAAAATTGCAAATTTTTAATTGCTTATTGTCAAACTTAAAAACTTTGTAATTTTTTAGATTTACAATTTATAATTCTACAAACTAACGTATGCTAATAAACAGTCGAACTGACCTAAGATAATTAGTTGTCAAACCTATACATGCGAGTAAACTATAAATCTGACGTATGATTATAAACAAAAATAAAGAGAAAAAAGAGGAAACAGAATATTAGAAGATCTAAAACTGACCCAATGATGCCAATCTTAGCATCACTGATTGGCCTCACTTGGCGCCCGATTCAAAATTATGTTAAAAAATAATTTTTGTAATTTAAATCAATAATTATTAAAATATGCACAAGAATGTGTGCAAATTGTGCAAATTTTGATTTTAGTCAAAAATAAAAGAAGGAGGATCTCTAAGGACAGTTTTTGGCCCAATTTAGATTAGGCCCAAAAAAATACGACAAAATTCCTACAGCATCTGCTAACAATAAGAAGTAAATTCCAAATTGAACGGACTACCCTCATCCTCCCTATTCACCCCCAGCACCCTCTACAAAAATGAAAACTTCACGGCTTCTATGCAGTGTTTTTGGGAAAAAACCCAATAACAAAAATTAAGAAAAATACATATATAGGTTTTTGGGGTCGCTTCTTTCGAACCCGAGGTCCGTGGACCCCTATCATATCAGATTCAAGGTCATTTTAAGGACAAACTGCAGATAATCCGATACAAAAATACAGAAAAATACATACATAGGTTTTTAGGGTCGCTGATTTTGAATCCGAGGTTCATTGACCTCCATCGTATCAGATTCAAGGTCATTTAAAGGTCAAACTGCATAAAATCCCATGAAAATCCAGAAAAATACATTTTGATATGGTGGAGGTCAATGGACTTCGCATTCGAAATCAGCAACCCCGAAAAACCTATGTATGAATTTTTCTGTATTTTTTCGGATTTTCTGCAGTTTTACCTTCGAATGACCTTGAATCTGATATGATAGAGGTAAACGGACCTCAGATTCGAAATCAGCGTCATTGATTTGTCCACTATATACGAATTACATATTACTTTTGTACCTAGGATTTTACATTACGTAATATAATTTATTTATTTATAATTCTTTAGTATTGTTTGATTGCTTTATTATTTTTTTAATTTTTGGCACCGGTAAACTGTATTATGAATGGGTTTTAGGACTCTCACTACAGTCTGCGCGTGAGTCGCCAAGCTGCCAGCAACTTGAGAATATAATTATTTATTTAATATCAACTCGATTGGGCTAAAATTTTCCAGAAAACTTCTTTGTGCTCTTGTTAACCAATTTCTTGCTGAAAGTTTTTTTTTGCTCAAAATTCGCTCGATAAATGAAACACTGGAAGTTAAAGATGTTCGGTATGCGCCACGTATCAGAAAAAAATTATCAACCATTTTTTTAAAATTAATTGTTGATTTTCTTTTTATCTATAGGTTGAAGGACATTTCGGACTACATTTTCTACAAAAGTTATTCAAAAAGACTAAAAACTGACTGACTGAGCGTAACTTGAACTGAAAAACAAAGTAAATTGATTTTTTCAAAAAAAGTCAGTTTTTTTTTGTTCTGACTAGAAAATTGAAAAAGCTACAACTTTGTTCCTGTAATAAAAAATATGGGCAATGATCTTTTTTATCTAAATATAGTTGAAAAAACAAAGATTTAAAATTATTTATTTAGGACTCCAGGAGTCTACCCACTCTCGGCGAAATAAGTTTATGTGCTCTTATTCGATTTGGCAGCTCAATTATAAACGAAAATGAAGAAACAAAACAAGAAATAAGTGTTTGAAGATGCAAAACTGACCTGTACTAATAATTTCAAAACTAATCTATATTTATATACAATCAAAAATAAAAAGCAAAATTAAAAATAGAATTCTAGAAGATGTCAAACTGTCCTATGCTAATAAACTGTCAAAATGAGTGACAGAAAAACAATTCAATAGATAAAAGCACTAAGTGAGCAGAAACATAGGAGCTTCAATGTGAACATAGTGAATGAATAAATTTGAAGATAATTATATATAATAATAATTAATATAAAAACGTTTTATTAATATTTAATTCAGGGTTAACAATTAAAATCAATATAACCTTTGCTAATTTAAATTTATATTGAGTTTTATGGCGCCGCTATTAAATTTGTAGCTGCAATATATTAGTTTGCAGACGATTTAAACTCCGTTATGCGGCCACAAGATATTCGGCGATTTTTTTTTTTGGTCATGGCCATCAGTGGAAAAATTACGTTATTTGTCGGTTGTAAATTCAATAATCGCGGGCCGCAAAAGTTCGGTAATTGAAGTGCCAGTTTGTTAGCACAATAATCCCGGACATAAGATATATATCACATGTGCCAATTTAAATCAAAGTTTCAGCCGTAAAATAATTGTATTACATCTTAACATTTTATGGCTTTATTTAAGTACGTATATAATAATACACTAAGATTAGAACTTATATCTTTAAAGAATAGGTACATTATTTACATTTTAAATTAATTAATAATCAGCATTAGAAGTAGATTTGGTTTTAATCTGAAATTATTAATATTTCCTAACATAAAAACGAGCATATAATACAAATAACTTTAAAATCAGTTATTAAATGATTTCGAAAAAAACTGTCTACTAGGATGGATCGAAAAAACTCAAAATGGTTAGTTTCATTAGTAATAGCACTGCAGAGTTTTTTCGTGATATTACAAACATATAATTAAAATTTAAAAAATTATTCACTATTGGGCAAGTCGATTTAAAAATGTCAATTTTATACATTTTCTGTCAATAGAAAATGTTTATTTTTTCAAACTTATCTTAGGTAGAGTTTATGGAAGTGAATAACCTCAGACGAGAATAAGTTAGAAAAAAAATGATTCATCGAAATATAATATTTAAAAAATTACGAACTATTCGAATTTTTCAATTTGTATATAATGTTTTAAAGCAAAATATATTCAGTTTTAATACAAAAAAAAAAATAAAAAAATTTGTTTGGTAACTTTAGGTACAAATTAATCAAAGTATATATGTCGTAACTTTTTAAAGTATAATATTTCCACTAAAAATTGTTTTGTTTTTACTTTTTCAGCATCTAAGGTTATTCAATTTCATAAACTTGACCCCCAAAAAATGTATTTTTTTCACGGATCCTGTGTAAACGGATTTTTAAATTTGGTACAAAACTTAAACTTAGTTTATCAAAAAGAGCATAAAAAAATAAAAAATAAACTAAAACATTTTTTGATTACAACTTCAAGTAAAAATGTAAAAAATTAAATTTTATTATTTTTTTAGAGTTTTGTAGCCCTTGGCGAAATCCCTTCTAGTTACGGTAGACAGTCCGTCCGTCTGTCCGTCGATTGTAAAACTCAACATGGACGTAGGGAACGGAAAAAAATATTAGGTAACAAGAATTGTGATACTAAAATTTTGTTATTCTCAAACTTTTTAGAATTTTAGTTATCTTAAGTACATTTAAATCGTTCAAAAATTAAAAATGTTCGAATTGCTTATTATATTTTCCAAATTAAATAATTTTAAATTTAGCTTCAAAATGAATACTTAGGAAAGAAAAAAATTGAAATTTTAGCGATTCAAAACGAAAACTCCAAAACTCAAAATTATAATAATTTGAAACTAATGAAACTCTTCAGTTACTAAGGTAGCAATTTCAGATTGTTTAATTTTTATCTATTTTAATTTTCGATAACACAACTTTATCTATTTATTTTGAAGGCACGTAATTTATGAAAATTTGACAATTCCAATTTCGGTTTAAAAAATTAATAAATTTGAGAATTTAACTATTTTTTTAAACGGTAATGTTTCTTTCGTTTAATTTGACTGACTGAAAATTGACAAACTGAATGGTTGAATTCGAAGATTATTATTTATAATTTCCTATTCTTTGTTGGTTTTATTATTAATTTTTTGTTTAAAATTCGTCTTTTTGGTCGAATTCTTCTATTTTTAATATAAAATTTATATCTTTTTTGGCAGAAAAATCAACAATTTGATAGAAAGTTACGCTAATTAAAAAACTTAATTTCTTGTTGGTTGAATATTGCCAATTTTAATTCAAAATTCATATTTTGTAGAAAGTTCACCTTTCGGCATGAAAATTCAACGATTCGGTAGAAAATTTAACTATTACATTGAAAATTAACTTGTTCGTTTAAAATTCATATTTTGGCTAAAACTTTAACTTCTTGTTTGAAAATAAACTTTTTTTTAACAAAAATGTAACTCGGAAATTTGACGATTTTATTGTTGTTTCAAAAATTTAATTCATTTAAGTTAGAAGTCAACTATTTTATTAGAATATAATTTTTCTTTCGTTTAATTTGACTGACTGAAAATTGGCAACGTGAATAATTGTATTCAAAGATTATTATTTTTAACTAATTTGTATGCTTGGTTAATTTTATTATTAACTTGTTGTTAAAAACTAATCTTTTTTGGTTGAAATCAATTTTTTTAAATTTAAAAATGATATATATTTTTTGGTTCAAAAATGAACTACTTCGTTTAAAGTTAAATTAATTTTTGTATTTTTGATTGATGATTCCTCATTTTAGTTGAAAATTTTTATTTTGGAATTGAAAATTCAACCAGGTTCTAAAAAATTCGTCTTTATTCATGAAAAACAAATAATTCAGTAGAATATTAAACTATTTGGTTGAAAATGAACTTTTTCGTTGAAAATTTATATTTTGGTTGAAATTTTAAATAATTGGTTATAAATTTAACTTTTTATCATACAGATGTAATTATTTGGTAGTTGAAACTTCATTTTGTTAGTTTCGAAAAAATACATTTTTTTAACTAAATGTATGAGGATTTCATTTATGGTACAAAATATATATTTTTAATTGAAAAATTTAACTATTTAGATTGAGACCATTTTACTTACTTATTTTATTTGAACAAAAATAATTAATTTGTTTACATTGTTTAATTCTACTAGTGAAATTCAAAAATTGATTAAATAATAATTATCTAAGTAAAATAATAAACATTATTATTGTTATTAATTAATTTTCTTCCTTTGTTGATTTTATTATTAATAAATTTTCTTCCTTTGTGGGTTTTATTATTAATTTTTAATAATTGATTCTAGCTTGAGAAATGAAAAAGTTAAGAAGTTTCTTCAACGTCACGTGCAACGATTCTGAATTAATTGAGATCGTTAATGACTCGATGGTAAATAGCGAGAAAGCAAAAGGAAATTACTTGACTCTCGATTATAAACGAGGCATCGATTCTTATATGAAAAGTTACTCTAGCGACGTATCCATCATCTCTCAATCTGAATTGATTATTATTATTATCGGCACAATTGCAATGCTCATTAAACAAAAAAACGATTTAAAAAGTCCAGGGAAAAAGGTTTAATCAATTTTAAGTGAAGTAATGAAAACCACCTAAAATATTTTAATTTTGCTTTATTAAATTTAATACAAAAATATGATATTACAAAATTATACATAAAATCTTTATGAATATCTAAACAAATATGATTATGAATATAAAAACAAAAAGTCGATTTTTCGAGAAAAAAAAGTTAATTTTCAACTAAGAATGATGACATGTCTATCATGAGAGATAATTTTTATTTTCTACCAAAAGACAAATTTTAAATAGTCTAATTAATAAAAAAATAACTTTTAACAAAATAGATAAATCTGCAACCAAATAAATGAATTTTTAATTAGCAAACAAGACTCATAAACTTTATTGTTGATTTTTAAATTGCCAAGGATATTCTTTGAACCAAAAGTGGATTTGTCAAATTTTAAGTTAAAAAGATTTAAATTCCACATGAAACATTCTTTTAACGAGTTGAATTCAACCGAAAAAGACGAATTTTTAATTAAATAGATACATCAATTTTCAACAAAAATATTGAATTTTGAACCCAATGGAGTTATCTTTTAACCAAATAGTTCCATTTTAGTACAATTACTTTAATTTTTAACCAAACAGTTAAAGATTCAAACAAAAAATATGAATTTTTCACAAAAAACTTCATTTTCAATCAAATAATTTAATTTTCCATGAAAAACAATTGATTTTTCAAGCCAAAAAGACGAATTTTTTAGAAGATAGAGTTGATTTTTAAAACCATAAGGTTGAATTTTCACCGAACAAGATACTTGTTTTACAAAAAAAGAAATCCTAACATTCTCACTTAAAAAAATTAATTTGTAAAAAAGGGAATCAAGGAATTTTCACCTGATGACAGAAAAAATTCGAACAAAAGGTGAAATTACTGCTAACAAAAGTTTGTTAAATTTATTTAATTTTAAACCTAGTAGTTAATTTGTCAACCAAAGAAGATTTTAATTTTAAATGAAAAAAAGTAGAGTTCAATAAAAAAAGATGAATTCTCAACAAAATAGTTGAAATATTTGATATTTTTTAATTAAATAATTTAATTTTTAACCAAATACATAAATTTTCATTAGTATAGTTTAATTTTTTTACCAAACTGTTAAATTTTCATGCAAAAACAAGTATACAAATATATTTATTTATTATTCATTGATGATAAATTTATACAAAATAATAAAAGAAGAATTTTTAAAAAAAGTTGAATCTTTATCCAAAACGATGAATTTCCAAAAAACTAAATTATTAGTTTTCTAACTAAAGGCCATTTTTTGAACAAAATACATTATTAAAATTATTATTATATTACTGAAAAACGTTACCTTTTCAATCCGAAAATACGATTTTTTTGAATTAAATAATAAAGTTATTTTTCCATCTAATGATTACATTTTTATAAAAATATTTTGATTTTTAACGGAATGATTTAATTTTTTAATAGATTCTCGGATTTTCATTAAAAAGTACGAACTTCGTACAGAATAGTTGAATTTTTGATCCAAAAATATGAATTTTGAACTAAAACGAGAAATCGTTTACCAGAAAAAAATGTAAAAAAATAATAATTTATGGTTAAACCAAACGTTTGATTTTTCAGCTAAAAATGTGGTTGGATTAAAAAAAAATTATTTTTAACGAAACTATTAAATATTAAAGCTGAATGGCGCACTATCTATGAAAAGTTAATAGTAAAAACGTAAAATATGATTTTTTTCTAAATTTAATTTTAATTTAAACAGTTAAATTTTCATCGAAGAAGTATAATTTTCAATCCAATAATTAATTTTACATTGAAAAATATAAATTTTCATGATAAGAGTTATTTTGCAACCTAATGGGTCAATTTTCTACAAAAATATTTATTTTTATTCCAAAAGAACGAATTTTCTTTAGAATAGTTGATTTCTCGACCCGAAAATATAATCTTTTAACTAAAAATGTGAAATCCTCAATAATAAAAAAATGAATTTTTCGATAATGTTTTTGAATTTTAACTGAATATTTGGGCTTTCAAACAAAAATATTTAAATTTCAAATAAAAAATAGCTGAATTATAAAAAAAAGACGAATTCATTTTTAACAAAATGGCTCATCAATGTTCAAGAAAATTGGTAAAATTGTTAAATTTCTACCAAATAATTAAATTTTAGAAAAACCCGTTCAATCTGTAACTGAATAGTTGGATTTTCGACAAAAAATATGAATGTTTAACTCAAAAATATAAATTTCGAACTGAAATAAAGATTTTTCAAACAACAACAAAATCACATTTTTTATAAATCAATCTAAATTTTAAAAAAGCAAATTATTTTTTTACCCAAATAAAATTTTAATTAAAAATGAAAAACAGTTGAATTCAACAGACCAGACAAGTTTTCATCAAAATAGTTGAATCTTACACCGAAACGGATTAATTTTAAACAAAGCTATCGAATTTAAAAGTCAAAAACCGATACTGTTATTTGTTAACAAAAAAGTTCATTTTCTACCTAATAATTAAATTTTCATAAAAAGAGTTGAATTTTTAACCAAATAATTGAATTTTCAATCAATGATATGAATCTTCAACAAAAAAGTTTTAAAAAAAAATAAAATAGTTTATTTTTCTACCAACTCGTTGAAAAAAAGGTTACTGTATGAGTAACGAAACGTTGTTAATGTAATTTTTTTATTTTTTTATTTTATTTTCAAAGTTCCTTCTTTTTATTTTTGTCCGAAAATTATTATTTTATTTTTTCCGATTACAATAAGAGCTTTTTGCCAAAGAGACCAACTTTCTACAAACTAGTTGAATTCTGGAGCAAAAAATATAAATTTCCAAGTAAAATAAGGAATCTTCAACTAAAAAAATACTTTTTTTTAATTGGTTAAATTCAATACCATTAAGTTGATAAAAAAAAGATATAGATTCAAAATAAAAACCAGTAGCATTAAACCAAAAAGGACGAATTTTGGACAAAACAGTTGAATTCTTAAACGAACCAATTTAATTCCCAACCAAGTTGTTGCATTTTTAACCAAAAAACCAAAAGGGATGATTTCTTATCCAAGAAGAATAATTTTCTACCAAAAAAAGACAAACTTTTTCAAAATTCGAACAATTTTCCTAATTGATTTTTCAAATTTCTAATGTTAACGATTTTGTCTAGCTGTAAAAATCAGTAAAAAAGCTTTCTGATACATATCAAGCAGTATTTTAAAAACAGTGCACGATTTTCAGTTTATCAAATGCAGACGTCGCCTTGTCCTACTCTCTTTAATTATCTGAATTCTACCCGTATAATTTCACCGTTACAACGTCCATACACTGTTTTGACTTTTTCCGTGCACCTTTCCCTCAGGGGCCGTCCATAAACTACAGATGATAACAGAAAGGGGTGGGGGAGGGTCAGTGGAAGTAACATCACGGACTGAGATAACATTTAATACATTTCCTGATGATAAATTTTAACAAAGTTTGCAAATTTGGAAAAATATAGCCACTCTTTTTTTATTTTTCTAAAGAGTTGGTTCTTTCATGTTTTTAAAAAACTGAACCCTTTTTAGAAAAAGACTTGATTTTTTAGCCATGAAAGATATTTTTTCTTTAAGTGACAAATCAATTTTTAACTAAATTTTCGAATTTTCAAGCCGTAAAGGCGACTTATTTACAAAACTGTTGAATTTTCAAACCAAAATATTAATTTTCAACCATAAAGTTAATTTTAAACCAAACAGTTCGTTTCCAACAAAGTAGTTGAATTTTCTATAAAAATAATATTATTTTCAACTTACCCCTTTTTAACGAAAGAGTTGAACTTTCAACCAAGAAAGATTTTTCAGCGAAAGATAAAATAAAATTTCAAGCGAATTCTTGAATTTTCATATAATTAATTTTAAACCAAAAACTTAACTTTAGAACCAACAATTAATTTCCAACCAAGCAGTAGAATTTTCTACAAAAATAATGTAATTTTCAACAGAAAAACAAGAATTTTAAACGAAGCTCTTGGGCTTAACAAATAAAAAATAAATTTGTACAGAAGTTACGAACTTAGATAATATTTAGTAAGTTTTCTGACGGTAAATTTAAAGAATTTTTGCGAATTTTAAGAAAGATGCTTTTTTTCTCATTAAAAAAAATCTTACTACCTCCGTTTTTAAGAAACCTACCCATTTTTAACAAAAAGTTTAACCAAAAAGATATTGCAGTCAAAGGAGAAACAAAATTTTCACCAAATTGTTAAATTGCGAACACAAAAAACAGAAATTTTAACCATAAAGTTGATATAGTCCACTTCAGTCCCATAGAGTTGAGAGACATCAGCAAGCAATTTGCCGGAATAAATCCCCGCTCGTGTTTACTCACGTAAATCCGAGCTGGGACAATTTTCCGACTTAATTGCTTTCTAATGGCCTGTTTACGACCTCGCCTAACCTTGTGAGTCTTAGACTCAATGGGAGAAAGAGCGAGAGAAGCCGTAAAAGGCCATGTGGTCGGCAGCTGCACGGGAAGGATTCCCCGTCCCACGGCTAGCCTGACCAGCATGGCCGTGAATCTTCAAATTAAGTGCCTTCTCTCTCACTCACTCCTCTACTCTCGCGAGGAAAGCTGACAGCGGTTGCCAACCTTGCGTTGACAAAACAATACCCTCCCGAAATTAAAAATTGAAACAAATATTTTTCTATGATCATTTCGCTTTTATTTACATTCCGGGGGAAGGCCCAGAAAAGGAGATTAATCTCTGTAAGAATAACAATCGCGCGCGCTATAGTGTAAATTTTATTGTAATTCCGTTTTCCTGAACTTTTATTATGTTTCTTTTGCTTTGTCGGCGTTTTTATTTTATTTTCTAATTTTTAATGTCATTTTCCTTCGTTTTTAATTTAAGTTCTTAACATTTCGCCGTATTTTCTCATTTCTAATTTCAGTATTTTTTTATTCTTCATGTCATTTCTCTTTTATCCTTTACTTTGAGTTTCTTTTAACTTAGTCGTACTTTTATTTAACGTCATTTTCCTTTCGTTTTGATTTAAGTTTCTTTTAACTTTTCGTCATTTTATTTTTACTTTTATTGATGTCGTTTTCCCTTCCATTTTTATTTTATGTCTCTTTTAACTCTCATCGTTTTTATTTGTACTTTCAATCCACGTTAATTTTGATTTGCATCGTTTTATTTTATTTCATACATTTTTTTCAAATCTTACCGGAACTTACGAAACGACGGCAATTTCGGAACGCCACCGTGCATTTCTAAAGCTGCCGCCTGCGCGCGGCCAGACTAGAGAGAAGGGGATGCCGAGGCGTCCGAAACGCCCCTCCACCTCTCTCGCGATTCGCCGAGAGCTCCGCGCCAACCGACGGCCGGCAGCCTCTTGGACCCGCTGGTTAAAAGACGAGTGCATCGACCCGAAAGATGCACTCTCGCTCCGGGCACTCCGCTCTGACGATCTCTCAGGACTAAACACCCTTAGAGAAAGTCTCGATACATTGTATCAAATTATTTTCGAGCCTTGAGTAAAGATAAATTTTAAATCAATTCACAGTTTTTCTTAAACTTCCTCTCCTCTCTCCTCCTTAGTGGCGGTCTACTCTCGTAGCTCCGCTGAGCTATTGCTCTCTCTCTCTCTCGCACCTATCCGATTCCTAACAATCCCTCCTACCACGGAGTCTCTCTCTCGCTCTTAGAGGTCGGTCCGCTTGAAATACAGCCCCGCTACCCTCGAATCTGTTTCTTGACTAGAGGTCGGTCAGCTTGAAAAACAGCCCCGCAACCCTCGAACTCTTCTCTCTTCTCAACGGGATCGGTCAGCTTGCAAACAGCCCAGACAATCCCTGCGAATCTCTCTCCCTCTCTTCTTGGGACTCCTAATCCACACTTATGCCTGGTCCTGTCCCTGCAAACAGACGAGTATTCGCCGTCACCTTGCAGCCTCCCGCGATTCTTTCAACGCAGACCACTGAGACGAGCAACAGTGACCAGCGGGCATCGGGTCCCACCGGCCGTGACAAAACCACATCCGTGCCAGGACGGCGCCTCGACCACCAAGCACCGTCCAGCGGCCTTCGTCAACGGGCCTCGGTTTCCACCGGCCTCCCCCCCTCTCCTCACCAGATCCAGCCTCCCGGCGCGAGGGTGGCGCCCCGATCTTCAAGCAGCATCCAGCAGCCGCCGCGATCCTGTACACCTGGGCCTCGGTCTCCACCGGTCCCCTAACCAGTATAGCGAGAGCAGATCATATCAACAAGCAGCATCTCGTCGTCGCCACCGTCCAGCGACACTGCACCAGCGGGCCTCGGTTTCCATCGGCCTAAACTAGTCCACCTCGCCAGCGCCCTAGCAGTCGGCCTACCCTCGCCAGAAACCAAGCAGACAACTTCGCAGCATCATTTCTCGCGGGCCTCGGTTTCCACCAGCCCAAAACAGTTTGCCAAGATAGCGCCCGGTCAGTGCCCCGTCACCTTTCCTTGGCAAACATCAACGACTCCCAACAACACAGTAGATCAAGGTTGAACCTAACACCATCCCCACAACCCACCTTGCATCAAATTAGCGGCCCAAACGTGGGACTCTAAAACTTCAAAAATCGTACGAGTATCGGCATAAGCTGAGACTGAACCACAGATGATACGCTCACCGATGACGCAACGCCGAGCACCAGGCCGGCCACCCAGATCCATGGCCACGAGAAGCACCCCGTTTTCTGAGTCTACGCCTTAAGACTCAGTGGCGCTCAACAGCACTCAACCAGCCGAGAATGAAAAAGGTTCCCAGGAGAGACCAAACTCACCACCACCAGCCTACGGCGAGGCCGCAGCCAGGCCTTCATCATCTGCACGGGGAAGAAGCCGCTCGTTGACACGGCTAACGAGAAACTCCAATCGGGTTTTGTTCCAAGAACCCGATAGGGAACCAGAACAGCTGCCAGGGCCAAGCAGCAGAGCAGATCCAGTATTCAGCGAACGAGTACCGACAATGCCAGCAATCGGAAGGGAGATACAGCTGCCGCCGGAAATTACGAGGGAGGAACAACTGCCGCCGGCAGTGTCAGTCAAAACGCCACTTCCAGCACCACCAACCGCCGCCACAGAATGGCGTTCCATCATCAGGGCATTCCGGATGCCGAATGTGCCAGTTCCAACATTCGCCGGATTAGATCATGAGAATCCAAACATCTTCTTAAGCTCGTGTGAGCACTACTTCAGCGAGGCTGCCATCGAACCTGTGCTGTGGTCGCGCATGGTCAACAAGTGTCACACCGAGAAGGCTGCCAAGTGGTACGAGGCAGTAGCGCCGTGGCCTGGCGCTACCATGGGCCAAGTTCCGGTCCTTGATCACGCAACACTTCACTGGAGTATCGACACTAAATAAGCTCCACATAAAGCTATACGCCAACAAGCAAGAAGAAAAGGAAGCCGTCGGCGTCTTCCTCCAGAAGAAGTACCTACTGGCGCTTCGAATGCTCCCATCCGCCAGTGAGGAGCAGGTTATCGGCCTGCTCATGGAATCGCTCAAGCCGAGTATCCGAGGAGTGTTGCGAGCCGCAACAATCACATCGTTCGAAGACCTGGTGGAGAGGGCCCTGCAGGCCGAAGCAGACGTAGCCGACGAGGTCTCAAAGAAGCCTACAACAATCAAAACGACAGCTGCCAGCAACCAGCCTACTACCACCGCTAGCGCCCTGCCTGCGTCAAGACCACCACCGCAGTGCCACTACTGCCCCGGCAAGCACTTTCACCGGGACTGCCCAATACTGAAGACTCGGCAGCCCGACGCAACCCCGGCCAACTGGCGCACACGTGTCGCGGAGGGCGAAGCCGCGCCCCCGGCACCAGCACCAACCGCACCAGCTTCATGGGCTGCCTGCGCAAGCAGCCGCAACCGAGATGGAAGACAAACAGCTCATCATCCATCTGCCCGGTCAAACGACCGGGCCCACCATTGCCGAAAGCGTCGGCTGAGAAGGAATTGCCGAAAGCGTCGGCGGAGAGGGACTTGCCGAGAGCGTCGGCGGAGAAGGAATTGCCGAAAGTGTCGGCGAAGAAGGACTTACCGAAAGCGTCGGCGGAGAAGGATTTGCCGAAAGCGTCGGCGGAGACAACCTCCTCACAACCGTTGACGAGACAGCGGACACTGGTGAAGAACCACGTCCAGCAGCAGACAGGATTCCCGTCCGCAACCTAGTCGCGGGGAGCGGATATGCGGAATCCCACCGAGAACCAGCTACAGCCAGTATAGCGCCTGGGCAGGCGTTATTCGCAGAACCAGCAGACGAAGAACCGGATTAATTCTTCGACGAGGAGGAGCCAGAGCAGCGCCTCGGTAACGCCAGGGGGCGTTACAACCTTCGACGAGTGGAACCGATCGACTACCGGGACGCCCGACCGTATCACCGCCACCGAGATTAACTCATGTAAGACTTTGTAAATACTCACGGACGGCCGTAAGACTGCTAAATGTACATAATGCAAGTGTAGTGGACTGCCGGAAGG
>NC_046660.1:52870359-52885852 GCF_010883055.1 Belonocnema kinseyi
ACATAGGTTAAGCGAGGTCTATCCGGGAAGGGGTGGACTTGATATAGTCCACTTCGGTCCCATAGAGTTGAGAGCCATCAGCAAGCAATTTGCCGGAATAAGTCCCTGCTCGTGTTTATACATGTAAATCCGAGCTGGGACAGTTTTCCGGCTTAATTGCCTTCTAATGGCCTAACTAGCCTTCTAATGGCCTGACCAGCATGGCCGTGACTCTTCAAATTAAGTGCCTTCTCTCTCTCTCTCTCACTCCTCTACCTTCGCGAGGAAAGCTGACAGCGGCTGCCAACCTTGCGTTGACAAAACAATACCCTCCCGAAATTAAAAATTGAAACAAATATTTTTCTATTATTATTTCGCTTTTATTTACATTCCGGGGGAAGGACGAGCAAAGGAGATTAATTTTGTAAGAATAATAATCGCGTGCGCTATAGTGTAAATTTTATTGTAATCCAGTTTTCCTGAACTTTTATTATTTTTCTTTTGCTTTGTCGGCGTTTTTCTTTTATTTTCTAATTTTTAATGTCATTTTCCTTCGTTTTTAATTTAAGTTCTTAACATTTCGCCGTATTCTCTCATTTATAATTTAAGTATTTTTTTATTTTTCATGTCATTTCTCTTTCATCCTTTATTTAAGTTTCTTTTAACTTAGTCGTATTTTTATTTAATGTCATTTTCCTTTCATTTTTATTTAAGTTTCTTTCAACTTTTCGTCATTTTATTTTTACTTTTATTCATGTCGTTTTCCCTTCCATTTTTATTTCATGTCTCTTTTAACTCTCGTCGTTTTTATTTGTACTTTTAATCCACGTTACTTTTAATTTGCATTGTTTTATTTTATTTCATACATTTTTTACAAATCTTACCGGAACTTACGAAACGACGGCAATTTATAAAAAAACAAATTGTTTTCAATTTAACTTCTGTTGTGCATTTCAATTTTTTATGTCTTAGGATTGCTTAGTTCAGTTAAAATTTTATATTTTCGAAAGGAAAATTTAACTACGTTCTACAAATTTGATCTTTTTTACATAAATATTTAACAATTTGGTAAAAAATTAAACTGTTTGATTGAAAATTTTCTAAAAGAAATAATTTGGTAGTAAATCAAAGTATTCTATTGAAAACCTTTCGGCTTTAAAATTAAACTATTTTGTCAACAATTAATTTGTTGCGGTTGAGAATTGAACTAATTTTCATTGAAAATCCAAATAGGCGCGAAAAAATTCGTCGTTTCGGCTTAAGATTGAACTATTTGGTTAAAAAATTAACTATTTTGTTAAAAATTCATCACTTTTCCTTGAAGGTTCAACTATTTGTTCGTTGATGCAAATGTTTTCAGGAAAATTCAAATATTCTGATGAAGTTATTATTTTTTGTTAAAAATTCAGTTTTTCGGTAAAAAGTTTATACTTTTGAATTAAAACTACCATTTTTTCGTTAAAAATGTATACCTTTGGATTAAAAATTCATCTTTCCTGTTTGAAAATAAATGTTTGTTTGAAAATTCAACTGGCTATGGGAAAATTAGCCTTTTATATTAAAGATTAAGCTTCAGTAAAGTCCTTCAATAGCCCTCCCTTCTATAGCCCTTCTGAGAATTGACGCCGCGCCGCAGGTAAGTATAACAGGAGCTGGGAGCGTGCACGGGATCTGTGATTGTAACTCCGGTGCGCACTCAGGCGTGAACAAACAAAAGCGGAGCGGGCTATAATGAGTTAGTTCCCACCCACCGTCAGCCCCAAAATCGACATTATAGAGGAGTTTCACTCTATTTAGTTGAATATTAAAACTATTATGCTGAAAATTCATCACTTTTGCTAGAAATTTCAACTATTTGTTTATTAATGAAACTGTTTCGTTGAAAATTTATCACTTTTACTTTAAAATTAACAATTGATTTATTTTTGCAACTGCTTCGTCACTAATTTATTTTTTGTTGACAATTCATCTGTATTCTCCTATTATGTCCCTATTTTCGTGAAAAATCACTCTTTTTCCTATGTTTTGAAAAAAATAAGGAGCGCTGTTCAAGAGCAAAAAATAGTCAAAAATTGGTAGAGTAGTTTCTAAAAGGTTTTTCAAGCAAAACATAAAATTTTTCTCTTTGAATGAATAAAAGAAATAAAATTTTTTCATTAGATTTTGCGGAAACGTTTAAACTGTTAGGTGAAAGGTAGTTTGACCTTATTATTTTTATCAGGGATTTAAATTTAAAAATCAAACGGGTGGTAATGGGACTGAATTAGAGCTTATCTTTCATATTCCACTTCCTATCGCCATGATACACAACTCTATTAATACTTTATTTGACTGCTTGAATAGGCAAGCAATGGAGCAACTAATTTATTGTATGTTGGAGACTGCGGCACTACAGGTTGGCTTAAATCCTGATTTAAGGTGAGTATATTGTGGTATAGTTTAAATTACCATAAGAATTAAGAAATTACATAAGAAATCCATAATAGGAAACCCGATCCATATGTCGTTTGTTAGATCTGTTTATTGATAGGCATATTTATTTTATATTTATGCCTTTATTGATCCATAAACATTTTTCTGGATAGATGCAATAAGAAAATTAGAAATAACATGACTTTTAGTCAGCTATTCCAAAAAATAGATATCGATTTGAATTTCAAAAATAATTTTTCTCTAATAAATTTAATCTCTAGTTAACATATTGAATTCAAAATAAACCGTTTCAGATTTCGAGTCGAAATATATTGCACTTTCAATAAAGAAATTAAATTTTCAACCAGAAAAAGTAATCAAAATTCAAATCGATTAGAAAACTTTTGGTTGGAATAGTTGAATTTTCTACCGAAATAATAAAACTTATAAACCAAAAAGACGAACTTTGAATGAAATAGTTGAATTTTTAAGTCAAAAGCACAAGTTTTTTTTTTTTTTAATTAAAATTTTCAACTTGAGAATATTAATTTCAACAAAAAATTTAATTTTCAATAAAATAGTTCAATTTTAAGCTAAAAACGGCTAATATTTAACCTAACTTGTCAAAAAATAGTTCAATATTAAACCAAAGAGATGAGTCTTCTGATGATAAGGTTTAAGAAATTTTGTGCATTTAAAAAGATATGGCACTTTTTTCCCATTTCTCAAAAAATTCTTTTTATTACATTTCAATCAAAAAATAGATTTTTGTAAATCAGTTAATTTTCAAGCAAGTAGTTGAATTTTCTACAAAAATTGTTAAATTCTCAAACACCAAACAATAATTTTTAACAAGCCAGTTAAAATATTAACACAAAAAGATCTTTTTGGGCCCAAAAACGAATCATTTAAATTTTTAGCTAATACAATTAAATGTAATCCAAGGAAAACATTTGTTTTAAAGCAGTAGTTATTTCTTTAACCAAAGAGATCAATATTCAACTTGAAAGATTAATTTTATACCAAAAAAGGATGAATTTTCAAACAAAGAGATGATTTTCTATCCAAAGAGATAGTTTTCTACTAAAAAGGATCAATATTCAACAAAAAAGTTAACTTTCCAACCAAACACACAAATTCTGAAAAAATGTAGTTTGGTGCATTTTTAAAAATATGGGCCTCTTTTCTCATTTCTCAAAAAATTCTTTTTTTCCCATTTTCTACAAAAAAGTAAATTTTTTCTAATCAAATAATTTTCAAGTAAGTAGATAAATCTCCTACAAAAATAATTACATTTTCAACACTAAAAGATTAATTTTGACCTAAAAATGGAATAATTAAATATTCATGTAATAAATCAAATTTAATCCAAGGAAATTTTTTTACATAAGTAGTTAAATTTTCAACCAAAGAGGTAAATCTTCAACCCCAAAGATTAATTTCACACCAAAAAGGATGAATTTTTAAACAAAGAGATAATTTTTTATCAAAAAAGATAAATATTCAACCAAAAAGTTAACATTCCAACCAAACACATACATTTTTAAACAAAACGATTATTTTCTACGAAAATAGGACGAATTTTCAACAACTCAGTTAAATTGTCAATCAAAGAGATGAATTTTCATCCTGAAAATAAGAATTTTTAACCAAAAAATTAATTTTCAACCAGACAATTTAATTTTGATCAAGTAGCTAAATTGTCTACAAAAATAAATAAATTTTTAACGCAAAAATAAGAGTTTTAAAGAAAAAAGTTACAGTTTTAACACAAAGTTAAATTTTATATAAAAGTTACGAACATATAAAACATTTAGTAAATTTCCTGACAATAAATTTTAAGAAAGTTTGCGAATTCTGAAAAAGATACTCCTCTTTTCTCATTTTTAAACAAATTCTCTTTTTCCTATCCAAACCAAAAAGACGAATTTTGAATAAAATAGTTGAATTTTTAAGTCAAAAGCACAACTTTTCTTGAAAACAATTGAATTTTCAACCTAAAAATATCAATTTTCAACAAAAAATATAATTTTCAATCTAATAGTTGATATAATTTTAAACCAAAGAGATGGATGTTCAATAAAGAACTTTCCTACCAAACAGAATATTTTTTAACAAAACAGTTACATTTTTTGACACAAGAAGCCTTTCACCAAAATAATTGCATTTTAAAAAAAATCAATTATTAACCAAACAGTTGCATTTACAACCAAATAAAAATAAACATCTTTACCTAGCAATGGATAAATTGATAATTCAATTAGACAAATTTTTTTAAATAAATTTTTTTACAAAACATTTAAATTTGCATTTAAAAAGAGAAGGATCTTCAAAAACGAAGAGTTTTTCTCATAGCAGTTCAAGTTTCAGCCAAGTAGTTGAATTATTATTCAAAAAGCTCAGTTTTGTATTAAAAAAGATGAATAGTTTAATTTTTATTAAAATAATTAGATTTCCAATCGAAAATATTAATTTTTATTATTAAAGTTAAATTTCAACCAAATAGTTTAATTTTCTACGAAAAGAATTAATTTTTATTGAAAAAGAACGAATTTTTTACAAAATAATTGGATTTTCGACCCAAAAAGTTAAATTTTCTACTAAAGTGAAGAATCTTTGATAAAAAAAGCATTTGATTTCTTAACGAAATCAGATTTTAATTTTAAAATAAAAATGGTTGAATTCAACCAAAACAAATTTAATTTGTCAATAATGTGTTTAAATTTTAACTGAGTACTTTGTTTTTTAATCAAAATGATTTGAATTTTAAATGAAAAATAAGCAAATTAAAGAACAATATTAATTTATTTATAACAAAATACATCAACATTCAAGAAAATTGTTAAAATTTTAGATTTGCTACTAAATGATTAAATTTGAATAAAAGAGTTCAACTTTTAACCAAAAAGTTTTGTTTTCAATAAAAAATATACATTTTCATCAGGAAAGTTAATTTCTAGCTCGAAAATATGAATTTTAAACTAAAATGAAGAATTTTCAAACAAAAAAATTATCTTTTTTTAAATTAGTCTAAGTTCAAAAAATCAATCGATTTTCTTGCTCAAAAAAGATTTTAATTTAAAATAAAAAACAGTTAAATTCAACAGAACAGACGAATTTTTAACCAAAGAGTTTTATTCTCAATAAAAAATATAAATTGTTATCAGGAAAGTTAATTTCCAACTGGAAAATATGAATTTTGAACTAAAACGAAGAATTTACAAACAACTAAAAAATTATATTTTTTTTAATTAGTCTAAGTTCAAAAAATCAATTGATTTTCTTGCTCGAAAAAGATTTTAATTTAACATAAAAAAACAGTTGAATTCAACAGAACAGACGAATTTTTAAATAAATAATTGAATCCTAAACCGAAAGAGATTAATTTTTAACAAAGATTTCGAATTTAGGAGCAAACAAGCGAAAACATTGTTTTTTAACAAGAATGTTAATTTTCTACAAAATAATTAAATTTACAGAAAAAGGTTATTTTTGATAGAAAATTATGAATTGAAAGCAACTTTCAATAGATATAAATAAATTTTTAATAAACTTTCAACAAAATGGTTGAATCTTTAACATCAATTTTCATACAATATTAAATAGTTAATTTTTCAGTTAGAAAAATTCAATCTCAATCAAAACCAACCATATTAAGAAATATTAAATAGTAAACTTTACTTTTAAACACCAAAAAATCAATTTTCGAAAAAGTAGTTGGATGTTTAACCAAAGAAAGGAATCTTCAAATAAGCAAATGGATTCTAACAAAATTTAACTTTTCACCAAGTAGTTTAATTTTTAAGCAAAAATATACGTTTTTTACCACATAGATAAATTTAAAACACAATAAACAAATTTTCAAGCAAATAGTTTAATTGTCAACTTAAAACAAACAATTCCTAAGCAATAATAAATGAGTTAAATTTTCAGATCAAAAATAAAATCAATGTTTAGCAAATCGCTTTAACATTTTACAAAGTATTTGAACTTTCAACCAAAAAAGATGAATTCTCAATAAAAAAATTTAATGGTTGAATTCTTATTCGAACATAATCAATTTGCATTTAAAGTTCGAATACTTAAATATTCAGTAAAAATAATTATTTTTCAACAAAAAAGAGGATTTTTAACAAAGTAGTTAAATCGTTACACAAATAATAATATTTGGGTCCAAAGTTTCCGTAGCCAAAAGAGATGAATTCTAAACTTTTGAGTGAAAGATAATCAACTGTCAACAAAAAATAGTAAAATTTTCTCATTGAGTTCTGTGAATTCAAATAGCACGTATAATAGTATCGTGAAAAAATTAGGTATCTGTCTTTTAGATTTAAAAAAAAGTGACATCCGGCATTTTTTATGGACAAAATTTACGAATAAAGTTTAAAAATTACGAAAAATAATTATTTTAAAAATATTTCTTGTAATTGAATTTTTTCTTACCGTCGCTTCTTTCCCTTTTTTAAAAAAGGTTTATTGAAACAAATTATGACTTATTTTCTTAGGAAAAAAATTTCCTACAACGATCCTGCTTGTAATTTAAAAAATAAGTGAATAATCTTCGAATATATTGATTTGTTGAAGTAATATTTTTTTAATAAGAAATGTTTGAACTACTTTAGGTATTTTTTTCACTATCGCTTGTTATCCATTTCTAAAAAAATCGTCGAATTTTAATCAATGAAGGATTATTTTTTCGAGGAAAAAATTTTATCAAACTGTATTATTTATATTTTTCAAAGTAAATCTTTTGTGGGTGAAATAGTCAAAACAATTTTTTTGTTTTCAAATAAAATATTTTTTTCATCAAATAACTATATTTTAAGATTATTCACTTATTTTCAAAATCATAAATTCTTAGTCATCGATTTTCTAAATCTTTTGACTTGTTTATAAAAATCATTTCCAATTTTCACAAAAATCTTAAGAACAGTTTTTAAATGTCACAAAAAGAACACCTTTCAAAATCTGTAAAGAGCTTAACAATTGTAATAAAGAATCTTCTAAAATGTTTAATTTGTTGTACATTTTATTAAAAATCATTTTATATTTTGAAATTTCTCTGTCTTGAAATCTTCTAAAATTCTAAAGAAGCTTCAAAATTTCCTGTTGGAAATCTTGAAAAATGTACATTTCTTTTTAAATTCACATTATTTTTATTTTAAAATGTTTGAAACCTTTTCACGTTTTAAATTATTTTTGGAATTATTTCAAAATGTTTAAAAATTTTGTTTGATGATTGAAATTTTGGAAATCTTTCAAAAATTTTAAAACAGACAATTTTTCTAATTCGATTGAAACCTTTCATATTCCTTAAGGAGCTTCTTCATTTTTTTTTAATTTTTAAAAATCTACATTTTGGTTGAATTTTGTATAAATCTTTTTAAGTTGACAATTCTGCCTGAAATTTTTCAAAAATTATGGAAAAACTTGCCTTCCCGATCCTTTTATTTACAATTTTAAAAAACTTTCGAAATACTTTTAAACAATTTCTTCAAATTAATTTTTCCAAATAAAAACTCGTTTAAATTTTTCTAGGAATCTTGAGAAAAAATGCTAATTCTCCTGAAAACTTTAATAGTTCTCAATAATCTTCTGAATTTTATCTTAAACATCTTTAAAAATTGACACTTCGTTTAAAATTTGTCAAAATCTTTTTAAGTTTGAGGTTAATTTTTTAATTTTTTCAAAACCTTTAAATATCTATTCAGACTACTCAATTTTGTTTTAATTCATCATTCTTAATTCCTATTTATAAATGAATATGCAATACTTGCATTTACGAATAAAAATAGACCGAACTCGTTGAAACAATTTTTGTTAAGAAAAAGTTTTTTAAACGATAGTTTAAAAATTTTTTTCACTAAAACTGTTTTTTTTTTTTTGTTTTAAAGTGGCATCATCAGTAATATTAATTTAATTTCAAAAATCATTGAAAATTATTTCTGGTGCCTCAACTACTTTAGGCGAAGAAGAAAAACAAGAAAAAGGAAAAGTTTCTCGAAAACAGAGTCAATAAAAAGAATTATCTTAAAAAGGGTAAAAGAGGGGAATAGGGTAAAATATCCGAAGTCTGCATTAATCTGGGCGTAGGAAATCCGTTCAATGTGATGGAGTCAATTTTTATTTTTATTTTAGGTCAAAAGAATGAAAAAATTTTATCGACACATTTGCATTATCGCAAGAGCAAGCAAGCAAGGAAATTCCGATAAGAAATACTATTTCGAACGCGTAGCACTTACATTGACACTTTCACTACAACAGATGACCTTAAAGAACAAACAAGCAACATCGCATTTGGCACATTAACAACAAATTATTTCACACTCTTTTCTCTCTTTACTCTAATTATCTCTAATTTATTTTCTATTACGGCAAGCTGTATTGCCAATTTTACATACGTGATACTCTCTGAGGAGTTCTCCTAATCGACAATTCAGATAGCAAATGCTAAAATTAGCACAAGTTGTTTGAATTATTCTAAAAGTATCATTGAAGTTCACCCAAAGAAAAGTTTCTTCACTTCTTATAAATCTGCTGTAAATCGAAAAACTTGTTCTTCAATAAAAAAACGGGTTTCTGCAGTTTTCCTCTCCCCTGGCCAAACATCCAGAAAAATGCGAGTAATTTTAATAAATTTGGATGTAGCCGCGGGTTATCACTGGTTCTGATTAATAGAAATTCATGCAGTGATTCTAAGCCCACCTTGAGTGAGAGAAAAATTTTCACACAAAAATAATAATACTAATAAGCCAAAAAGATTAGTTTTCCAAAAAATAATTAATATATCAACACAATACTTTAACTTTTTACTAAATTAGTCGAGTTTTATACTAGCGAAATACCAATTTTTTACGAGAATTTTCAACAAAGTACATGAACGGTCAAACAAAAAGTTATATTTTGGAATTAAAAACAAAAGTTTTTGATCAAAGAAGGAACTATTAAATTTAGAGGTAAAAATTAATTTCACACAAAAAAAAGCAAATAAGCCTAGTTCAATTCAATCAAAAAGACGAATTTTCTACAACATTGTTCGAATGCTTAACTAAATAGATAGACTCAACAAGCAAAATTAATTTTTTATGGAAATAATCGAAGTTTTAACAAAACAGTTTGGTTTTTAAGCTAGAGAGTTAAATTTAAAAAAAAACAGTTTAATCTTGAAGAAAGAAAAAACAATTTAAACAAATGTTAATTTCCTATCATGAAAGATCAATGTTTAACGAAATAATTAAATCCTCAACCGAAAAATGTAGTCGTTTAATTTTTAGTTTAAAAAACTAATGTTTAACAAAAGAAGAAAACCAGTTTGCAAAGAGTTGAATTCAACTGTTAATAATACTTTTTCCTATTCAATTTTTTTTGGTTAAACGTTCAATTTTTATAACAAAATCGTAATGTCGAATAAAAGTTTCTCTCTGATTTAATTAAGTTTAATAACTTGAAGCGTTCTAACTCGGCTAAATATAATTGAAATGAGTTCATAATTATGGAACTTATTTAAAAGACTATGAAGATGCGTAAGAAGAATTCATGGAAAAGTTAAAAATCGCTTATTGTTTAATAATATTTAATTGCAAAGTTATCGACTGAGCTCAATTTGAAATTAAATATTATGAAACAATAAGAAATTTTAAGCTTTTACATTAATTCTTAGACATCGCTATAGTATTTTGAATAAGTCCTATAAATATCAACTCATTTTAATAATATTTAGTCGAGTTAGAACGTTTTAAATTTTAAAACTTAATTAAATTAGAGAGAAACTTTTACTCGATATCACGCTCTTGTTATTAAAAATAAAAGTTTGACAAAAAAATTCGAATAGGAAAAAGTTTTATTTCCTCATTATCTACATTTCTACTTTTTTTTTAAATTGATTTTGAACATTTTCAATTTTTGAGACACGTGGGCAATTATTTTACTCGTGTTCCAGCGTCGGGCTGTTTCTTTCACTCGGCGGCTCAATTATCGAATATATATATTAATTTTTAAATAAAAATTCGAATTTTTTACTAAAGTACAATTTTCTTCACCAAAATTTCAATTGTCAATAAAAAATTTAATTATTAAACAAATAATTTAATTTTATACCAAATGGTTAAATCCTCAATTTTTAACTTCTAAAGGAAAAATGTCAACCAAACATGAAATAGTTAAACTTTCAGATGAAAATTTAATCATCAATTGGAAAAATGCCAATAAAATAGTTCAATTAGTAAAAAAATGGCTTAACTTTTAACCCAAAAGTAAAAATTTTTTGTTTTAATTTTTTTTATAAATTAGTTTAATTTTCGAACAAAATATTAATCCTCAATAAAATAGTTTATTTTTATACAATTTTTTCCAAATTTTTATAACTTAAAAGACTAACTTTCTATTATACGACTGAATTTCCTACCCAAAAATATTAATTTTTTTTCGAAAATGTTAATTAAGACGAAATAATGAAATTAAGTAAATCCGCTAAAATGATGAATCTTGAACCAAAAAATTGGATTTTTAACAAAGTACTGCAACTTTAAACCAATTAATTTGGTATGTTATGGTCTTGACCAGATAAAATGTATTAAAGAATAAGATGTTAAACGTTTTTCGTATACTAGTCTAAAATCAATATTTTTTATCAGTGCTTTGTATTTCTAAATTATGAAAAAATGGCTCTTAAGTTCGGCTGAAATCCGAACCCAGGTAGACAGAAAACAACGAATATCAAATCATTCAAACCAAACAGTTTACTTTTTAACTAAACATGATTAATTTTAACTCGAAATATATAACAGTCAACATTACAGCAAAAACAGATCTTAATTTTAAATCAGAATACGTTTACGTTAACCATAAAAGAGAAATTTTCAACAAAATAGTTTAATTTTACACTGAGAAAGATAAGGTTTTTATTTAAATAAGGTATATTAAAATTTACATCTAAAAAACTGATTTCAAACAAACAGGATTAATTTTTTACTCAACTAGACAAATTTATAATAAAATAGTTCATTTTTCAAGGTAGGAAATTTAATGTTTTTGACACCATTTGATTATCAAACCGAAATAGACAGAAACTTTGATTAAATTAATTAGGTTCAATCTTTATTGGTAGAAAATTCAGTTTTTTTTTTAATATAGATTTAAAAAAAAAGTTATTTCGCCATATCTCAGATATTTGGTCGCATCTTCGAGAATTTCCCCATTGGAAAAGCTCTCACGACGTACGATAAATACTAATATCGCTTTTACATTTCTTAAAAAAATTATTCATTTTGTTTTTAAGAAGAGTTTTTTTCAAATTTGAAATTTAAGAGAATTGTACTGGATGCAATTTTTTGCGTCTTCAAAACACGTGGGCGACTTAAAAAGTTTAAAAAACGGTCAAATTGTTTATGTGAAGAAATCTTTTTTCAGTTAGCAATATAACTCTACCGTAAGTTAAAAAGATATTCATTTTTGCAGAACATCTCCATTGACAACACCCATTTTTTAAGCAATTAGTTGAATTTTTCACTAAAAATATGATTTTTCAACAAAATAGTTGCATTTCCAACCACGTAAATTAATAATTAAAATTAGACGGCCCCTAGACAGTTAGGTTAATCTTCCGGTCAAGTTAATCTTTGAATTCTATTAAAATTCTCGAATCGAAAAAATTTTTACATACTATTATACAAAACTTGAAAAGGAAACAAATTTTTCTTTCGAATTATTGCTGAATAGCAAAAGAAACAATTTCCTAAATTTAAAAAAAAATCCTGGGTGTAGCTAAAAGTAAATTCATACATTTCTTTATTTATATATAAATTTTATTTTATCTCTTTTAAAAACTTTTTCATGTTTGTCTTTATAACGCTTCAATTTCTCAACACTGACATAAGAAAAAGAAACAGGAAAAAAGTGACAAATTTGTCATGATGAAGTACTGTTTGCAAAAAGAAGATAAATATTCATATTGGAATTTGCCTTCTTGTATAATCATTTAGTGATGCTGTAATCATGATGTTATAAACAAGCTGTTAATATTATGATGACGTCTACATTTTCCTCATTTTTTTCTCAGAAATTTTGTTTTATTGTTTTCTGCTTTAATCTTTGATCCAGAAAGAAATGTTTTTTTACAAAAAATAAATAGATATGCTGAAAATTTTTCTTCTTTTAATTCAGAGTGGTAATTGAAATAAAAAAATTAAAGCACTCAAGTGGGACTTTTTTAAAATTTGAAAGTTTTTAAATCGAAGTTTATATCATTTTTAATTTAGAATTTTATTAGTTATACGCTAAATTATTCACACACATAAAATGGAAGCTTTTAAACTTTTAAATTAATTAATTTTGAAATTGATTACCGTTAAACTACTAAATTTTGAATTTCATACATTTATAAATTGAATGGCTCAAAGATTTCTGGTTGAAAAATATAAATCCAGCTTATTAGTGTGAATATCCTGAATTATAAAATAAGCTAATAAAATTCGAATTTATTTTAATTAAATAGTTTAAAAGAAATTTTAGGTTAGAAAATGGAAGACTGAAAAATCCCGAAACATATAATTCCCGATACTGTAAAAGACACGAATAATAAAATGTTGGAATTGGAAAATCATAAACTTATCAAGAAAAAAAAGTGTCTAATTATAAAATGTCCGAACTCCCCAACTTAAACGGAACGACTGAAAATTCCTGAAAAATAAAATTTCCAAATAACAAAATTTCCGAATTGGAAAACTCTTGAATAATGAAATTCTCGAACAGTTTATGATGTTCCGCGAATTTAAAAATTCTCGAACCGTTTTTTATTATTAACGAATTTGAAAATTCTCGTATAATAAAATTTTCGACAAAAATTTGGCGTTTCTAAAATTATTATTTGAATTAAAAATAACATTAACTTAAAGAAATATATTTTCGGATTATAATTTTTTCATTTATTTTAATTTTAAATTTAAACAATAATCTTAGAAACTTTAAGAATTAAAAATAATGTTTTTCATTCAAAAACATTTCAATATGGTATTTTTAATAAATAAATAATATTTATAAAACAAATTTGTAATTTTCTAAATTTGGGAATCTTTTAGTTCGGATATTTTACAATTTGGCAATTTGCTATCCGGAAATTTATTATTCATACATTTTTCCAGTTATGTGTAGAATATGGTTATTCTGGAATTTTATAATTTTACATTCGTCCCACTTACACAATTGAAAAGTTTTGGTATAAATACTATTTATTTATTAAAAATACAATAATAAAATATTTTTAAAAACATTATTCATAATGTTTAAGGCTTATGAAATTATTGATTGAATTTTACATAACAATAATTAAAAATATATATATTTTGGCAGAATTCTTTTTCCGATTACTGTTATTTGTAATTTAAACAATAATTTTGAAAACTTTTAACTTGAAAGATATGTTAATACAAGTATCTGATTATCGTATTTTTAATAAATTCATAAAAAATCGAATATTTCCTATTTCAAATAGTTTATACCGCGGCAATTCGGAAATTTTATTATTCGAAAAAATTATTATTCAGGAAATGTTCAAATTCGAGAATGTTATTATTCGAAAATTTTCCAATTCAGTAATATGTAATATTCTAAGCAGTTTTGAAATTTTATTATTAGAGAATTTTCTAATTTGGAAATTTTATTTATCTTTACGAATTCTTAAAATGTTTAGAACTTTTTATTCGAAATCTTCCCAAATTTACATTTTGCTCCACAATTTTCTACATTCTTTTTGGAAATTTTTGAAAATCATGCAAACCCCTTTTCGAATTTTGCTGTTAATAAATTTTCCAGAACAAAAATTATTTTAAATTTCCCCAGGATTCTTAAAAAAAGTTTCAGCTTTCAAAATTCTTAAACAGCTTCTTTGTTCTTAATATTCTGGAATAAATATTTTGTTTACAATTTTTTGAAATCTTTTTAAGTTTTGAATTATTTTAATATATTATCAAAGATTATAGATCCATACTCCAATTCTTTATGAAATTCCTTAAAATTCTACAGTTTCACTGTCTCAAAACTTTTTTAAACCATTGAAAAATTTCAAAATTTAATTTCAAAATCTTCCAAATCTGGAGTTTCTTTTAGATTTTTTGAATTTTCCAAGTTTAAATTAGAACTTTGAAATCAAAAGGATTTCAGGGTTTTGTTTTCAAACAATTCATTTTCAGATTGTTTAGTTTTGTGTATTTGATTTTAAATTGCTTATTTTTACAAAACAGCCAAAAATTTTTGAATATTTAAAAAAACTTGTTTCGAATAAAAAATTTCAAATTAAATAGGTTAAAAAAAAAATCGTTTTGTAAAATCATTTAAGACTTAATTTCTAATATTCGAACTAAATTTTAGTTTTTAAAACAAATTAAATAATTATTGATTGTAGTCAATGAAATTAAAACGATTTTAAATAAAAAAATTTCAATTTGAAAAGCATTTTATTTTCAATTCTTCAACTCTTCAAAACTGCTTTTTAAAATAAGGACCTAAAATTTATCGCATTTATTTGTTAAAAAAATAATAATAATAATTTTCAAGATTTCAATCGACTGGGCAGATTTTTCTCCTAAAAATTTGTAAAATTTCGGGTTAAAAATTAATTCACTCTCATTCCCTGGTTCTTCTCGGTCTCATAAGTCAAATTTTAAGTCTCAAATCGCAGTGACCATTCTGCAATTATAAATTCATTTTTGCAGTCGGTTCAATATATTTTTTAACAGTAATTTAAGTTTTTTCGACTACAATTCATTAGCTTCTTCGATAGGTGATTATCCATTTTTGAAGAGCCAAGGGGTCTCCATGCATTGATAACGTCGCGATATAGTTGAAAGATAAAAATTATTGTTTTTGCAAGAAGCATAATTTTAAACTAAAAATGATCAATTTTTAACAAATAATGAAATAAAGTTAATTTTTATTTAAAAAACCTAATTTAAAACTAAATAAATCGAATTTTTAACAAAATAGTTAAACCTTTAACCAATAAAATGAATGTCAAAGAAAGATTCAAATTTCAACCAAAAATGATCAATTTTGAACTAAATGGATAAAAAATAATAATTTCATTCGAAACCAACATTTTTTTAGCGTT
>NC_046660.1:52885952-52919764 GCF_010883055.1 Belonocnema kinseyi
TAGTATCGTACATCACTCACAGTGTCACACAAGTTTTCAAGTAAACTTCAATTTCCGGTTATTATTCGCCCTGCAAACATCGTCCTTCTTGTGTAAAGACGTACCTGACCCTACTTGTGATTTACTATAACTCAAATTTCCAATCCGAAAATATTAACTCTGAATAAAAAATGTAATAGTAGGCTTTGAAAATTTTTTTATTTATTTTGAAACCATGTTTTTTTACTTTTCTGCCAAAGATTAACTGTCGACCCACAAGGACAAACTTTTCACACAAAAAATAATTCTCAACATAAAATGTAATGGTTAATATTACAATCAAAAGTGATTAAAATTTCCAGCAAACCAGTTGAATTTTTAAACCAAAAAGACTGGCAAAAATTTTAACCAAATTGTTTAATTTCTAAACCAAAAACGCAAATTCTTTTCAAAACCTTTTTTAGTTATAAATTCTCCTTTTGGATAGAATATTAATCTTCTTAGTTCAAAATTCAAGTATTAGCATTTCAAAGCTGAACTATTATGTTCCAAATTCATTGTTTCGGGTGGGGATGCATGATTTGAGTTGAAAATTGACATCTTTCGCTAGAGATTTAACTACTATGTTGAAAAAAAATTTGTTGAATATTTTTAAAACTAATTTTTTAACTTCAAAATGTCACTTTTTCATTTTTGGTCAAAAAGGTTCATTTTTTCATTAAAAATTACTTTATTTTCTTGAAAATTTAACTGTTTAATTGTAAGTTAACTGAATTGTTAAAAAATTAAACAATTTCGTAAGGAAGTATTCTTTTTGGCTAAAAAATCAACACCTTTTTTGAAAATGGGTATTTTCGGTTGAGGAATCAACTTGTTTTTGGAAATTCGCCATTCATGATTAAATTTAACTGTTTTTGTTTTCAAATTAAAATCTTTGTTCATTGAAATATTCACCATAAGGTTTTTTGTTGAGAATTCATCTCGCTTGCTTAAAAATTAGTTCATTTATAGAAAATACGAGAATTTTGTTTGAAAGTATTTCTTTGGTTGAAGAATTTAAGATTTTTCAGTTTAGTCCAAAATTCATCTCTTCAGATAAAAAATGTAACTATTTTGTTCAAAAATAGTTGTTACTTTGTAGAAATTTATTTTTAAATAAAAATGTTTCTATTTAAGATAAAGATACATAATATAAGTAAAAATTTATCTCCTTGTCTACAAATTTATTTATTTCATTAAAAAATCGTGTTTTATTCTTGAAAAATTAACTTTTTTAATCAAAAGTGTAACTTTTCCATTTTTGGGTAAAACTCTATTTATTTTTAGTTGAAAATTTTACTACTTGTTGTGAATTTATTTTTCAACTAAAAATTTAACTATTGCAGTTGAAGATTCATCATTTCAGTTGAAAATTGATATCTTTTGTTGCCAAATGTAAATAATTTGTTCAAAAGTCTTTTTTTTCTAAAAAAGTGTTGTCAAATAATTTGTCCTTTTGGTTGCGGATTTAACTATTTTGTTTTTTTTAACCGTCACTATAACATTTTTTTAGAATTTATCTCTAATGGGAAAAATTAGTTTCTTTGTAAATAAATCAACAATTTTGTTTAATAGTATTTTCTAGTAAAAGAATTTGGCACTCATTATTTTAGTTGAATGTTCATTTATATAGCTTATAACTGAACTATTATTGTTCAGAAATCATTTCTACTTGGTTGAAAAATTTGTTTTTAAATTAAAAATTCGACTATATCAGTTCTATGGTAGAAACAATAATTTTGTTAATTCAACTAAAATTATTTTTTGTGTGTAGAGGAATAGAGGAAACCGCCTCACAGTGGGAAAAAATTACTTTTTGGTTAAAAATAACGTACAGCGCACAAACACTGACCGACTTGAACAAAATAAACCATTCGAAAGAAAGCTGACGAGATTTCTAAGAAAGTTTTCGAGTCTGATTTTTAAATAAGGTTTTCAGTTTTTGTATTAATAAAGAAATATGACGAAAAGATTGCCATTTTTTCTATTTGAGGTTCACTGTGCTCGTCAATAACCGGGCAATTGTTGAAATCGCCTAAGTTGCATAGAGTAATATTAGTTAAAGGTATTTTAATATCAAACAATAAAATTTTTGGTGAAGAAATTATTTGTCGAAAAAATGTTTTCTACGGTTTTCCATAATTATACGTTTTTTTCAAGTTATATTGCAAGAAATTTGAATTAAGACAATATTATATGAAAACAAATTTCTGTTAATATTATAATTGTTTATATTATAGACAATTGACTTTAAAAATTTGAAAAGAAAATGCATTATTTGAGTTTTTGACAGCAGAAAAAGTCGGTTTAACCAATTCCAGTCAAAGTTAAAATTTTACGATTTTTTAAAACAAATTTTATAAACAAATGCATTAACCAGGCCTTTGTCGATAGAAAAAATTAGGAAGTTTTTTTTTAAATTAGAATTAATTAGCAATTTCATGATAAGTTCAGCAAAATTCATAATCTTTTTATCAATTTTATGAGTTTTTTAAACAAATTCAATAAACAATGCGCTAATCAGGTATTTGTTGAAAAAAAAATTTGTTTTTTCTATGTGAACTTTTTAACTTAGGCTCTTCATGATGACTTCAGCAAAATTCATAATTTTTCTACTAATTTTATGATTCTTTTAAACAAGTTTAATAAACAAATGTATTAATCAAGCATTGGTCGGAAGAAAAATTGGTTTTTTTTATACGTCACCTTTTTTAATTAGGAACTTCATGATGACTACAGCAAAATTCATAGTTTTTTGACAAATTTTATGATTTTTTAAAACAAATCTAATTTAAAAAATGCATAATAAATTCAGCATCAAGTTTCAGCCCTGTTTTGTTGAAATCATCAAGTACCCAGTTAAAAGTCTGGCATTGAAAAAAAAAATTTTTTTCATCGACAGATGCCCCGATAATGCATTTTTTAAATTAAATTTGTTAAAAAAAATTATAAAATGAATCGAAAAATTATGAGTTTTGCAAAAGTTATCATGAACTTCCTAATTAAAAAGTTGACATAGAAAAAACCAATTATGGCGACAAATGCCTGATTAATGTATTTGTTCATTCAATTTTTTGTTTTAATCATAAAATTTATAAGCAAATATTTAATTTTTTTTTTAAGTTATCATGAACTTTCTAATTTGAAAAGTTGACATAGAAAAGAATGAATTTTCCTGTCGACAAATGCCTAAATAATGAATTTTTCCATTGATATTTGTTTAAAATATGTTTAAATTATTAATTTTGCTGAAATTTTCATAAAGTTCCCAACTAAAAACACTTGAATTGAAAACCCGAATTTTTCTGCCCACAAATGCCCGAATAATGCATTTGTGTATTCAATTCGTTTAAAAAAATTTTTTAATTAATCAACGAATTATGAATTTTGCTAAAATTATCATAAAATTCTTAATTAAATAAAAATTTACATCGAAAAAAAAAACCAAATTTTTCTGTCGAAGAATGCTTGATTATTGTATTTTTTCCTTAAATTTGTTTACATTATAAACAATTATAATCTTTTAACAAATTTTTTTAGATACATTGTTTCCATTCAAATGCCTTGCAATACAACTTGAAAAAACATATGATTATGGAAATTCGTAGAAAACATTTTCGCAACGAACAATTTGTCTAAAAAATTTTATTTTTTATTTTATAATATTGGAACATCTTTAGCTAATGTTACTCTATGCAACTTAGACGATTTTAATCATTTTCCTGTTATTGACGAGCACCGGAAACGTCAAACAGAAAAATGGCCTTTTTTCGTCATATTTGTTTATTTATAAACAAAATGAAACCCTAATTTAAAAATCAGGCTCGGCAACTCTCTTATAAATCTTATCAATTGTTTTTCGAATTTTTTGTTTGTTCAAATCGGTCAATATTTGTGGGCTGTAGGTTACTTTGAACCAAAAAATGTAATTTTTTAAATTAATAATAATAATCAATTATTATAATTATTAATGAATAATTAGGATCATAAATAAAAGAAAAATAATTAATTTTCTAATTCATTTATGAACAGGTATAGTGTCTTAACTCTTATTTAAATGAAATTAATTATTACATATACATTAGTATTTTTAGTTCATGATTATCCACTGTAGGGAGAGTTTCCCTGTCAATTTGGTCAACTTGTATAGTACTTTTTTTCACTAATAATAACGACTGAAATTAAAACACACTTATCACAAGAAAAAATCGGAAAAAACTCTAATCTCAATCCGGGAAAACCGGGAAATTAGCGGAAATTTGCAAATTGAATTTTTCCAGACACCCTGCAATTAACGAAAAGTTAATCTCGGTCACTTATAAAAGGAGGTCGTTAAAAATCATCCGGAGAAATTAGCCTGCTTCGTATCCGCATTAAAAATGGTACAGGTTTCTTGGGCATAAACCTGTTGTATTTATACAGCCGAGGCATAATTTTATAACGGACGTGTGATCCCTAGGTGAGAGTTCATATGAGAAGCGAGAAACTTCGTTACAAGCTTTTTTTGGTCCAAAAGATCAACATTACTTTTGGTATGCTATAACTGCTTTTGATGTAGGCTCAAGAGGAACACCTGCATACTATATTTTTTACTCTCATCTTTCGTTATTACGTCTTCATTATATTATTATCCAGAAAAAAATATGGGTATGAATCGAAAAGAGCGTGCGAATTTTAAGAAAGGTCATTGACAAATTTGCAAAAGTTATTATCGTAATTATTTCAGATTAAAGTAAATATTATACTTAAATGCATAATTTGAGCTTATTGTTTTTTGTCTGCATGGTCTAAAATCAACCTGTTTTTAATATTGATTAGGGGCCGTACTCAAATTATGTAACGGATTCTCTTATTTTTCCATAAATAATTTTTCATTTTTCTCAATCATTAATATTTATATACCGCAGAATTTTAATCTTGTAATATTTTTAACATAGGATTTTTTATAAACAGAAAAAACAAGAATTTCGGATACAAATTTAAAATTTAAAAATTTATTAATTCATTTAAAACAAAAAACTGTTTTTTCTACAATAAAAGATGACTTATCAAGAAAATACTTAAATTTTCCACAAAATAATTCAATTTTGAATATAATAATTCAATTCGCAACCTCAAAAGATAAATAGCCAAAAGAAAAGTGTCATAGTTTATAGTTTAATCCAAAAAGACGAAATTTATACCAAAAAGATTTTAAACCCAAAATACGAATTTTGAACAAATGAAGCCTTTTCACTCAATAAAAAAAGAAATGAACCTTCATCTAAATTGTTAACCTTCAAGACAACAGACATATTTTCTCAACAAAAATTAATTTTTTTAAGCCAAAATATCACTTTTCAGCATAAAAAATAATTTTCCTCGAAGCCGATGCATTTTTACTTAACAAATATGAAATTTTAAAGCAAGTAATTTTTTTGTTACTAAAAAAGGAACATTTTTAAATAAAAAAGATCAATCCTGAAAAAAATGGTTTTAAACCAAAAAAAGGCTTTTTGACTAAACGGTTAAATTTTTTACCAAAGACATACATAATCCTTCAAACAAAAATTAAATTTTCAACAGTGTGGTTTAACTTTTACCCAATTAGTTTTCAAATCATATTATGAATCTGATACTAAAATAGTTAAATTTGTAGTTTAAAAATAAATTTTTAACTAATAAAAGCGATATTTAAACAAAATAGTTCAATTTTCGTCTATAGAGATGAATTTTTAAACCAAAATGATCAATCTTGAAGCAAATTTTTTTTTTGTAAATTGATAAATTTTCAGCAAAGCAACTAATTTTTATCTGAAAGAGATGAATTCTCAACGAAAAACGTTATGGTAAATATTTTAAACAACAGAGATTTAAAAAAAAATTAAAAACAAAAACGAGAAACGACGAATTTCATACAAAAAGTTAGTTTTAAAAATAAAAGTTCATTTAAACAAAATATATAGTTGAAATTTTAAACTAAAACAATAAATTTTCAAGAAAATGGTTGGATTAAAAAAAAAATTATAATTTTCAACAAAAAAAATTATTTTTTAACAAAAAAAAGGTACTTCTCAACCAAATAGTGGAATTTTCAAAAGTATAAAGAAAAATTTTCAACCCAATAATCGTCTTTCTAATCAAAAAGTTAATATTTTAAAAAAAAGTTATTTTTTAACCAAAAATTCAATTTTCTGCTGAATAATTAAATTTTCAAACCAATCAGACAAACGTTTAAGACCAAAATTAAAATTATCAATCTAGAAGTTTAATTTTTAACAAAGAAAACTTTATTTTCAATCGCGAAAGATGACTTTTCTACCAGGAAAAATAATTTCTGAATAGAACACGTATTATAAAACAAAATACGTGAAATTTTAAGCAAATATTTTTTAATTTCAGCGCGAAAGAATAATTTTTTAACAAAAATATGTTTTCATTTTCAGTTAAAAAAAATAATAATTTTCAACCCAACAGTTGTATTTTTATCAAAAAACATGAAACTTCTATCAAAAGAGATAAATGATACCCAAAAGAGTAATTTAAAAGAAAAGGATTTCAATTTTCAACCAAGAAAGATCAAATATAAAAATCACTTGAATTCTATAAAAAATACGAATTTTCAACAAAAGAACTAAATTTTGAACCTGAGAAACTAATTTTCAAATAAGTAGTTGCACTTCTGTTAAAAAGTATAATGCTTACGACAGTAGATAAATTTGTAAAGCCTAAACACGAACTTAAAAAAATGAAAGGAGAATCGATCTGAATTTTCATCGCCAAAATGTGAATTTTAAACTAAAACGTTAATTTTTTACCAAAATAGTTGAATTTTAAATCTGAAAAAATAAATTTTCAACAAAAAAGTTGAATTTTACATAAAAAAGTATGATTTTTTAATCAAATTATTGAATTTTAAACTAAAATAATAAAACTTTCAAAGAAATAATGAAAATTTAAACCGAAAATATGAATGCAGAATTGTAAATAATAATAAAATAGTTTAATTTTAATTGAAAAATTAAATTTTCAACAAAAAAGAATGCATTTTTATAAGATATTTAAATCTTCAACCAATGAAATGTATATTCAATAAAGTGGTTTCACTTTTATAAAGAAATATATATTCTGAATGAAAAACTTAATAGTTCAATTTTTAAGGAAAGCAAGGAAATTTCAACCAATATCCAATAGTTAAACTGCCAGTTAACAACAAATTAGTTATCAACAGAAAAAAACGGATTTTCATAGTTCAGATGTTCATATTGGGTTCTATCAGTAAAATTCGCATTAAAGTGAGAAAATGAGGAAAAGAGGAAGTTTTTTTAAACCACGGAAAAAATTAGTAAAAGTAGGAGCCGCGAACCTACAAAAATGGTTTCGTAACCTTTTTGGACGTTGAATAAGTCGTTCAAATCTCCACAGCCCATACTTCCCCTTCCGTATGCCCCTACATTTCCCTACTTTCCCTTATAAGTTCACCTTTTACCTCCCACCTCTTCCTCAACTACTTCCCCTTCTACTTACTTTCTAAGATAACACTTACTTTTTCTTATTTCTCCTCCTACCATTTCTCTACATTTCCCCTAATTCGAATTACTCAAATTCACTTCTCTTACTTCCTCTCTTTATTCCTCCTACTTTCTCCCCTCTCTAATCTCCCTTGTTTCTCCTACTTAAACAAGTTAAACTCCCCTTATTGCCCTTGAATTCATCTATTTCCCCACCCATCATTTCCCCTTACTTCCCTTACTTCCTCCGGCATCATTTTCCCTTACTTCTTCTACCTTCCCTCCCCTTATTTCCCCTTACTCTGCAACCATCACTTCCTCTACCTTTACTTCCCTTCCCTTATTTCCCTTCACTGTAACTTACTTCTCATACTTCAACTCTCTAATATCCCCTACTCCCTTAAACATCTCCTTTACTGCTTCACTCCTCTCTAATATCCATGACTTCCTCCCTCCTGTCTAATCTCCCTCACTCTCTCACCATCCATTACTCTTCACATCCCTAAATAACACTCCCTAATTTATACTTCCCCTTTAATCATTTTTCCTCTCTTCTTCTACTTTCACTCACCTTATTTCTCCTAGTCTTCGACCCTTCACTTCCTCTACTTTCTCTTCCGTTCCCCTATTGCCATTCACAAAAACTCACTTCTCACACTTCCACTTTTTGATCTCCCGTACATTCTTAAACTTCTCTAATATCCCTTACTTCCTTATTCCTGTTTAATCTTCCTAACTTTCTCACGATCCATTACTCTTAACTTCCCGAAGTATCCTACCCTAATGTTCTCCTTCTATCCCCTACTTCAGCTACTTTAACTCCCTTCTTTTCCTTTTACTTTACCTATTTCTCTTTACTTCCAATACTGCCCCTACAATCATTTTTCCTCACTTTTTCTACTTCCCCTTCCCTTATTTTGCCTACTTTTCCACCCCTAACTTCCTCTACTTTCTCTTCCCTTTCCCTTTTATCCTTACTTAAACTCACTTCTCATACTTCCCCTCACTAATCTTCTTTCATTTCCCTATCAAATTTTCTCCTTATTTACCCTTCTTCATCTACTTATCCTTCCCTCAGTTGCCTTTACTTACTTCATTCCTTCTCCCCACATTCTCCTGCTATTTTTCTACTTCCTATACTATCATTTTCTCTCACTTCTTCTAATTTTCCTTCCCTATTTTCCCTTACTTGCCATCTCCTCACTTCCTCTAGTTTCTCATTACACACTTCCTCTGCCTTCCCTCCCGTTATTTCTCCAACTTTTTCTTCTTCTCTCATTTTTCCTCACTACCCCTACTTTCCCACGCCTCATTTTCCATCACTTCTACCTTCCCTACCCTAATTTAACCTTAGGTTTAATACTCCCTATCTCATAATTTAGCCTCAATACCCCTTCTGAGAAAAAAGTGCCACAGACGTACAAGGGAAAAGAGGAGAAAGTGTAAGGTCTGAAACATTGTACTTTTAAATGCTTAGAATATCCTGATTTGATTTTCGTTTAATCGATGCTTTCTACTAAAACCTTACAATTTTATGTATCGATTCTAACAGGTACTTTCTATTTGCATTTGCAAAAGCCACTTTGAATATCGCACCAACACATTTTCACATAATCTACAAAATTACCCTATATATCAGTTGGATCTACCTTTCCTTCCTCTTTTCACATTACTGGATTATCACCCTAGAGGAAAAGTGAGTATGCTAGGATTGTATTCTATCGAAGGCAAAACTACCACAAGACAGTGCTAGTATGTAAATGTGTGTTTTCTGGCTGAGTATTGGGAACCACATCCAGACCAATCTTCAAATTCCTGAATGTAGATAGTTCCTTTTAACTGCTGATAAACACTGGGTATTGGTCTATACTGCATTTAACCTCTTGCAGCCAAACCAGCCATCTCAAGTAACTAGATAATGATCTACGATCTATGACCTAGATCGTTTATCGATCGAACGCAGTCACGCTTCGACGAGTTTTGATAAGTTCATTCGTAACTTTCGATATGCTCACTTATTCTTATGCACTGCCTACGTATAGGTATAGGGGAGGGTGGTACACAGTGGATAACTGTACATGCTGGATAATGTGCATTTTTTCATAGTCGGAATGAGATTGATACACTTGAATCGTTTTTTACGAAACAATTTGCATTTTCAACATAACCACTGAATTCTAAATCCAAAAAGACGATTTTTCGAAACTTAAAATTTTAATTTAAAATTTTTAAACTATAACTATAAAGAGATGAATCTTCAACAAAAAATGTAGTTAATATACCAAAAGAAAAATACGAAATTTTTACCAAAAACAATAAAATTACACATCTAAAAGATGAGTTTTTAACAAAATAATTTAACTATTCACCAATTATTGGACTTTTCAACAAAAAATAGGGATTTTCAACCAAAATTTAATAGTTGAACACATAAAATTATGTTTCTACATGTATAGGGTACAGAAATAGTATATTGACTACTTTTTAATTGTTTAAACAAATATAATTTGTATAAATAATTACTTTTTTTAATACTTTTAAAATCGTAATAAATGATATTTCTTCTATTTTGTTTCAATTTTTCAGTTACTTTAAAATAAATGCATAAGCAAATAAAAATGGTTTAAAAAGATAGAAATTTGTTAAAGAATTAGAAAAAATGTATCAAAATTATGTAAATATTCAACAAAAACTATGGTAGAAAAACAATTTGAAAAATGTAGAAATCTCAGACATAATTTTTAGAAATGTTAAATATAAACAATAATTAATTGTTCAAATAATCACATAATGTTTTTAGAAAAATTTACTGTTCCAAACAAGGAAACAAAATTGCTTTATCATAAAAAAATACAATTATTTTTTACATTTTTGGGAATAAATAATGGTTTAAATAATATAAACATTTGTTTAAACAATTCAAAATTGTTGAAAAAGTCATAGTCAAAATTGAAATAGTCATTAACAAATTGTCATTGACATTATTAGATTGAAAGAATTTGCTTTTAAGATTATAATTGTTTATATTTAACTTCAGCAAAATTCATAATTTTTTTTGCATTTTTCTGATTTTTTTCAAACAATTGCATTATTGGGGCAGCTGTTGACTGAAAAAAAGGTTTTTTCAATGTCAGACCTTTCATTGGGATCTTTATAATAAATTCAACAACATTAATGATGAGTTGATGAATTTTATGATTTTTTAAAACAAATTTAAGAAGCAAGTGAATTATTCGGGCATCTGTGGACGGAAAAATTCGTTTTTTTTTAATGTCATTCTTTTTCATTGAGAACTTCATGATAATTTTAGCAAAATTCATAATTGTTAAATAAATTATATATTTTATAAGAAACAAATTTAATAAACAAATGCATTATTCGGGCATCTGTCGATGGAAAAATTAATTTTTCTCGATATCAGTCTTTTTAATTGGAAACTTATTGATAATTGCCGCAAAATGCAAAATCAGTTAATAAATTTAATGATTTCTTCAAACAAATTCAATAAGCAATGCATTAGTTTTTAAAAAAATATATAATTGATCAAATCATCATGAATTCTGCTGAATTTATTATGAAGATCCCAATTTAAAGTCTGAAATAGAAAAAAAATCCTTCCGTCCACCGATGCCCCAATAATGAATTTGTTTATTAAATTTGTTTTAAAAAAGCATGAAGTTGTTCACAAAATTATGAATTTTGCTGAAGATATTATGAAGTTCCGGATGTAAGAAGTTGACATTGAAAAAAACGACTTTTTCTGTCGACGAATGCCCTGATAATGTATTTGTTTATTAAACTTATTTAGAAAATCATAAAATTGATGCAAAAATTATTAATTATGTTATAGATATTATAAACTTCCTAATTTCCAAAGTTGACATAGAAAAAAAACGAATTTTTCTGTAGACAAAGCCTGATTAATGCATTTGTTCATTAAAATTGTTTAAAGAAATCATAAAATTTATCAACTTATTATGAATGTTGCTGAAATTTTTATGAAGTTCCCAAATGAAAAGGCTGGCATTAAAAAAACCGATTTTTTCTGCCGACAAATGCGCGAATAATTCGTTTGTTTATTAAATTTATTTTAAAAAATCATAAAAATTATTAACAAATTATGAATTTTGCTAAAATTGTCACAAAGTTTCTAATTAACAAAAATTGACATCGAAAATAACGAATTTTTCTATAAAAAAATGCCTGATTATTGCATTTGTTTATTAAATTTGTTTATAATATAAACAATTATAATCTTAAGAGAAATTTTGTCAATATAATATTTTTTCCATTTAAATTCCTTGCAATATAACTTGAATAAACTTGCAATTATAATGGAAAACCGTAGAAAACATTTTTTCAACAAATAATTTGTTCACCAAAACCTTTTTTTATTGTATAATATTGGAACATCTTTAACTAATGTTACTTTATGCAACATAGGCGACTTCAACAATTGTTCTGTAATTGACGAGCACCTGGAACGTAAAATATGAAAAATGACCATTTTTTCGTCATATTTGTTTATTTATAAAAAAATTTAAAACCTAATGAAAAAATCAGACTAGACAACTCTTTTTTAAATCTTATCAGCTCTTTTCAAAATTTTGTTGTCAAAATCAATAAATATTTGTGGGATTTCTTGAACCACCCTAGTACTCCTACCCCATATTATTATTATTGACAGGAGATTTTTTTGTGTTAATAAGATTTTATTGTTATCATTATTTACCACCCGTGTGGAAATAACCCCATTTGGCCCTTTTACAAGTCGGGCACTAATCGGGGGCTAGTCGGGTTATTTATTTTGACAAAGTACCCAGTCGAGGACTAGTTGGGATTTTTGTTGTCAAAATTTCAGTCGGGGCCAGATCGGTGGTCGGTCAAGGGCTTGTCGGGCCTTTTTGTTCACTAGTTTCCGTGCGGGTAATCTTCAGGCTCTGGTCGTGAGCTAGTGAGGCTCTGTTCGGGTTATTCTTATGTTTGAGTTTTCGGCGAGGCTTTGTCAAATGAGGTAATATCTAAAAAAGCGTAATGATTTTTTTATTCTAAAACACTAAGAATATATTAAACAATAATTTTACACCGTTTTTTGGAGAATAGATTTATTAATGTTAAATTCATCTCAAATATACTTAATAAATAATTATTAAGTTTAATAATTTTGTACGAAAATCAACTTTTTATAAAAACAACTATCAAAATCTTCAAAAAGACGAAATCTTATTTTTTTTGTAGTGTTTTTTAGAAAATTGCGAATTTCTAGGAACATTTATAAATACCTTTTTATGGAATTATAAGAAAATTCATATTGGAAAAAATACATATGGATGTAGGCGAAAAGTCTGCCGAAAGTCATAAGACTCTAAATTTGTACAGATGCTTATTTTTAAATTGATCTGAAAGGTTTGCCATATGTAAATAAAGTCTAATCATTCATGTAGTTGAAATTGGAAAGAGAAAAAGTTTTTGATTAATCAGTGAAGAACAGTATCCTAGTAGTAAACTATTAAGCACGGTACAGTTCAGATTTCGCTACCACCTTCATTTGAGTCTTGCGGTTCTGGACTGGTAGCTTTAAAGAAAATCCGCCAGGGCGTGACGCGCCGCCTCTCGCACAACAGAAATGACGCGTCGAGTGTTTAAGACAGCAGTCCACACGCAACGAAGCATAATTACCTGAAGCAAAGACTACTGACCAACATGGCGGCTCTTTCAGAGCGAAGGTCTTCCATTTCTGCCTTCCAGCTGAAGTTTTTTTTTAAAATTAATATTCCACAAATTTTGGGGAATCTTAGTTACATAAATTCATGTATTTTTAAGCGTAGGATATGTTCCCCATTAAATCTTGGGTAAATTTGAGCACTTTTAAATATTTCAAAAACGTTTATGGAGATTTCCGTAAATAATAAGCATTTTGACAAACTTTTAGGGGATATTCCACAAATTTCAGGGAGTTTGATTAATATTCCACACAGATGTATTATCATATCACCCCTACTAGTACCCGATCAGGCCCAGAGTAGGATAAGTCGGGTCACCTGACTAGCCCCCGACTTATCTACCGTGACACTACTGGTCGGGGGCTAGTCAGCTGACCTGACTAGCCACCGAATTTAAGTGGAGTCGAATGGTTGGGAATCAGAATAGTTCCCCATTTGAATTTCTACACGAGCATCGATCTTCCAATACTGAACGAGAGTAGTTATCTCCTTCATCCCCCGCCCACGCTCACCAACATGTTACCGGAAAATTGAATTCGCGTTCGAAGGATATGCGAGAAACTGACATGGTTCAATTATAGAGAACTCTCTTTCTGAAAAAAGATATCGAAAGTATTAGAGAGTTTAAAACGCAGAACCAGTTGATAAATATCCCCTTTTATGAGCAACGTTTAGGCTTGATTGTTTACTTTCTCTGAATAGCTCTTTACTTTCTGCAAATGATTTTGTCAATTTATCATCTCCCGCGCTCGAAACTGTATATATGTTGAAGGTTAAATCGCGTGGGCAACCCTCTTGTGACGCACATTCACTCTGACATCCTCAATTAAAATTGATTACTCTATTATTTGATGGTAAATTAAAAACTTTTGATAACAGATCAGCAAACCTCAAGGCGAGATGAACAATTTCATTGCCACCTTTATTACAATTTTAATTATAATGATTTTATTATTGCTAGGATTTGCAACAAATCAAATGTTGACTAGCGTCATCCTTACCGTTATCCGTTGGTTTTGCTTTCTTTGTTTGATTTTTTTTAATTGCGTAATCAACAAATAATTTAAGACGATTTAGGATGGGGGATATTATTGTTTCTTATGTCTCAACAAAATCGTCAAATTTTCAAGAAAGTAGTTAAATTTTGAACCAAAAACATGAATTATAAACAAAAAATGTAATGGTTGATATTTGAAGCAAATAAAAACTTTTCAATTCAAATCAAAAACAGTTGAGATCAACCCAAAAGCAAATTTTCAAGAAAAGTTGAACCATCACAAAAAAATTTGGCAGTCAATAAGGGTGAAAATTATTTAAATAATTAAACGTTTAGTCTAAAAAATATAAATTTATGATTAAAAATGAAATAATTAAAGGTTTATCAAACCGAATTCTTTTCAATTTAAAAAAACGAATTTTCTAAAAAAAATTTTTTGATTTTTCTATCACACAGTCGAATTTTCTCCCCAATTGTTAAACTTTCAGAAAGCGAATTTTCAACAAGAGTTAGATTATTACCGAAGAAAGATTTTTTTCTAAAAAACAATAAAATTATTAACCACGTACCTAAATTTTGAACGATAAAGTTAAATTGCATTCAAAGAGGTTAATTTTCTACCAAAAACTACAAAGTTTCAACAAACTATATACATTTTTAACTGATTAAATACTTTTTTATGCCAAAAATTATAATTTTAAATTAATTAATTTTCAATTACAACAAGACAGTTGAATTTTCTACCCAAAAATATGTGTTTTCCATATAAAAAAGTTTATTTCCAACCAAACGGTTTATTTTTAGAGGGTAAACATAACAGTTGATATTTAAGCGGAAAAAACATTTTTAGTTTGCATAAAAAACAGTTGCATTGAGCCAAAAAGCGAATTTCCAAATAGAGTTGAATTTGTAACAAAGAAGGATTTATTTCCACAAAGCAGTAGAATTTTCAAATAAAAAGATGAATTTCAAACCAAAACGATTAATATTCTTTGAAAAATTCAGAATTATTAACCTAGAAAATGTATATTTTGAACCAAAAATAAAATAATTAAAATTTCACCAAGAAAAGTTGACTTTTTATATATTATTTTTTTATTCTAAAAAGCAGTTGATTTTTCTACCAAACAGATAAATGTTTTACCAAATTGTTGAATTTTTAAGCCAAAAAGGCGAACTTTCTAAAAAAAAAGTAACATTTTTAATAAAAGTACCTAAATTTTCAACAAAAGTGATGGATTGTCAATAAACTATATATTTTTTAACTGAATAGTTAAATTTTTCAATTACAAAATATAAGTTCAAAAATATTAATTTTAATTTTAACAGAGCAGTTGAATTTTTGACACCAAAAAGTACCCATAAAAAAGTTTATTTTCGACCAAACTGTTTAATTTTTAAATAAAAATATATAAGTTAATATTTTAATGGAAAAAAGGTGTTCAATTTGAATAAAAATAGTTCGATTGAGCCAAAAAGGGAATTTTCAACCAGAGTTGAATTACTTACAAAGAAAGATTTTTTCGAAAAGACAAATTTTCAGCAAACTGGATACATTTTGTAAGAGATAGTTAAATTACTAATCTATAAAATATAAATTTTAAAACAAAAATGTAATAATGAAAGTTTCACAAGTAAAAGTACATTTTCAATTTAGGAACTAAAATTTTCTAAAAAAGAGTTGATTTTTCCACCAAATAGATGAATATTTAAATAAATTGTTGAATTTGTATGCCAAACAAACGAGCTTTCTACAAAAACTGTAGAATTTTCAACAAAATACATACAAATTTTAACGAAAAAGTTACGTTAAGTTTATTTTAACGAAAATGTTAATTTTCTAACAAAAAGAAGAAATCTCAATCAGTTAAATTTTTCATCTAGAAAATATAAGTTTAAAAAAAAAATTTAAGTTTCAACAAAACAGTTGAATTTTCTACTCAAAAATATGAAATTTTCATTAAAAAAAAATTTTAACAAAACAGATTCTTTTTTAACAAAAAATATAATAGTTGATATTTGTGTCCAACAATAAGGAAAGAGCTTTTTCTGCAGCATATAAGAATTTTCAACGAAAAAGACAAATTTTTAACAAAGAATATTGATTTTTACCCAAAAAGATGAATTTTCAACAAACTATACAAATATTTCAACAAATATTTGAATTATTAAACTAAAAAGCATACACTTAAAAAATGGAATAATTGAAGTTTCGTTGAACAAAAACTAATTTTCAAATTTAAGAAATGAAATTTTTCCTGAAGAGTTGATTTTTGTACCAAATACTTGAATTTTCTACCAAATATTTGTATTTTCAAGCCGAAAAGACGAGCCTTCTATAAAACAGTAGAACTTGTAATTCAAATATCTAAACTTTATACCAAAAATTTAAATTTTCACCCAAGAAGATTAATTTTCTACAAAAACCATTTCAACAAACTGCATAAACTTTAAACGAAATAGTTAAATCTTTCAACTAAAAAATTTGAATTTTAAACCAAAAATTATATAATAAAAATTTAAAAAAACCGTTAATTTTCAGTTAAAGAAACAATAATTTTCTAGAAAAAAGTTTATTTTTAACGAATAGTTAAAATTTCTACCAAAATTTTGAATTTTCAAATCGTAAAGACGAACCTTCTACAAAACACAAGAATTTTCAATAAAAAACTTAAATTTTCAACCACAATAAATGGATTTCTAACGAAGAAGATTCATTTTCTGCCACAAATGTTAGATATTTAAACCGAAAAAAAGATTTTCAATTGAAATCAAAAACAGATAAAATGAACCCAAAATCAAATTTTGAAGAAAAGCCCAACTATAAACAAAAAACTGTCAGTCAATAAGCGAAAAAAAATTAAAATTAAATAGTCGAGTTTTTAATTTAAAAAATATAGATTTTTACCTAAAAATGGAATGATTAAAGTTTTATTGACAAAAATTATTTCCCATTTTTAAAAACGAGATATCTAGAAAATAGTTTTTTTTATACCAAATAGTTTAATTTTCTACAAGTTTATTCAACTTTTAAGTCAGAAAGGCGAGTTTTCAAAAAAGAGTAGAATATTCAACCAAATTCTTAAATTTTCAACCAAAAATATGAATTTTAAAAAAGCAATTAATTTTCTTATATAAAGATGAATTCTTAACCAAATTTTCATCTACCGTTACATTTTCTACTAAAGAAATATGAATTTTCCATTAAAAAAGTTGTTTTTCAAGCAAAGATTTTAACTTTCAATAAAAAATATAAGAGTTGATTTTTGGACTAAAGAAAAATTTCATGTTTAAATAAAAAATAGTTTTAAGTCAGAAAGCCAATTTTAAACAAAAGATAAATTACTAACAAAGAAAAAAACTGAAATTTTATAAAACAGTAGAATTTTCAACCCAAAAGATGAATTTTGAATGAAACAGATTAATATCCTCCGAAAAAATACAAATTTTCAGTACACTGGATAAATTTTCAATAAAAAATGGAATAATAAAATATTCACTGAAAAAATTTTATTTTCAATTAAACAAAAAAAAATTCTACAAAACAGTTGATTTTTTTACAAAAGAGATGAATTTTCTACCGAGTTGTTGAATTTTTAAGAGGAAAAGACAAGCTTTCTACAAAACTGTAGAATTTTCAACCAAATACCTAAATTTTGTTCGAACAAGTTGAATTTTACCCCAAAGGGTTTAATTTTCTATCATAAAAGACAAATTTTCAATATGCTATTAAAATTTGTAAATGAATAGTCAAAGTTTTTAAATAAACAATATCAATTTGAAAAAAAAATCAATTTGAACAAAGCAGTTCAATTTTCAACCCGAAAATATGAATTTTCTATAAAAAAAATCTCAATTTCAACCAAACATCTTAATTTTCGACGAAAAATATAACATTTGATATTTAAATCGAAATAAGATTCTCAATTTAAATAAAAAACAGTTACTTGAGCTTAAAGGCGAATTTCCAACAAGAATTGAATACTAACAAAGTAAGATTTTTTTCCCGCAACACACATTCCAACTTCCAATTTGAATAAAAATCAGCTTTGAGCCAGAAATTGAATTTTAAAAGAAAGTTGAATCACTAAAAAAGAACAAAACTACAATTCTACAAAACAGCAGTATTTTCAACCAAGAAGATGAATTTTTAACCGCAAATGGAATAATTAAAGTTTCAATAAGAAAAATTAATCTTCTGTTTTTAAAAATCTACAAAACAGTTAAATTTTTCACCAAATAGATTAATGTTTAACCAAATAGTTTAATTTTCAATGGAAAATATAACAGAGGATTTTTCACATTTTAAAATATTTTCGATTTAAATGTAAAAAAATCGAATTGAACAAAACAGCGAATTTTCAACAAGAGTTGAATTACTAACAAAGAAAGATTTTTTTCTGCAGAATAGTAAAGTTTTTAGTGATACATCTAAATTGTCAACCAAGAACATTAATTTTTTATAAAAAAAAAAGAAAATATGTTCAACAAATTATAAAAGCTTTTAACCAAAAAGTTTAATTATTAACCAACAACATATAAATTTTTAACAAGCAATGGAATAATAAAATTTTCATTGAAAAAAAAAGAATTTTTAAGTTTAATAAACGAATTTTCTACAAAAGAGTTGATTTTTCTACCAAATTGTTGAAGTTTGTAGAATATTTTTTTAATTCTACCTGAAAAAACGAACTTAAAACAGTTGAATTTTCCATCAAATACGAAACTTTTATTTTAAAATTTAATTTTTAGCCAAAAGACTAAGTTTTCACCAAAAAGACGAATTTTCAACAACTTACATACATTTTTAACAAAATAATTAAATCTCCAAAAGAAGAAAATAATATTAACTTTTAACCAAAAATGAAATAATCAAAGTTCTAATTAAAAAATCGTTAATCTTCAATTTAAAATTTTTCTTACCCAATTTCTACAAAACAATAGAATTTTCAATCAAATACTTATATTTACAACCAAAAAAATAATTTTCTACCAAGAAACTTCATTTTATGACAAACAGTTAATTTTCAAATTTAAAAACAAAGAAATTTCTGCAAAAACATTTATTTTTCTACTAAATAGTCGAATTTGTTACCAAATGGTTCAATTTTCAAGGCAAATAAATAAACTTTCTACAAAACTGTAGAATTTTCTATCGAGTACTTAAATTTGAAATCAAAAAGTTTAATTTTCAACAACAAAGATTATTTTGTTACCAAAAAACAGAAATTCCCAAGAAAATATACACATTTTTACAAAAAATTAAATACTTAAAGTTTTTTCAATAGAATTTATTTTCCATCTACAAAAAATTTCTGCAAAACAGTTGTTTTTTCTACCAAATAAATGAATTTTCTACCAAATTTTCAAATTATCAAGCCAAAAAAAAAAGAATTTTCAATAGAACATTTAAAACTTTCAAAAAATTAGTAAAATTTTTAACTAAAAGACATTAATTTTCAACCAAGAATATAATAATAGTAAGCTAACTAAAAATAGTTGAATTTTCTTGAGTTCTATTAACTCAGTTCGCATTCAGACGAGAAAAAAAAAACAAGAAAAGTTAAAAATTGGTTGATAACAGGATAAAAAAGGGAAATCTTAGAGAAGGGCAAAAATATGGCAATAGGGGAAAGAGAGTTTTCTAACTGTTTATGTATTTAATTTAATTTTTTTTCAAGCATTTCAAAAAATTGTTATTAACTTTTATATTTCTCATTTGAGGTGTTACATTTTGCGTTAACCCCTCCACTTGTACATCACAAATCGACAACAAAAACCCCCCACCCTCGGCCACTTCACGAATGACACAGTTTTTGAATGGCCCCTAAGTTCAAATTATATTTTTCAGATGAATTCTTTTCTTCATTTGAGTACTTCGTGCATTTGATAATAATAAGGTAAAATACCTACAAGCCGGAATACAAAGCAAATAGCTGAAACAGATCACGTAGATCAAAGAGCAAGTCAAAAAGTGAATGCAGGTGTTGAATATATTCTACGTGTGCATAGTATTTCAGGTCAATCGTTTGTTTGCCTGGTTTGATAAAAATTTTATTTTCTTGGTTGAAAATGCACCTGTTCATCAGTTTCGGCTGAAAAAAATTAACTATTCTGTTGACAATTTATTTTATTTGGTTGAAAATTTATTTTTTCACTAAAAAATTACCAATTCTATTTATGATTGAAAGTTTATTTCTCTTGTTAAAAATTAAACTAGTTTGTTAAAGGTTTCTTTCTATTTTCAGTTGAAAATTTATTTCTCGAACTAAAAATTGAACTCTTATATTGTTTGTTGTATTTGGTTAAAAATAATTTTTTGTTTGTAAAAGACTCATAAATTTAGCTAAAAACTCCTTTCTCGTCTTGAAAGTTTAAGCTATTTTTTAAGAATTCTCTTTTTGTTGAAAATTTATTTTTCAAACTGAAAAATGAACTCTTCTATTTTGGGTTGAAAATTGATCTTTTTCAGTCATAAATTAACACCATTTCTTGAAAATTGGTCTTTTTTGGTAGAAAGTTCATGTCTTGTCTTTATAAATTGAACTTTTTGAATAACAAAAATTTTTTTTGATAGAAGATTTATCAATTTGGTTGAAAATTAATTTATTTCTTTGAAAATTCAACTAATTTGTTAAAACTATTCTATTTATAATTAAAAATTTACATTTTTAATGGAAAATTCGTATAATTTGTTAAAAATTTGTCTCCGGTAGAAAATTCATCTTTTTGGTTGCAAATTCAACAAATTGGTTTAAAATAATTTTTTTGGTGAAACATTCATCAATTTAGTTAAAATTCAGTTTCTTTTCTTAACAATTTGATTAGTTTTTTAAAAATTCACTTTTTTGTTTAAAATATATTTTTTTAGTATATAAAATAAAATATAAAATATATTTAAAAATAAAATATATTTTTATATTTTTTGTAATTTGATCTTTTTCAGATAAGAACTCATCTAATTTGTTGAAAATTTGTAAATTTTGGTAAAAAGTTCATCTCTTGTATTTGTAAACTTTTTGTTTGAAAATAAATTTTTTTTTTAAGAAGATTGAACAATTTAGTTAAAAATTCATTTCTTTTCTTGGAAATTCAACTAATCTGTTGCAAAGTCGTTTTTTTTTCGTTGAAAATTTATTATTTCAACTGAAAAAATTGAACTTTTCAATTTATGGCTGAAAATTTAAATTTTTTGGTTGAAAATTCGTGTAATTTGTTCAAAATATTTCCCTGTTTGATAGAAAATTTATCTTTTGGGTTGGAAATTCAAAAAATTGTTTGAAAATAATTTTTTTCTCTTAAAGATTCATCAATTTAGTTAAAATTAAATTGATCTGCACACATTTAATTAATCTGTTCAAAATTTGTTTTTTCTTAAAAATTTATTCTTCAAACCGAAAATTGCACTATTCTACTCTTGGCTGTAATTTTATCTTTTTCGGGTAAAAATTATATAATTAGTTGACAATTTATCTTGGTAAAAAGTTAATCTTTTTGATTGAAAAATTTTTCAATTGTTGAAAGGTTCATGAATTTAGTTAAAAATTCATTTCTTTTGTTGAAACTTTAAATAATTTTTTGGAAAGTCGTTTTTTGTTGGAAATTAATTTCTTAGTTGAAAATTAACGTATTCTATTCTTGGTTGAAAAAGTATTTTTCCTAGTTAAAAATTCAGATATTTTTTTTTATTTGCCTCTTTTTGGTTGAAAATTCATTTCTTCTGTTGAAAATTTATAGCATTTATTAAAAATTAATATTTTTAAAGGGTAATTAAACTTTCTCTTATTTGCTTAAACGCTTATTTGTTTCAGTCAAAAATTAATTTATTTCATTGAAAATCTTAGATACAACATCTTAGATACGATTATTTTTCTTTATTGACTGAAAAATCGTTTTTGGCTGCAAACTAAATATTTGTTGACAATTTCTCTTCTTGGTTTAAAAATTAGTTTGTTATATTTTCTGTTTAATTCAACTGTTTTTTCTTTTTCCTTTTTAGGTTTTGTGTTGAAAACGAATTTATTTATATTAAATATTCATTATTTTAGCTGAAAATTTAAATAATTTGATCGAAATTCTTTTCTTAGTTGGTAATTAATTTTTTTTCAATTCAAAATTTAATTTTACATTTTTTGTTCAAATTTGATCTCCTTTTGTCAAAAAATCAGCTATTAGATTAAAAATTTATAGTTTCAAATATTTTATTAATAATTTAACACTAATGTGAAAATTTAGGTTTCTTAATTGCAAATTACAGTATTTGGCTTAAGATTTTATGGTAATTTGTTCAAAATTCATCAGTTTGGCGTAAAATGAATCCTCTTTTTCGAAAATGTAAATATTTTGTTGATAATGGGTATATTTTTGGTAAAAAATTTACTTTTTTATTAAGTATTAAATTTTTTAATTTTAAATTCATCTGATTTGTAGACTATTAATATTTTAGTCTCCAAACTTCTAAAATTTGATAGAAAATTCAAGTATTTGCTGAAAAATTGAACTACTTTCTTAAAAATAAACATTTGTTTTTAATTTTTCGTGGAAAATGTATACTTTTTATTGAGAATTAAACTATTAATTTAAGAAGTTTATATGAAAAGTTGAAAATAATAATAATATTATAAAAAATAATAAAATAATAAACTTGATAATAATTTAATATTTTATGACTTTAGTGAAGAGAATTTCCAGCGTTGAAATTATTCGAATTGGAAAAGTGATTTGTAGAATTGAGTAAAACTTTTTAATTTACATATAAATGTTAGTTGTAATATCCGTCTAAAAATCCGATTGGATCGTTTAAAGTAAATGTGACCAATAGTGATTCGTAAGGAAAAAAATCCGTTATAGTGCATCATAAAGTTTTACTTTGTAACATGTTGCAGATTTTAGTATCAGATGCAGCATCGATTTCAAGAGAAAATTTCTATTCTGCATTTGCCGGCAATTCACGAGTCAATTATTTTTTGATGTTGTTACTTATTATTTCCTCTGGATAAACTCTGCAGGAAGAAGACTAATTATCACTCAACTTCAGATAGAAAGTACATCCGCATCATATTTCACATTTTATATAAGTATGTGTTTAAATGATACTACATTCCTACAAATACCGATGCAAAAAATACATAAATACTTGATGAAAGATGCTTTTAATTTTATGTCTACAAATCACTAAAGAAATTGGATTCAAAATTCAACAACTTAGTAGAAAGATTAGTTTCTCTGTTATACATTTTTTTAAGGACTTATAATTTTAGTTAAAAACTCGTTTTTTTTGTGGAAAGTTGTACTATATTGTTGGAAATTTGTTTTATTTTTTAATTTTTCAAAATTAGGCCTGTTAACTGAAAATTAAAAAATTTGGTCAAAAGATTAATTACTTTGTTCAAAATTTATTTTTTGATGTTATCACTCGTAATTTTGGTTCAGAAATAATTTCTTTTAAAATTTAAATATGTTGTTGACAATTTCATTTTTTCGATGAAAATTGATTTTTCAAATTCAAAATTTAAGTAATTTATTTTTGGTTGCAAATTTATATTTTTTGTTAAAAATTCGTCTTTTTTGGTAGAAATTTAATCTTTTTTGATAAAAATGTAACTGTTTGTTTGAAACTAAACTTTATTAATAAAAATTCATATTTTCAAGTTGAAAATTTGTTTTGTTATCGAAAATTGATTTTTTCGTAGTGAAAAATTATATATTTCATTTTCGCTACTAAATTAATATGTTTAGATGAAAATTAAGCTAGTTGGTTGTAAATTTGTGTATTTGTGTAAAAAATCGCATTTTTTGGTATAAAATTAATTATCTCTGTTAAAAAGTTAACTGCTTTGTTAAAAATATATCTATTGTGTTAAAAAAAATGTTTTTTTTTTGTTTGGTAGAAAAACTTTTTTTGTGTGTAAAAAATTCAACTGTTTGGTTGATAATTAATCTATTAAGGTTGAAGGTTCAAGTATTTTGTTGAAAACGTATTTTTTTAAATTAAATACTTCATTTTTTTGTTGAAAATTCATCAAATACGTTAAAAATTCAACTAATTTCTTGAAAGTTCGTTTTCTGTTGCTTACGTACTAATAAGTAGAACTCAAACTTCCATTATTTGGTTAAAAATTTATTTGTTTTGTTAAAAAATAGTTTTTTATTGAAAATTAATTTTCTTTAATGAATATTCACCTGGCTTATTTTTAGTTAAAACTGTTCTTTTTCACTTTAAAAACTCACCTATTTGTTTGAAAATTGATGAAATTTGTTGAAAATCTCTTTGGTTTATAGAAAATTAATCTCGTTAGTTGAAAATTATTTTTTTTATTCAAAATTAATTGTTTTAAAAAAATTCAAATATTTGTTTTCTAAGCATGTACATTTCTGCAATATAAAATGCAGTTTTCTTTTTTAATGTTTCCTTTACAATTTTTTAAAATCGATAGACAAATAAAAAATCAAAAGAAAGAAAATTTCCGACAAAAACTTGAAATCAAATTCCCGACAATTTGAAATTCCTGGCAGTTCATGATATTACCGAATTTTGAAATTCCCAAAATAAAATTGCCAACATAGGAAAATTCAATAATCTGAACAATTCATAAATGATTAACTAATAACATAATAATTATAATAATATTCTTTTATTAGTTTGACATCCTTTTTTATTTGTATTTTATTATTTATTTATTATTATAACCCTTTTTTAATGCTTAGATTCGGGACTTTTATCATTCAAAAACTTTCTTGTGTCGGCTGTTTTATGAAGTCGTATATATTGTAATTTCAAGAATTTAATTTCGGGGTTAATTTTTTATCGAGATTGAGCGGATTACCCAAGTTTACAAGTGTATTACTTATAATGATAAGTTGATTACCTAGGAGTAAACTCTATTACCGATAATTACAAGAGTATTGTCTGCAAGCACACAGGGTTACTTGTATTACTTCAGATTACAAGTAAAGTATATCATATTACAAATGGATTACTATTTATAAGCTAAAATCACAATCGGATTACATAAGATTACAACTGGTTTATCTACATCTACAAATGGATTACCCCGTATTACAAGTAGATAACCCCTCATAATAAGTGAACAATCTAGAATTACACAAAATTACTTGGATTACTCTAGATCACAAGTAGATTACTAAGGATAACAGGTAAAATATCTAGGATAACAAGTCTATTACCTATGTTTACAGGTAACCTACGAAGATGAACAAGTGGATTACCTACCATTATAAGTAAATTGCCTAGAATTACACAGGATTACTTGTATTACTCCATATTACAAGTAGATTACATTGGATTACAAGTGGACAACCTACGATTAAATGTGAATTAAATAAAATTACAGCTAGTTTGTCTAGGATTACAATTGGATTACCCCAAGTTACATCCGGATTTCCTAGAGTTAAACTATATTACTTTTATTACTTAACATTACAAATGTATTACCTAGATTTACGATTGGATTATCTGATCTTACAATCAAATTACCTAGGATTAAAAGTGCATTATCTAGGAATACATGCAAATGATCTGCATTGCAAGTTTATTATCTAGGATTGTACTGTCGAAATTGTATTACTCAAGATTACAAGTAGATCCCATTATTAGAATAACTGGTTAACGCTCTACTTATGGTTAGTGGCTTCCCCGGTTTAAATCCGGACTGAGGGACATTTTTTATTGTTACTACAAATATTAGACCAGTAATCGACAATTGTGAATATTTTAACATTAAAAGAAAAGAAAATAATTTGCTTCCAATAGCACTTGTACCTAAGTCTCTATTTCTGTACCGATAAAAGCTTTTTATAGATTCCTGATAAGAAGTTACGAGGACGCACATGTAAGTTTGCTCTATTACACAATAATTATCATTTGCTACGCACAAACATGTAAGTGTTACACAAGCTACTATCTTACCTGTTGTGAAGCGAAATGAACCTTTCAAACCAGAAAGCATATGAAAACGGTAATAATTGATAGCCAAGTCATGCTAACTTATAAGTAAACGATAGATTAATAAATGATAGTAATTTGTGGCATTGATCGTCCGCAGATACGTTTTATTTTAATTGGAAAATAGAGAAGGTGAAAAATTCTAATAAGCTTAGGTTGTCACACCTTGGCTTATTTGTATGAATTGCTAATAGTTCCTATTATTATACAATGCTTAAATGCAATAATTCAGGTAATAGTACGTGATTTAGAACAAGTCGTATAAAAAGTTCAAAAAATGAGTCCTAGGTTTTGTTAGATAAATTAGGTAGATTACGATTTGATTTTGTCGAGTGAAAGGCCTATGCGAACCCAAATATGGTACAAATCTGATACAACTCTACCTACAAAACTCAAATATTATTTAACTTTGAAGACGTATACAAAACCCAACATTATGCTTTGACAACCTATGCGAATCCCAACATTATACAACTTTGACAACCTACGCGAGCCCCAACATTATACAAATTTAAGAACCAATGCAAACTCCAACTTTATAGAACTTTGACACCTATACAAACCCCAATATCACACAATTTTGACAAACTATCCGAACGTCAGCATTAGACAACTTTTACACCTAATGCGAGCAACAACATTGTACAACTTTGAGAACCTATGCAAACCCCAACATTATACGATTTTGATAGTCCATGCAAGCCCCAACTTTATACAGCTTTGAGAACCTATACGAACCCCAAACTTTTACAACATTGACAAACTATACGAACCCTAGCATTATAAAACTTTGACAACCTTTACGAACCCAAACATTACACAACTTTAACAACATATACGATCCACTTCATTATACAACTTTGAGTACCTATGTGAGTTACAATATTATACATTTTTGACAACATATGCGAACCCCAACGGTTTGCAACTTTGACAACATATATGAACCCCAACATTATACATGTTTAATAACCTTCACAAACCCCCACATTATACAAATTTGACAACCTATACAAACTTCAAAATTATACAACTTTGACAACCTTTACGGACCCGATTAATATAACTTCAACAAGCTATACGAACCCACGCATTATAAAACTTTGACAACCTATGCGGGGCAAGATATTTTACAACTTTGACAACCTATACATATTTCAATATTATAGAACTTTGACAACCTTTACTGACCCGATTGATATTACTTAAACAACCTATACGAACCCCAAAATTATACAACTTTGACAACCTATACGAACCTCCACATTGCAAAACTTGGACAACTTATGCGAACTCAAACATGATACAACTTTGGCTACCTATAAAACCCTAATACTATGAAAATTTGAACAACTATACAAAACCCAACTTCATACTTCGTCAACATATGCGAACCTCAAAGTTACACAACTTTGACAAAATATACGAATCCCAACCTCATGCAACTTTAATAACCTAAAGGAACCCCCACATCATACAACTTGAACCACCTATACGAGCCCCAAAAATATACAACTTTGACAACCTATACAAACCTCAACATTACAGAACTTTGACAACCTATAGCGACATCAATATTATATAAATTTAACAACCCTTACGAACCCCAGCATTATACAGCTTTGTCAATATATACGAACCCCCATATTGTACTACTTTGAAAACCTATGCCAGCCCCAACATTATACAGATCTTGAAACCTATACGAACCCTAACGTCATACAATTTTGACAACCTATACGAACCCCAACATTATAGAACTTTGACAATACATGCAAACCACAACATTATTTGACTTTGACAGCCTATGCGAGCCCCAGCATTATACAACCTTGAGAACCTATATGAACCCCAAAGTTATACAACTTTGACAAACTATTCGAACTCAGTATTATACAACTTTGATCGACAATACAAATACAAACATTACACATTTTTGACAACTTATACCTCTTTTTAGAATTTTCATTTTATACATCGAAAAACTGAAATTAAATTACACAATTTTTTATAGCTAAACCTTCATCGAGCCATGAACAATTTTTGTGCCAAGTTTCAGATTTAGGAGATTTAGGAGATTTACGAGAACACTCCTTACAATACTTTTTTCAACGTTTGTCCTGTTTTGAAATGAGTATCTAAATTCAGTTTTAAAATTATATGTACATGTATTTTAATTTTTCAATTTGCTTAAAATGTTATTATTAAATCAAATATATACCAAATTTAATTTGAAATTTATAGAAAAATTTAAAGTAAAAATTATTTGAATGTGTCAATGAAAATAATAGTTTGATGATTTTTATTTTATAAACTAAGGCATTAATTATTAGTTATTAAATTATTATTATCTCTTAAGTTATGCAATTAAATAGTAACTATTATTTATTTTTGTAATGAAAGTTTATTTTATTCTTTCTTCATTCTCAAAATACCTCTATAAGAATTATAAACTTGATTTCAATGTTTGTGATGTTGTTAAATTGGAAATAAAATGTTTACTTAAAATAATAGTTTTAGGTTTTTTATTTTGTAAAATGATTAATTAAGATTAAGATATAGTTTTTTCTCAATTTATCTAACATAAATTCATTATTCACTTGAGGTTTAAATAATTAAATATTGGAAATAATTCGAATAATGAAAGTTTATTTTTGCTTAAAAGATCCCTATTCTATTCTGCTTACATAATTTCTCAAAAGTTTTCGATGTTGTGAAATGAGTATTTGAATTTAATTTTCAAAATAATAAGTAAATACTTTTTTATTTTGCTGAAATTAGCATAAAAGGTAACTAACCAATGAAAATTTCATAAATAAAAGTTAAAATCAACAAAAATATTTAAAGTGAAAATGATTACAATGTTTTAATGCAAATGATAGTATAATGCTTTTTCTGTCGTGAACAGATAAATTCATTATTAGCGGAATAATTTTTTTCAAATATCAGGTTACATGAAGAATGAATCTTCAATTTTTCTTACTTTTTGTAATGTTTTCATTTTTCCGAAAATAAGTATTAAAGCTTATTAATAAATCAAACTTTCAGAAATGAAAGTTCAAGAAATATATTGTATACAAAGTAAAACTTATTTAAATGTTTCAAAAAAAAAAATTGTTTAATGCTAAATCGAATTAAATTTCAGAAATCAAAGATTATATTTTTTTAAATATATAAAGTAAAAATTATTAGAATGTGTGCGTTCTTTTAGAATCTAATTTCAGCAAGAATTTAAATATTCCGAAGCTTTTAAGAAATAAATATTTAATGAAAAAATGGGTAAATGATGGAAATTAATAAAAAAAAAGTTAGCGCGCACTTATAATAATCTGGTACTAACAAGCTGTTAAACAGGACGAAGGAATTTTTTAATATTATTATTATCAATAACAGGAAAATAATATGGTAATTGATAATGATAATGATAATAATAATAGGATTATAAACCGCGAAAGCATTGAGTTTGAATGAATGGCCTTCGTGATTGTGCGTGAAATGCTCGAACTTAAAACGAAAGAGAATCAACTTTTTATGACTCGAAGCAAATTAATTTTTCAACAACTATAAAGGCGATTGATTGGCATCAATCACACGCTCATAATCAAGATAATCGCAGAAAATAGTGTTTAATAGCCTTTTCATTTACGACTATTTTCAAAATTTTTTATGATTGCATGTGAGTATATTTATTTAAATAAAAAAAGAAAAATACGTAACACGTTGCTCAGAAATTATTGAGGCAACACGAAACAATTGTTTAAATACGACGCTCTGAAATTATTGACCTTGTACGTGTTTGTTACTCTACATGTGTTTGGAAACGCAAATGCATACTTTTATAAAATAAAAATGTATGTTAATGATATTTTAACTTTCCTGGATTTTTATTCTCTAACATTGAAACTATAAATAATTTAAATATTTGTTATTAAATACAGTTTTATATATTAGGATTTTTTGAAGATTTTGTAAATATAATTACGAGCAAATTTTTAATTTGAATGATTTTAAATTTAAAGCGGTTGAAATTTAAAAAATAGTTTTGAACAATATTTGGAATTTATTGAAAGAGAATTGAAAAGATTGAAAGCGTTTAAAAGGGAATAATTTTAAATTTTAAAACTTTTATTTCGATGCGTCACAATTTAAAAGATATTATTTTGAATTACAGAATCTTAAAATTAAATGATTTCAGATTGAAATTTTAAAATAAGATGAAATTAAAAACGTTTAAAATTAAATAATTTCAGATTTAAATTTCTAATATTAGATGATTTAGAATTCGATTAAATTTAAATTGCAATTGAAAAAATTGAAAATTCTTCAATTTTAAGGTTTCACAAATTAAAATTGATTACTTCTTAATATTGAGAATTGAATAATATTTAAGTTTTAAGATGTAAAAATAGAACTTTTTAAATATAAAGTATTGTCAAAATAAAAATTCTATAATTTTGAAGATGTATAAATAAAAATGAGTAAATACTGATGATTTTAAAGATTCGAAAGTAAACCCTTGAAAGGACAGCAGTTCTGACTGAAATTTCACCAATTTAAAACTTTTCAATTTTGAATGATTTATAATTTAAAATTCTGGAATGATAAAAAAATGCAATTGAAAGTTCTTTAATTCTTAATATTTAATGATTTTGATGATTTTCCAAAACAAAAGACAGGTATTGAAATCCATATTTTACAAATTGAAAAAATTTCAAATGTGAAGCCTCAAAAATACAGAATTCTTAATTAGAAAACTTTAAACATGAAAAGTTTTTTAATAAGTTTGAAAATTGGAAAAATTCTTCAGACAAAAGTTTAACTTGTATAATTTTTAATCATCTGTGTTAAAAATAGAAAATTTTATTATGAATTAAAACATTTTGAATTTGAATGATTGCAGATAAAAATGTAGAAAATAGTAAAAATTAAAAATTGTCGAGATTGAATAATATCGGATTAGCATTTTGAACACTGGATCAATAAAAATTTTTAAAAATTGAAATTGCAATTGAAAACACATAAATTTCTAAGACGTATAATAAGGATTCAAAATTTTTATGATTTTGAAAATCAAAAGTCAAGTTTGTTTGTCTAAATCTTTTAAATTAAAGAAATTTTGAAATCAAATTATCTGAATTAGCAAATTTTTAATCGCAAATTATAAAAGTTGAAAAATAAATTTCATTAAATTGAAAATTGAAATTTTAATCAAAAACACTTAAATTTGAGACATGCAAATATAAGATAAACAATCAAATTTGTATGATTTTGGAAATCACAAGTCAAGCTTTCAAGTCTAAATTTTCCAAGTTGAAAAAATCTTGAATGGAAGTTATGTGAATTACCGAATCTTTAATTGTAAATTGTAAAAATAAAAAACTCTTCATTTTTAAATATTTGTTATTTAAAGTTCTACAATATCAGAAGTAAAGTTTTAATTCTGAATCGTAAAAATTAAAAAAATTTCCAAACAAATCATCAAAATTACATCACTCTAATTAAAAGTTTGTTAAAGGCGAAAGTTTTTTTTTAAAGCGACTTTCTAACTCCATTTTAAGAAAAAAATGATAAAAGCAACAATAAATTGTTTGAGCCATTTATCTGAATATCTAATTATCAGTATGAAATTGTATTTTATGTATTAAAAAAAATTTTTAATTTAACAAAATTTTAAATCATGATCAGCGTTAAAAACTTGCAAATCTCATTTTTTCACTTACGGGATTTTTTTGTTGACTATAAAACAGACTTATGAGGGTGATATTTAAAAAGTAATATTCTATTCGAATTTTATGGTTAATTGTAAAAAGAATGTTGAGGTTAAACTCGATTAAGCTATTATTGAAATTTTAATAATCTTTTTTTCTCGTGAGATACGCGATGAGAATATATTCGCTAAAGCCGAAAGGAGTTTTAACAAAAGAGAATTCACAATTACTAAATTTTTTGAACGAATTCGGACAAATTACCGGGCGACATGCATAAAGATTCAAATAACAATTTTCCACCTCATTTTTGGATCACCTTACTCTTATATTGTATGCATATTAAATATCAATCTACAACAAACATCGATTTACTCTTACTGATTTATTATTTGAAATGTATTAATATTTAAGAACAAGTTTTAATTTTTTGCTATGAAGTAACAAAATATGACTGGTGCCACTGAACTGTAACTCGAGAAGAGTGTCGAGTACCGTAATTTCAGAGCTTGGATTAAAGCCTGCTATGAGCTCTTATATTCTTATGAATCCGACACACTTTTTTATTGCAACTTCTACTGAGTCAACATTCATAAAAGGATATATACATTTTTTTATCCCGTTACTGAAATAAATGGATCCGGGATATTTATATTAATATAGATTCCTACTTTCTAAACCTAAATTAGCAACAATTCAACTAATTACATCAATACTAAAGATTTCAACTGATAAAGCAGTTCTTTTAAGTTCACTTTTAAAGCATTTCGGAGAAGTTTTTTCAAATGTAATAAATGTGGGAAATATATTAATTAAAATAACAAGTGATCTAAATGTGGTGTAGAAAATTACATTATGAACCAAAGACATAAGGTTTTAACAAAATAGTTGAATTTCTAACGAAAAAAACATTTTTTTAACGTTAATTGTAAATCTTAAACCAAAAAGATTAATTTTTAACTAAATTGATGAATCTTCAAAAACAAAATTAATTAGTATCAAAATACCTACAACAACAGAGTCAACATTTAATCAAATAGTTGAATTTTGAAACAAAACGATGAATTTTTAACCCGAAATATTATAGCTACATTTCTATTTAAAAAAAGTTGATTTATGTAAACATAATTTTAACAAAACAGTATGAGAATATAAGTTTTCAACAAAGAAGTTAATTGTCAATAAGATAATGAAATTTTAAACCAAAAAGGGTACTTTTTTTACAAAACTGTTAAATTTTCAAGTCAAAAGGACAATTTTTATTCTAAATACATGAATTTTCCACTTAAAAATAGCAATATTCAATAAAAAATTAAAAATAATTACATTTTTAATTAAAAAAGTTCAATTTAAAAAAGAAACTAGTTTCTAACCAAATAGTTATATGTTCCATCAAAATAGTTGAATTTTCAACTTCAAAAAAGATTAATTTTCAATAACTAAAGCTCATTCTTAAACAAGAAAGATTTTTCGGTAAAAAAAACAAATAAATCAACAAATTAAAAAAAATTTTAAGTTCAAGCAAAAAATAAGAATTTAAAATAAAAAATTTCATTTCCACCCAAGAAGTTGAATTTTCAAAAAATAATTAAATTTTTAACCTAACAATAAAATTTTACATCAGAACATAAATGATTATTTTGTAATTAATTCTAAGAGTAAATTAAAAAGATTACTAAACCCTTTTGATTATTTCTTAAAATTTTGAAAAAGAGTGCAAAGATTTTAGAACAAAAGTTTTCAATTTTGCCCTATTACGTAGTTGGAGAAGAAATTTCTATAAGTTAAGGAGATATGCAGAAGTTTTGAAATGATTAAAAAATAATCAAAACTTGCTACATTTTTTAAGAATTTTGTAAAGTTTCACGAAAATAAAAAAAAATTGTCAGGTTCCTAGAAAAAATTAAAATTAAA
>NC_046660.1:52919864-52972604 GCF_010883055.1 Belonocnema kinseyi
AAATTAAAATTAAAATTAAAATTAAAATTAAAATTAAAATTAAAATTAAAATTAAAATTAAAATTAAAATTAAAATTAAAATTAAAAAATTTAAATTAAAATTAAAATTACGAAAAAATTGATTTTAAGTGATTATTTAAAAAGATTTCTTAAATTTTCAAATAAGAATCTGAAAGATTTAAAGCAAATGTTTTTAGTTTTTCAGAATAAAGAATGTCACGAAAACTTTGCATAATTTTTAAAGATTTAAAGGTTTGGCAGCTCAAAAAAAAATGTTAGAATTTTCTGAAGATGCGTGTGAAATTTTAAATTGATTTTTTTATTTTAGAAAATGAACTTTAAAAGAAAATTAAAATGTTGCAATTTGATAAGATTAAAAAATCAGCACAAAAATTAAATAAATTCAAGAAATATTTGGAACAATTGAAGGGATTGAAAAAGAATTTTAAACTAAAGGCAATTTTTTTTACATTTTAAATGGTTTTTCAAAGGTATTGGAAAACTTACAGTCATTTAATCTGAAATACTCAAAAATCATTTTCAATTTCCTCAAGAACCTTATGAAAAAAAAAAATATTCACATGAATTTAAAAACACACTCAAACTTATTTTCTTGTTTTCAATTCTCAGAATTTAATTTCAGCTTCAATTTAAGCGTTCAAAAACTTTAAACAAATGAATATTCATTAAAAAATTATCTATTGTGTTATTATTAACACTATTTTGTATTCTTTATGGTATTGAAAAAAATGTTTAACTGGTGAATTTCAATCAGTACCTCAATTAACTAACTTCAATATTTGTGTGTCTAAAAAAAATATTAAAAAAGCATTCAGTGTTACATCAAAATATTGTTTCATTTATTCCTAGACCATATTTCATCTAAAAACACCTTTTGTTTTATTTAGAAAATATCTATGTATTATGTTTTTAAAAATAATACAAAAAATGTTACGTAACGTTGCACAGTGGGGAAAAAAACGTCCGTTGACAAATTGATTTTCAGAAGACAATTATTGTCCGATTTCAACATTTTTTTAAATGTAAGCTAATAAAATTTCATTTCAAAATGTCATGGTCGATTTTTAAATTTTTGTTTCTTTTTTTATTCATTCAATGACAAAAATGAAAACAAAAAATGTTGACTTTTGAAGTATACTGGTTTAAAAAAATGCTTTGATTCAATAAAAAAAACCTAGAAAACTGAAGCCAACTATTCAAAAAATTTGTTCAATAGCACTGAAAATTTTTGAAAATGTATTAAATTTATTATAAACAAATAAGTGAAATAAAATGGTTTCGTGGGGATTGGTGGTGATCCATCACTTGATTCGAACCAAGTTCTGAATTTTTAAAAAATTTTAATGACAGTAAGCAATCTATTATTGTAAACAAAAATTGTTCAAACAAATTTTTATCATTTTGTGTATGTATAAATAATATACCGCTTTCTTTAACGGAATTAACAGCCAGTTATTCTGTAATGATTTTTTGGTATGAATCAGTAAGATTTGATAAATGTTTAACCAAACCTAGTTAACAAATGCATTATTTGGCTATTTTTTAGCATTTAAACTTGTTTTTTTTGTGTGTAATCAACTGTTAATAACACTGTTTTTTAAACTTTTTTTGATGACTTGATAACGATCCACTATTTTTATTTTTATTAAAAATTTAGTAAACGTTGATGACATGAAAAAAAGCAAGTTCAAACAAGCGGTTAATTCCGTGAAAAATCGGTATTTTTTTGTAAATATATAAAATTATGAAAATTTGTTCAAACAATTGTTGTTTACAATAATAAGTTGTTTACTGTCATCAAAATGTCCTTAAAAATTTAGAAGTTAGTTATTTACAGTAATTTGCATCGAAAAATCAAGTCGGTACCTCCAAAAATAGATAAATAGTGCATTTGTTAATTAAGGTAGTTTAAACAATTATTAATTTTTATTTGGTGACCAAATATGATACCTATGTTTTATTTTCAAGTAATATACGATTAATTAAAAAAAAAACTTTATTTATTTTATCAAAAATACCTGATATGGATATTTCTTTATAAAAATTGCTTTTGAAATAAAAAAGTATTTATTAAATTCCATTCATTCAACGAAAATACTCTTTTGGTCCTTAAATTGTTCTAATTTAGTGCCAATTGATTGACTAATCACTGCCAACTCCCGCAAACCATTTTATTAACTTATTTGTTTATAACAACTTTAATACATTTTATAACATTTTGCATTTTCAAAGCCTAAAAAGAAAAAAGAGTTCATAAACCAGTTATTTTAGACGAAAATTCAAAAAGTAAGCGCATTTTCAATATATTTGAAACCATTTTTTTCAAAATTAAAAAATTTTATATACGGCTGTTTAAAGTAATCGGAAACTTCAACAATTTATTCATATGACTTTTTTCGATAAAAAAATTATAAGAATTATATCATTTTCAAAATCCAAAAAAAATCAAAATGAATATTTGAAGCCAAAAAAGGAGGATATGAAAAAAGTCAAGAAAAGAAAAAAGTTGATTTTTTAAAGCCCTACAAGTTTATCATGACAAATTTTTGAATTTTGTCGAAAAGTGGAAGATTTAAATTTTCATCATACAAAAAATAATAAAAAATTCCATTTTGCGTGCAATTTATGGACGATACGAATAAATGAATTAACTAAATTGGACGCGCTGTAAAAGATCTACAAATTTCTCATTTATCACTGTTCGATAGAACGCGTACTTTTTGTTTTGAGTCATAAAAAATAACATTAAAAATATAGAAAAATTTAAGTTTTCGGGAAAAAGACACAAGCTATGAAAAAAGTTAATATAGATAATAGTCGCTCTTTCAAAAAATAACGAAAACTCATTGAAATTTGTCATTAATAATTATTGATAGGACACTTACATTTTGTTTTAATCGCAAAAAATAATATTCAAAAATTAAATTTGTCTAAATAGGATACAAGGTACGAATTATGAATTAACAAACAAAAATTGTTCACCCAAAAAATATCTATAAATTTGTTATTACTAATTATTAGATAGGAAGAGTAGATTTTCTTTCAATCGTACAAAAATAAGACTAACAATTAAAGAAATTAATTTTTGGAAAAATGACACAAGAAACGAACAAAATTAAAAGGCAAAAGTTATTTAACCAACAAATATCTACAAGTTTGTTATAAACTTTGATTATAAAAATATATGAAAAGTAAACAAATAAAATTTTAGAAAAAGGACACAAGATGCATTAACATTTTATTTAAAAACATTTTTTCCCTAAATTACATCTACGTGAAATATAAAAAATTTAATTTATGGGAAAACTAAACGAGTTGCAATAAAATGTTAAATCATAATTTTTATTCTAATAGAATGTGCATTTTTTAAATAATAAAAATAAGACAATTAAAATACGTTTTTTGCAATAATAATGCACATTATGAATAGTAATAATATAAATTCATTGAAGTGAAATACATTAAAGAGGGTGGCTAATAATAAAATTAAATACAAAATAAGAAACAAATGGTAAAGTATCCATCAAAAATAATATTTGTACTTTATTTTGCACTATCTGAATAAACAGCCCCAGACCGAGGTACAAAAATAAATATAATATAGAAGAGACCGGGTGTGGTTATCCAACTTTTTACTTACGAATTTTTTTTACTTCCCTTGTAAATTATATAGAATTTGGTTTTCACTGTATATAATTGCACAGCCTTGGTTTTTACTTTAAATTTTTTAACACATTTATATTAATTTTTCAAAGCGGGACAGATTTTTTTACAGCGATGTGACAAATTAGCCGCAAACTGGACTCAAACAAAAACAGGACAACATTCAACAATAAAATCGAAAAAACGAAAGCTTTTTGTAGTTAATTTGATGCTTAGAGCATTGGCCAACCTGCTTCAAAATAATTGGCTACCATGGACTCCAGGAATTAGTAACTTAGCAACTAGAGCAGAACCGATCGGTTCTAAAAATCGGAAGACGATAGCTTTTTACGGGTCAGAAGATCGCTATTGAATGTAAAATTGTATCATGTTTTGCTACGATTCTCAAGGTTTTCTGTTAATAAACCTGAATCCGTAAATCGTTCAAGACATTGGTTGATTTTATGCGAGCGTTCATTCACAGGACTAAAACTGAGTGAAGCAATGTCAAGATCACAGGAAACCCAGAATATCAAACCGTTGCATTTTAGAATAATTATCAAGTTCAGATAAAAATGATCGACTTGCAGATAAAAAATTGATTTTTACATTAACTAATTCATATCTGATAAATGGCAGTCGTTATAATTTTTATTTAAACTCGCGGGATAGTCACAACCGACCTAAAGAGTTGAATTTTGAACCCCAAAACAAAATTTTACCAAAACAGTTGAATTTTTAGTGGATAAACATTCTTCGGTAATTTTCAACAAAATTTTTTATTTTCAACCGAATACTTTGATTTCGACTTGAACAGTTACATGTTTAACCCAGAAAGACGAATTATTATAAATAAACATTTAAACTCTAATCCCGAAAGAATAACTTAATGATAAGATCATTCTATTTTCGACTCGGAAAAACTAATTATTGCCAACCAGAAACATAGTAATAGACTTTTTCACCAAAAAGAACTAACCTTTAATCAAAAGAGTTTGATTTTTAACCCAAGTGGTGAATCTTTATTCAAAAGTATGAAATTCCAAAAAGAATACTTTTTGATAAAATTCTCTAATTCTTAACAAAGTCCATTAATTTTTTAACAAATAGTCCAATTTTCTTCAAAATGATTAATTTTCTGCAAAAAAAACACGATTTTTTATTCAAATACATGAATTTTCAAAAAACAGCTCAATTTTAAACCAAAGGAGATTAATTTTTAACAAAATAGTTGAATGCGGAACTAAAATAGATTAACAATGAACTAAACCAAAGAATTTTTAATGAAAAATACAACATTTATTCCAAAAGAGGTTAATTTAAAAAAAAAATACAAGTTTTTATCAAAGAAGATTTAACGAAACAGAGTTTTCAGTTAAAGAGAACAAACATTTAATCAAATTTGTTGAAATTTAAAGCTAAAAAACTGAATTTTCATTTAAAAAGTTCAATTTTCAACCCACAAATGTTAATTTAAAAAAAATTAACTGCTGACGAATTAGTTTAATTTTTTATCAAAACAGTTGCATTTTCAACCAAAAAAAAGAAAAAAGAAAATTGTTGAATTTTTTAATAAAAAGCTAATTTTCGACATATTAGTGCAATTTTTACTGTAAGATATGAATTTTCAAATAAAATAATTAATTATTAACGAAAAAATGAATATCTCAACAGAGTAGCGTAACTGTTAAATAATTAATTAAATTTGCAACAAAATACGTGTATTTAAAATCAAATAGTTGAATTTAAAATAAGAAGATAAAGTTACAATAAACAATGGAATAGTTGAGTTGTCATTAAAAAAAACTAGTTATTAATTCAAAAAATAATTTGAAACAAAATAGTTGAATCTTTAGCCAAAAATACGAATTTGAAACAAAACAGTTGCGTTTTCAACCAAAAAGGATAAATTTTAACAAAAATGTTTATTTTTAATAAACTGAATTCATTTTTAACCAAATAATGGAATTTCCATCAAGAATATTAATTTCATATGAAAAAATAAAATTTTTCAATTAATGACATGAATTATCAAGAAATAGTTAAAATTTAAATCAAAAATAAAAAAATTTCAACAAAATAGTTAAATATTTGACCATAAAAGACTTAATGATTGACAATAAAATTCAAGAATTTTTTTAAAAAGTAATTTTGTATTTAAAATTTATCATTTTTGTTATTAATATATCTCTTCAGTTTGAATTTGAACTATTCTGTTAAGCAATCATCCTTTTTGAATAAAACTTTATTCTGAAACCGAAAATTTAACAATATTGTAATTCATGTGATTCCTTGAAAATTCGTATTTTTATTGGAGAATTAATCTTCTTTGTTAATGATGAATCCTCAACCGAAAAATTCCCATTTTCAAATAAAACTGATTCATTTTTAAACATTGGAAAGACGAATTTTCAACCAGTTTAAATAAACTATTACGAAAACAAATTTTTAACTAAATAAATGAATTTTCAACTAAAAACATGCACGTTCAGCAGAAGATCAATTTTTCAGAATATAGTCTTACTTTTAAAAAAATATTAATTTTCTAACAACAAAATTGTAAGAAAATACATCATTTTTTTCAAAATAATTGATTTATTAACTAAAAAAATATATAATTATAATACAAAATTAAAAGGTTAAATTTTTAGTAAAAAAAAAATAATAATTTTGCAACCAAGAGAGAAAAATTAATCTTTCTGGTGAAAATTCATCCTCTTTGGTTAAAAATTTCTTTACTGAAAAAGATATTTTATAACAAAATTGTTGAACTTTTAGCAAATTGAAGTCTCAACTAAAAAACATGAATTTCCAACCAAAATTTAAATAGTAGATTTTTTGTTTAAAAATGAAATATCAAACAAAACAATTTTTCAACAAGATAGTTAAATTTTCACCCAAAAAGATGAATTTTCAACTAAAATTATGTCTATTGCATAAATTTTTTTTTGTTTCAACAAAATAGTTCAACTTGATACTAAGAACTTGAACTTTAAAAAAATAGATTTGAACAAAGAAGATTAATTTGGTATAAAAAAGATGAATTTTAACAATATACATGGATTCTCTACTAAAATAGAAAAGACCATTTTTCTCCAATTATGGTATTGTTAAATTTTCAGAGAAGAATAATAATTTCCAACAAAAAAACAATATATTTTTAGCAAAATAGTTTAACTTGCCAAAAGATTCTCATTTTCAGTTAAAATGATAAATCTTTAAAAAAAAACGAATTTTGAAGAAGTGTTAAAAAATGTTCTAATAGTTCATTTTTCAATGAAAGAAACGAATTTTCAATAAGAATGGCGAAACTACAAACAACAAAATTAATTCCTAACTAAAGATTTTAACTTTTAATCAAAAAATGTTATTTTCAACCAAAAAGATACGTTTTTAAATAAAATAATAAATATTTTACTTGAATGCTTTAATTTTTAACGGAAAATTTTTTTAATGAGGAAATTAAATTTCAAAGAGAGACATAAGTTTTTACCAATCAAATCGATTTTGCAACAAAATACTTGAATTTTTAGTTACACAGTTGAATTTTCAATTCAAGAATAAAACTTTTCATATAAATTGTTGAATTTTGAACTAGAAAAAATGAATTTTCAACCAATAATGGAATAGTGTAATTTTTAGTTGAAGCAAATAATTTTCAATGAAAATAATGAATTGCAAACCAAAATGATGAGCGTTCAACTCAAATAAATGAATTTTATACCTACCGAAAAAAAGAATTTTTAACCACAAAAAATTTCTACAAAAAACGACGATTGTTCCACAAAGTAAATGCATTTTCAAGCAAATAGTTTAATTTTTAAAGGCAAGATATCAATTTTCAATCAAATACTAGAATTTTCCGTTAAAAATCTACTCCTTAATCAAAAAAGAAAAAAGAAAACAGATTTTTAGCAAAATTGTTACATTTTCTATTAGAATGGTTGATTTTTTTGTTTAAAAAGTGACTTGCAACAAAGTAGTTACATTTCCAAAAAGAGTTGAATTTTAAATTAAAATGATGGATCTTCATCATCATAAATGTTAATTTTAGTTTTTTTTGGGGTTTTGAAAATGCTCTAGCTCTCGTCATTTTTATTTTATCAAAAAAATGCGTAAAGATAAATTGTTCGTTTTTTTGTCTACTATAAGTAGCTGCCGATAGAATTTTCAAATATTGAAAAAATTGGTCTCAACCTTTTTGAAAATGCTCTAAATTTTTTAATTTTTATCAAGAGCGGCTCGTTAACGAACTTAATCTTTTCGGTTGTTCCTTTAAACTTCTTGTCAAAGCACAATTAAATCAAATTAGTTATTTGAACATTATTAAAAACATTTTTTTCTAACTCAGGAGACCTCAATACTTCGACACTTCATGAAATCCGCGAAAGTCAGTTTTCATGTAAAATTAATACCTTCTCATTGTAGATAAGAATGTCAAAATAAATTTCCAACAACAGATTTAATGCGACAAAGAATGTACGAAAATTTTCTGATAAAATTTATAAATATATCCTCTTTGAAATACTACTTTTACTCTAAAAACTATTTGAAGTCCTTTTTTCTAAAATTCAGAAAAGGAGATTTTCAAATTGTGATGAATTCTGACTTGGAAGAGAAATTTGTTAAAATTCCTTTCTTCTAGATCTAAATTATTTTTAAAATTTCATACTGTATCAAAAACTATCTGTTCCAAGTAAAATTATGTTTCTTCACGGGAATTCTCTGTCATAAAATAAAAATTTTAATTACTCACTAAAATCCCCTGCTTAAATCAGGATAAATTAGTAGCAAGCAAATAAAACGTGATAAATTCGCTTTTTGAAAAAAAATTGAGAAAATGATTGTTTCTGTATGTTTGGAATGTCATCAATTTCATTATCACGTAATTTTATTTTGACGAATCTCAATAAAAGTATACCTTTTTATGTCCTCAATATTCACGATTTTTTTAGATGGAAAAATCTATTGGTTTCCAAGATAATCATTCACTCAAAAAAATGTCTGTTTAAATCAACCAGAATTCTGATTAAATATGACCGTACTATTTTTTCTGGTAAAAATTATCAGAATTCTGATTGTTTGATTAGGAATTTCTGGTTAATTCAACCAGAATTCTGATTACTCTAACCAGAATTCTAGTTGAATTAACCAGAATAAATAGTAAGGGCATATTTAACCAGAATTCTGGTAATTTAACCAGATTTTTTTTTGAGTGTTTGTTCCGGTTCGAAACACTTTTTTCAAATTATATTTGTCTTTTAAAAACTCATCGTACAGAGTTCTTTCAGGGCTCAATTTTGTTTTGTTTTTACATATACTTTTTCATCAAATGTAAAAAAAATATACTCCCTATTGGAGAACATGCTCAGAAATGGAAAAAAACTCGAAAAGTGACTTTTAAAACAAAACATTTTTCATCAAATGTTGATATATTATTTAAATGGTGAAATATCTTTAAACACTAATTACTCTATTCAATTTGACTGAAAAAATTCGAAAACCCCCATATTTTATTTATTTGACCATAAGCTTCATTTTTGAACACTAACGTTATCAACATTTAACTCGAATGAGAAAGCTTCAGAGAAATAAGGAAATACACGCATTTTTAAATTTGTTTTGACTTAAAATTATTTGGTTTTTAAATTTTTGTTAAATTTATAGATGTATAAGCTATTTTCAATGTAACTATTTAGAATTTAAAATTTTGTTTTCAAAAATATTTCAGTTCTCAATATTTTTATACTATGAATGTTTACAACATAATACACATATAAAAAATGAATAAATGAACAGACCTGTCTGCTCGATTTCTAGTGAAATGTCTTCGTATTCATCAAAATCTTCCGAATTAAAAAATTTTTAATTCGTATTTTTCCTTATTTATCTGAAGTTTCATTATTCGACTTGAATGTCGATAGCCTTAGTGTTAAAAAATGAAGCTTTTGGTCAAATAATAAAATACAGTTTTTTCGTTTTTTTCTGTCAAATTGAATGGAGTAATTAGTTTTTTAAGATATTTTACAATTTGAACAAATTATCAACAATGTGTGCAAAATCTCTGTGCAATGATTTCCAGCAGGAAAAATTTCATTTTAAAAAAAGTGTTTCGGATCGGAATAAATGATTATCTCGGAAACCAATTGATTTTTCCATCTAAAAAATTTGTGAATATTGAGGACATAAGAAAATATACTTTCATTGAGTTTTGTTTGAATCAAATTATTTTTGAGAAAATGAAAAATAAAAAATGAAAATAAAAGAAAACACGGTTTTTTGCATTTTTCTCGGACATTTTGAGGTTATGTGAAAAAGTCACAAATACAAAAGTTGTAAATTTGTTCATAATCTATATGTTTTCTTTGAAAGACTTTTCTCTCTGACGTCAACTTTCGCCTAAAATCACAAAAATACCATTTTCACCCCTTTTAACCCCCCCCCCCCCCCCCCCCCCCCCCCCCAATCAACCCCATCATTCCCCTGCTCGCGCTTTTTTGTTGTTACGTTGATTATGCCACCTTACCATTTCCAATTTTCCAAGTGCTGTTAACAATTTTCTTTTTTTTGGCGCAAAATGAATGAATTCGCCTGGACTAAATTAGAAGCCTCGAGAACTTTTGGAACTAACAGTTTTAAGATTAGGGTTAGAACAATACAAAGCTTAAAAATGTATACCTGTGATTAATTAATTAATCACTTAAACTATTTAAAGAAAGCAATTAGTCTATAATATGATTTATTGTCCTTTAACGTTCTTTTGCAGGATATGCCATCGATAGGATGCAATTACGTAGAATTCATGAAGAGTTGGTATTGATCTATTTATATTTATATATTGATTTATATATTGAAAACTCACACTTTTTGGTTGAAAATTAACTTTTTTTTATCAAAAACTTAATGGTTATAATGAAAGTTTTTGGTTAAAATTTAACTGTTCAGCAAAAAATGAATTCCTTTAAAATTCAATAATTTGGGTAAACTTCTTTTCTTTCTGGACTGTGAAATCTGTATTTGTTAAGAATTCGTCTTTATGATCGAAAAAATTATCATTTTATGTGAAAATTCATTTCTTTGGTTAAAAATTTAATTTTCTTGTAGATAATTGGTCTTGTTGGCTTTACAATTAAATAAATTTGTTGAAAATTCCTGTATTTTATTCAAAATTGGTCTTTTTTGTAGAATATTGATTCTCTTGTTCAAAAATTCATTTTATGTTTAAGATTTAATAACTTTGTAGGAAATTTATTTATGTTTTCTTAAAAATGATTTTTTTATCTTATAATTTAACTATTTTATGGTTGGTTAAGACTTTATCCTGTTTGCTTGATAAGTTGGAAATATGGCTTTTATGGTAGAAAATTAATCTTCTCAGTAGAAAATTCATTTTTTTTCATGCAAAATTTAACAACTTTTTTGAACATCGTTTTTTTTTTAAGTTTCCTTTATCACATTTTTTATCCGAAAATTTAACTTCTATTTTTGTTTAAAACTTTATACTGTATATTGTTTATAAAAAATTCAACTTTTTTGTTGAATATGTAATTATTTTATTGAAAATTCATATGTTTTGTTAAAAAGTCGTCTTGTTGGGTAGAAATGTATTCTTGTTTGTAAAAAATTAAACTTTTTTTATTATAATTCAACATTCATCCTTTTGAATTAAACATTCAATATTTATGGTAGAAAAGACATCTTTCTTGGTTAAAAATTGATCTTTCTTGATTAACAAGTAACTGTTTTGCTACTATTTCAACTGTTGTCGAAAAAAATCGTCCCTGTGTTGAAAATGTTAGTATTTGGTTAAATCTTCAACTATTTTTGGGAAAATTAGTTTCTTGTGTTGAAAATTTATTTCTTAATGTAGAAAATTTTTTGTTGTTAAAATTGAACTATTTTGCTGGAAATTCATTTTATCTTGTGGTATCTTTTCATAATTTATATAATTTTTAATGGAAAATATTTGCAGGGCCTGAGAGCCGATCTTTCGACCAACTTCGACGGCCGACTCGCTCTGAAGTCGGGAGAGAATTTGGACCATTACACTCGAAAGCAACATAGTTTTTTATTTATAAAAATAAAACATACATATTTTTCATTAAAAATTTTCGTTTGTTTATTTCATCCATTGCTTATTATCTTAGATATTTTTAAGGACTTAGATGATTTGCTTCCGGTATGAATCAAAATTAATTTTCTATTTATGTAATAATTATTTTAAAAATTGAAAAAAAAAGATTTGACTACCCGAGATACTCGGTTTAATTATAAAATATAGTCAATTTGATTATCCGCGATAGTTGTTCTTACTAACAGTGATAATAATTTTTCGTATATGAACATAATAGATTTAACCATTTTCTATATTCTACCTGAATATTTTTGGATTTTCAAGTTTAAGATAATCTAATAGTACACACTTCCAGTATCGTAAAGTTGACACTCCTAGATAGTGAAATTAGCCTTCCAATTTTGAGACTTTAGAATCGTAAACTTGACGTTCTGGGATAGTAAACCTAAACTGTTAACAATGTTTGGAATTCTACAACACTTCTACAAACCTTCTGCAAAACTTCTGCAATACAAGCGTAAGGTAAAATTAAAAACATGGTATTGGAATAGCCAATCTGAAATAGGTGTATTGTAAGGGTTGTAAATCGTGAAGTCACTGCCCAACATTCCAATACATATATTAGAGCATTTGTAAAATGAAAATTGTACACAAGCAATTTACCGAATTCAAGAAATTTTCAGAATTGACGGAATTTATCAAATTCGCAGAACTCACGAGATCCACGAAATTCAAGGAATTCATGAAAATCACGGAATTCGCGGAATTCGAGGTATTCATGGAATGAAAGGAATTTGCGCAATTCATGGAATTGAAGGAATTTTCTAAATGTTTGGAATTCATGAAATTCATGGAGTTCAATGAATTCAGAGAATTTAAGTAATTTAAAGAATTCATGGAATTAAAGGAACTCATGGAATTCACTGAATTTACGAAATTCACGGATTTCATAGAATTCACTAAATTGCCTGTATTCACGAAATTCACAGTGTTCACGGAATTCATGGAATTTAAGGCATTCAAAAAATGCAAGAAATTCACGAAATTAATGAAATGGTCGGAATTCAATAAATTCAAGGAATACACGGAATTAAAAGGATTTATAAAGGAATTCACGAAATTCGTGAAACTTGCGTAATTCACGGAGTCAAAAGTAGTTCACAAATTCAAGGAATTTAAGGAAATCATAGATGTCCATGAATTCAATGCATTCCGCGAATTCCTCAAATTCCGTTAATTTGATGAATTTCTGAATTATGTGAATTGCGTGAATTTCTGAATTCTTTAAATTCCATGAACCTCTTAAATTTCATTAATTCTGCGAAGTCCATGAATTTCACGTTTTTCTTAAATTTCCCGAATTTCAGGACTTCCACGAACTCCGGAAATTCCATGGAGTACATGAATTTCGCATTTTTCTTGAGTTTCTCGTGTTTTATGAATTCCTTGAATTTATCGAATTTCATGAATTAATTTCGGACATTCCGTGAATACTTTTGAGTCCTTAACTTCTAAGAATTCCATTAATTTTTTGAATTACTTGAATTACTTGGATTCCATGAATTCCTTGAATTCCATGAATTCCAAGAATTCTATGAATTCCAAGAATTCTATGGATTCAAATAATTCTATGAATTTCTTGAATTCCATGTATTCGTTGAAGTCAATGAATTCTGTACATTTCTAGAATTCAGTGAATACTAGAAATTCTTTCAATTCCGTAAATTCTTTGAATTCCGCAAATTCTTCAAATTCCGTAAATTCTTTAGATTCCGTGAATTCCGTAAATTCCATGAATGCTTTGATTCTTTTGAATTCCATGAATATCGTGATTTCGTGGATTCCATGTATTCCGCAAATTAATTGGAGTTCATGAATTCCGTATTTTTCATAAATTTCTCAAATTTAATGAATTTCTCGAATTTCATGAATTGCTTAATTTCCGTACATTCCGTGAATTTTTTGGAGTCTTTGAATTCTGAGAATTCCGTGAATTCTTTGGATTCCGAGAATCAATTAGATTCCATAAATGTCTTGAATTCCAGAATTCCAAGAATCCCTAGAATTTTATGAATTTCTTAGATTCCATGAATTTCTTGAATTCCGCGAATTCGTTGAAGTCAATGAAATCTGTAAATTTCTTAAATTTAGTGGTTTTTATCAATTCTTCTAAATCCTTTAATTCTTCGAATTGCGTAAATTCTTTTAATTCCGTGAATGCCGTAAATTCCATGAATGCTTTGATTCTCGTGAGTTCCTTGAATATCGCGATTCCGTGAATTCAATGTATTCCATGAATTACGCAAATTCCATAAAATCCGTTAATTTCGAGCGTTATATAAATTGCGTGAATTCCGTACATTCTGTGAATTTCACTAATTCTTCAAATTCCATGAATTCCTTGAATTCAACGGATACGCACGTTATATACTTTATATTAAACAAAGTTTTGGCTCTGGCAGACATTTTTGTAAAGCCAGGAATAAGTGTCATGCAAAATGATTTATATATATTTATATATATATATATATATTTTTTTTATTTTTTTTTTATTTTTCGCTTCAAATGGTGTCGAGATATCCAACCTCAAGTATGATACAGAAGCGTTACTGGTTGCTGGGGTTGTATTGTAAAATTCCAATATACATGGAGGTACCAGACCAATGTCAGCATTTAAAAACTACAACATTATTTATTGTAGCGTTACCTTACGTTATGGAAATAAGCTTCCAATACATTTAGTGAAAGCTTCCAAAATAAATTTTTAACAGTGTAAGCATCAAGTTTTTACAGTCCACGGATGGTACGCCCAACCATCTAGGGATCTCACCCATATTTAAAACTCAAATAAATATAGTCAGGCTGACAGTGTTGATGTTCAGGCTGACCATCAATTTTTCTCCACGTGGTCATTTCCCGGTCAAATCGCCACCCTGATTTTCAATTAAGAACCGAATTATCCTCCATGACCTAGAAAGTAATTACCAAAATCCTGGGTGATTTGATATAATCCGCGGTAATCCACTTCCCCTGGACCACATTTTTCAGAGTTATTTCCCCCTCGACAACGAGCCATGCAAGCCTCAGTAGGGTAGTAGGTAATGGTGGCAGGTTAGTATGCGGTACTTTACAACTACTAACCGTTGTAGCCAGTCACTGAGACGGCCTCGGTAGGATGAACAGTCTGGACTGGACTGCATTGTAGAGTGGATATGATAGGATAGGATAGAAAAGGATAGAATAGCATATGATACTCTTCCCGGGCCTCCGCCATTAATGGTGAAACTCGACTCACAGACGATTATGGTGTTACGGTTTGGCATCCGGGTTTTAGAGTAAAAAGAAAAAAAAGAGAAAGAAAGACAGAGATATATAGATAGACCCACGGCCTCGAATAAAGTCATGCTTTTCGAGGTCTCGCTGCGAGAAACATCGATTGTAACAACAGCCACGCGATTACTGTAATTATCCTTAATTAAGAACAGCAGGCGGCTTTACCTTGCTCCTAGCTGTTCTTCCTCGGGATTGGCTTGACCGAAATTAGGATGGTATTCAGGTGAAATGCTCCTCATTAAAAGTAACTTGATTAGCTAACTTTTTCACTTTTCATGCTTCTCTTTTCACTCAAGTATCCATGATTATAAGGTACTTACCGTAAGAGGAAGTCCACATATTACGTGACCTCTGAAGGAATGTTTTGAAATGTTTTAATTTTCGACAAGAAAAGCTTAATTTTTGGCATAAAAGTTCAATTTTAGTCGAGAAAGATGAATTTCAAACCAATTAGTTATATTTTTCGTTTAGGGAATAACTTTTCAATAAAAAAAAAACGAATTATCAACCAGTTGAATTCAAGCAAAAAAAAATTTTTGGGAATTAATAAATAAATAAATTTCTGATTTAGAAAACAGTTTAATTTCAAACCGGAAAAGAAGAATTTTCAATATGAAACTTATTTTTAATCAGCAAAGATGAAACCCTGAACCAAGTATCTGGATTTTCAAAAAAGAAGATTTATTTTCAATTTAAAGTATGAATCTTTTACTAAAAAAGTCACTTTTAAACAAATAGTTAAACTTCTAACCAAGTAGTTTTACGCGTAAAATAAAAAGAATAATTTTCAATTATTTGAATTTTTCAACAAAAAAGATTAAATTTTTACTATAAGAGACGAATTTTTAACAAAATAGATGAGTTCTCAACTGCAGCAGATTAATACTCAATCAAATAGAGGAATTCTCAAGACAGAAGACTAACTTTTACCAAGTATAACAAATTTTATCAATATTGTCAGATTTTTATGGTAAAAAGTCGAATGTTATAGAAAACAGTGGAATGTTAAAACGAAAGAAAAGTATGTTCAACAAAAAATGTATTTTTAACAAAAAAGTACATTTTTAACTATACAAAATAAATTTGCAGCAAAAATTCAATAGTTAAATACTGAATCTGATAAGATAATTTTTAACATGAAAAAAATGAATTTTCAAATAGTTTAATTCAAATAAAAAAGACGAAATTTCTACAAAATTATTAAATCGTCAACCAATATAATAACTGTTGAATCAAGAAGATTAATTTTGTACGAAATAAGAAGAATTTAAAAAACAACTTCCCTATCAAGAATATAAATTTTTCGCTAATTTAATGAATCTTCTACAGAAAAAATTACATTTTTTAAAGCAGTTGAACTTTAAACCAAGTCTTTTATTTTTAAACCAAAAAATATTTCAACTCAAAATAAAAACAGTTTGATTTAACCAAAAAAGATTAATTTCCAAAAAGAAAGTTTTCAGTTTAGTTTAGTTTAGTTTAATTTCTACAAAAAAGATTAATCATCATTATTATACAAATAATTTTTAAAACAACTTCTTGAAATGTTAACTACAGAACAATTTGAATTTTTAACCTCATAATTGAATTTTTAACTGAAAAAGAACAATACTCAACCAAAAACAGAATAGTTACATTTTCAGCAAAAAAAATTAATTTTCAACCAAAAATAAAATCATTTTTTAACAAAATGATTAAGTTTTGTACCAAAACGTAGTATTTTTAAGCAGCAAAGATAAATTTTTAACCAAATAGTAATATTTTTAGTTAAAAAATTTTTTTTTAATAAAAAAGTTAATTATCAACCGGTTGATTTCAATGAAGAAAATTTAACAAAATATTAAAATCTTCAATCAAAAAGAAAGATTATTTTTATACAAAAGCAGAAAAATGTTTCAAGACACAGTTAAGATTACAAGCTCATGCCTTTTTTTCAAGTTTATCTTTTTTATTTGAAAATTCATCTTTCTTGCTTAAGAATAACTATCGCATTAAAAATTATTTTCCAAGGGTTTGAAAAATCAACTACTTTCAGAATTAGCCCGAGTAAAAGGGCTTCGACTTGAGTTCGACTTGATTTGCCCCAATCAAGACTTGCTGAACTCGAAAAGTTCGATTTGAACATGTCTCAGTTTTGAGACGGAGCCAGACTTCAATTTTTGTCTCGGATTCAAACTTTTATGCCTTGAAGGCATAATTTATCTCTTGAGTCGAATTTTTATGACTCCAACACGTGCGAGATCCTTCTAAAAACTTACAATTTTTATTTTTTTTTTTTTTTGAAAATTTTTAAGGGTTATACTCGTTTAGACCCACTGATTCTGAATTTTTAAATTTAAAAAAAAAAACTAATTTGATCATTACAAATTTTTCATTCATCAATTTTAATCCCATTTATGAACCAAAGAAGGTCGATCGATGCCTTGGAGACGAACTCACGAAATAACTAAGTCGAACTCAAGTCTAAGCATTTTTACTTGGGAGGTATTTAGAAAACAGTTGAATTTTAAACCGGAAGAGAAAAATTTGCAATACGAAAGTTATTTTTAATCAACTAAGATGAATTTTCTACCAAGAAATAGATAAATCTTCAGTTTGAAAAATTACTTTGCGATAAAAAAATAAATAACAAACCATTTTGTAACAAAATAGTTCAATCCTAAGCCAAAACTATGGATGTAATGGATGCAATACTTAAACTGTAAGTCTAAGTAATTTTGAAACAATCGTATTCAACTAAATAGGACGAAATTTTAAACAAAATATTTGAATTTTCAACCAACATGATACATTTTTAATCGAAATTATTAATTTTCTACCCAAGTATTCGAATTTCGTAATCAAACTACACGATTTGAAATTAATTTTCAACAGCATAGTTTAATTTTTAAATGAATAGGAATTTTCAGCGAAATATTTAAATTTTCTGATACAACAGTTATATTTTCACTAAAAATACCAATTGGCAACAATTAAGTTTTTCAAAAAAGTGTGTAATGTTCTATTAATTCAATTGTTAATTCAATTAATGTATGGGGAGTATTGGAGGGGTTAATAGGTATGTGGGGGTCCTAAGGGAGGAACTGAGAGGAATTTAGGTGTAAGAGGGAAGAGAAAGTATGAGAGCATTAGATTTTTCGTAACTTATTAAGGTTCTAATAGATAAAGAAAATCTTTTTGTAGACACGCGGCACCTACGTTAACTAACATTTACTACTAGTTGCCAATGAAATTTTTCCTGCGAACAACAGCGATCCATATTACTATTATTACAAGACGTGACTCTTCCCACTTTATTTAAATTCATTTCAAACATGGATTTATAAGAGCAGAAAAGAAAAAGGCTTATAAGACATATTTCGAAGATTTTGAGTAAGATCTTCACTCTTTCATACTGCAATCGAAGAGCACGAGTAGAATTTATGAAGCATGGATAATAAGTTCATGCCAGAGCAGCGTGAACAGATTTTCTATGGAGGTCCGCCGATAAGTATCGATTACTTGCAGATGCATTTAGTATACATCGCGCCTCCTACTTATTCTTATGTGATCACGATCTCGTGTCTGAAGACACTTGTTTATGAGTGCACGTTCTCATAGGACACGGGCTAAAATCTTACATCACTCACAAGATATTGTCCCCTAAACACTATAAAGATCAATTTCAGGGCGAAACAACTTCTAAAAATGCGCCCTGGCGGAGGTGAATTACTTTGGATACTATCGGATTACCCCGGATTACCTCTATATACAGAATTACTCTAAATTATCTCAGATTACTCCAGATTTTTCAGGATTACACTGGATAGTTTCAACAAAATAGATAACTGTTTGACCAAATAGTTCAATTTTCAACTGGAACGGATCAATCTTCCACCACAATTGAAATATTTGAAACTTCTCTGAAACAATTAATTCTAAAAGAAAAAAAGTTTAAAAATATGTTTAAAGAAAAAGTCAAGAAATAGTTGCACCAGCGAGAAATGTCAGAATTATCAAATTTCTCGCTGGTTTTAGACATTTTAAAACATTTTTTAACATTTTAGAATTACAAAATGTTTAAAATTATATTTCTTCTAGCTTATCAAATTGCATTTTCTAGTATTGTGTAATAAAATGCCGGTTTAAAAGGGAAAAAACCTAAGGTCACGAAAAAGCTCACCTTCTTTCTATGATAAATTTCAACCGACTGTATTAAGTGAGAACTGAATTTTGAATCGGGAAGAGCCCAGATGTCAAGCTATTTCGAGCGAGAATAGCACTCGGATTGGTGACCATCTGCGATGCTTTAACTTTGAATTAATGCCGAGCGAGAGGTAAATGCCAAAAATTACTCTTTTCATTCGATTGGTAGGGTCGAATGTCTGCCTGCAAATACGACGGTCGAAAAACCAACTGAATTCGAAAAAAGGTTTTCTGCAGTATTCCTCTCCCCTGGCCTAAAGTCCAGACAAATACGAGTTCTTCTAACAAAGTCGGATGCAACACGCAGGTTTTCAGTAGCTGTGATTCAATTCAAATATTGATTCTAAGACCACCTTAGTAAAAGAATATTTTTCAAAGGCCCATACCCTATGAAGTTCTGCTGCCTAGCGGTGCACTATGTCCTCATGTTAAAGGACTTCAATGATTTCAGTAGTTTGTTGAAAAATCTTCATTTTTGTTGAAAATTTGCTCTTTTTTGATTAAAATGAACTATTTGGTAGAAAATTCGTGTATTTTATTAAAAATTTTTTGTTTAGTTTGAAATTTGACCTTTTTTAGTTAAAAATCAAATTAGTTGGTTGAAAATTCATGTATTTTACCGAGAATCTGTCTTGTCTGGTAAAAAATTTAATTATTTAATTAAAACTGTAAAATCTATGTAAAAAAAGTCATTCTTTGTTAACAAAATGACACAACTTTAAGAGAAAATTCTACTAGTTGGTTAATTATTTTTATTCTTGAAAGTGCATGTCTTTCTTTGAAAATCTGTCTTATTTTAAGTTATTCTGATAGAAATTTTTCCGTATAAAATGAATCTTTTTGCTCAAAATTCTTTGGTCTTAAATTTAAAATTACTTGTTCGAAACTTTAACTAGTTTACTAAAAATCGATTTTTCAGTTAGATATAAATAATTTTAGTTGAAAATGCATTTTTTTTGTTAAAAATTACATTTATTTTTAAATTCGTATTTCTTGATGAAAAGCTAATTTTTTAAATTGATAATATAACTTTTCTAATTTTACTTAATTTTGTGTGTGTGTGTGTGTGTGTGTGTGTGTGTGTGTGTGTGTGTGTGTGTGTGTGTGTGTGTGTGTGTGTGTGTGTGTGTGTGTGTGTGTGTGTGTGTGTGTGTGTGTGTGTGTGTGTGTGTGTGTGAAATTGATCTATTTGATTAAAATTGTTTCTTTTCAGTTAAAGACTCAAATATTTTGTTAAATTAAACATGTCTATTTTGTATGCATTCATTTTTTAAAATTAAAATAGAAGTTTAACTATTGAAATTGACGATTCATAATTTTAATTGAAAATTCATCTCTTGGGTTCAAAAATTAAATATTTTGATAAAAGGACGTTTCTTTCAAGCATTCATTTTCTGATCTGAAGATGCATCTATTCCATTATAAGATAAGAGTTAATCTTTTCTATTTTTGTCTTCATTATCATAACTATTTTTGTAAGTTGTACTGCTTTGTTAAAAATTTATTTTTAGGTTAAAAATACAAAACATTATCTGAAAATTCACCTCTTTCGTTGAATTTAATTATTTTTTTGAAACTTCCTTTTGTTGGTGTTGTTGTAAAAAGTAACTTTAATAATAAAATTTTAATGTGGTTGAAATTAATTTATTTAGTTTAAAAATAAAGTAATTGTTTGAAAATTTGTATTATTTGGCAAAAAATTTATGTTTTTGCTTGTAGAGTTAACTTTATAAATAACTATAATAGTTCCTATTGCATTTGAAAATATTTGTATTCTATATAAAAACAGTGAAATGTACAAACAAAAAGACGAATTTTACACAAAATGCATAATTTTTCCATTAAGTATTTGTATTTTGAAGCAGGACGAATTTTGGACACAATAGTTGAATTAAAATTAAATATTTACAGCCAAGAAAGAAAAAAAAATTATGATGATATTTTTAAACTTTCGAAATTCTTTTTTAAAAAAGACGACATTTTAACGAAGTTTCTAAATTTTAAAAAATGATTAGATTTTAAATCAAATAATTTAATTTTTATCCAGAAAGATGAATTTTCAAAAAAGAATATTAAGTTTCTACCAAAAAAGACCAATGTTCCAAAAATGACATCAATTTTCAAACAAATATTTGAATCTTGAAAGTGTAAAATATAATATTTGAGTTTTCGTTAAAAAAAAACCCAGAGATCAATTTTCAGCTGAAAATGCTAATTTAATTCCTAAACCGCAAAAAATGATTTTGAAAAGGATGATTTTTTTTAACAAAATTGTTAAATTTTCAACAAAATAGTTACATTTTGATTCAAATAATTTAATTTTTAACCAAAAAGAACAAATTCCAACCAAGAATATTAAGTGTCTAGCAAAAAAGACAAATTTTCCAAAAATTACTTCAATTTTCAAACAAATATTTAAAGTTTGAAATTGTGAAACTGAAAAAGATCAATTCTTAATAAAAAATATAGTAATTGAGTTTTCATTTAAAAAAGCCCCAGAGATCTATTTTCAACCGAAAATGTGAATCAAATTCTTAAACTGCCAAGAATTATTTTCAAAAAAGATTACTTTATAACAAAATTGTTAAATTTAAAAAAATTACATTTTAAATGAATAAATGAAATTTTCATCTAAAAAGATGAATATTTAAACAGGAATATTAAGTTTAAAAAAAATGACAAATTAAAAAAAATACAACAATTTTTGATCAAATGTTTTAATTTTTTAATTTTCAAGCTAAAAAAGATAAATTTAATATTATTCCAAAAAGATGAATTTTCAAACAAGAATATTCAGTTACCACCCAAAATGGCAAATTCTTAAAAATTGCATCAATTTTCAAACTAATATTTGAATTTGAAAATTGTGAAACTGAAAAAGATCAATTTTGACAAAAAAATATAATATTTGAAGTTTCGTTTAAAAAATCCCCAGGGAACAATTTTTAACTGCAAATATCATTTAAATTCTTAGATTGCCAAGAATTATTTTCAAAATAGAGGACTTATCAACAAAATTGTTTAATTTTGAAGGACACAATTACATTTTGAATCGAATAAATTAACTTTCATCCAAAAAGATGAATTTTCAAACAAAAAGATTAAGTTTCTACCAAAAACGAAAAATTTTCAACAAACAAAAACAATTTTCAAATAAATACTAGAATTTTGAAATTTTTAAACTAAAGAGATCAATTTTTAATAAAAAAATATTATATTTTCATTTTCATTTTTAAAAAGCCCCAGAGATCAATATAGAACTAAAAATTTCAATCAAATTCTTAAAATTCCCAAAATTATTTTCAAAAAGGATGACATTTTAACAAAATTGTTAAATTTTAAACAAAATAATTATCTTTTGAATTAAGTAATTTAATTTTCTTCGGAAAAGAAGAATTTTTAAACAAGAAAATTAAGTTTAAACCAAAAAAGATAATTTAAAACGCACCAGGGATCAATTTTCAACTAAAATTATTAATCTAAAAAAAAATATTTAATCAAATAATTCAACTTTCAACCAAGGAGTTGAATATACAGTTTGAAAAGATGATTTTTGAATAAAAAAGATAACAGTTGACACTTTAAACAAAAAATATTTTTTAAATTGAAAGAAGTTGAATAAGACCAAAAAGAAGATTTTGAATGAAAATACATTTAAATTTAATTAATAAGTATTTTAGATTCTTGCTAAAGCAAGACCCAGTTAAACTTCCGCATATCGCATAATCTTTGATGAAAGCATGAAAAACAATAAAATAATGTTTTAATTTATTCAGTTGAATTCTCATATAAACTAAAACAATTGCACTTAAAAATATCTTTCACATTGGGATTGCGAATGATTTTGAAAATCCTTTAGATTGAAGATTTCGAAAGATGCGATTTTTCACGTTGCTTAAAAGCTTATAAATTCTTTAGCCCCACGCTGAAAAAATGGGTAGTTGGGCCAACTATTCCGTTTTCAAGATATGGTACTGCCATTTTGTTAGTTGGGACAACCATTCACATAGTTTCTGCTACTAACTGAATAGCCATGGCAAATAATAGAATTCTTATACATTTTATTTTTATATTTAATATATATAATTCTTATATTCTTATAATAAAATATCAGTATTAATTAATAAAATAGCAGTATCAATTAATAAAATAGCAGTACGATATCTTACTAACTAAATATTTGGCTCAACTAAACATTTTTTTCAGTGCACTTTAATTTTTGCTCATAAATTTTCATTCATCTTTTTAATTTTTTATGATTTTCGGCAATACTGTTCTTCCAAAATCAAAATATTTAAATAATTGTATATAATTTAGTTCTCGCTCTAACTCGTATTGCGATAATCTTGTTTAATCGAGACAAGACGAGCATTAGAATATCAAAACGAGAATCATTTCCGATTTGATTAAACTGAACATTTACCCGCAGTTGCACTGGACTTAAGTGGACCAGCCTTACCATAAAATGATGATAAATTGAAATTTTAGTTTTGAATAAACGTATTTGCAAAAAAATGGTACAAAATTAAATGCTTTAATTGTGGAATTAGTAATTGCGCCTGTAGTGGTGCAAATGTATGTTCATAAATCGTAAGCGGCAATAGTAATTGCATTGGTCGCATACTTTGTTGTAAATTATTATGTTTTTCAGGATTGCTACGAGCCGCGCCAGTCTTTCGTCATTGGTTCGGAAATTGCCGTGTATTTACTAGCTGTAAAGTGCAACTACTTTTCTCGGAGCAATGACATGACAGGGGTTTATTTCGCATGAATTATCAGGATTGCGTCTCACGATAATAATAAGGACGATTTTTTCTTTTTCACTTTGGGATAAGGAAATAATTGCGAAAGAGGCGGTTGAGTGCGTCGGAGAAACAAAACATTATTACTAAATAAATTCCATCAGAGCGCATTCAGCAGTTTTTTTTTAACCGTCTCGTTTTTATGTTACAACAATCACAAACAAAGCTGATCATCAAGTACGATTCATGTTTATAAATAAGAGTATATTTCTCTTTAAATTAAATCAACAATTCATTTCTGGAATTAAATTATGATTTCAGGGACCACAGCGCAGGAAGAGCTCAAAATAGCAAAAATTTGAAGAAAAAAATTCATAAGAAAGGAGAAGAATAGACAAAAATAGTTCAAACTTATTTTTAAATTCAGAAAAGAAGAAATCCATTCTACTTAGTTAAAAGAAATCTCTTAAAAGTCTTCGGGATCTTTAAAATAACTTCAAATCTTTTTAAGGACCACCAAGAATGGAATAGCTGAACTGTCAGGTAAAAAGTTAATTTTTAACAAAAAAAACGAATTTTCAGCCATTGACATGAATGCTCCTTTAAAATGAAGAATCTTCAAAAAAAAAAAAGAATTCTAAAAAAAATTTAATAGTAGATATTTCAGCCGAAACAGATGATAATTAAAAATTTTTAAAGTTGAATCCTTAATCAGAAATACAAATTTTCAACAAAAACTGTTAAATTTTTATCCAAAAAGATACCTGCTGAGAAAGTTTTCTAATATTAAAACAAAAAGTTAAATTTTCAACCAAATAGTTTCATTTTCAACTAAAAAAACCATAAATTTTTAGAAGAATTTCCAAATGAAAATCGTCAGGTGAAAAAATTATTTTTCAACCGAGAAAAGTAGTTTTCAAGAAAATAGTTAAATTGACAACCAAAAAGAAAGAAACAAAATTTTTATTCAGAAAAATGAATTGTTTCAGGAAAAAGATTTACTTCTTATAAGAAGACGAATCTTGAACAAAATACATGAATTTTCAAAAAAATCGTTGAATTTTGAAAAAAAATTCAGTCATTTTCACCAAAATATTAAAATTTTTTTACAAAATAAAAATATATCAATTTTCTATCTCAAGACGTTTTTTTACGAAATGCATGAATTTTCAAGAAAGAATATTATTTTTCTGCATACAAAAATTGAACGAAATAAATTGTCAACGAGATTCGATTTTCGAGAAAATAGTTAAATTTCCAAGCTAGCCATTTTTAACAAAAATCGAGAATCGTCTACCATATCAATATATTTGAACGAAATTAATTTATCTTTCAATAAAGTCATTAAATTTACAGCTCAATAAGACGCATTTTCAACAAAGCAGTTAAATATTCGATCAAAAAATGACTTTTAACAAAAATATTAAATTTTTCACAAAGTAGATACATTAATTACGAAATACTGTATTTTCCAACCAAAACCATGAATTTTCATAGAAGAAGATTAATTTTGTCTCGACAAATTTTTTTGGTCAAAATATATGAATTTTTAACCACAAAGATGCATTTTCAAGCAGGAAAATTATTTTTCTATCAAAAAGTAGAATTTTCAAATAGAATCAGAAATTTGTAATAAAAAATGGAATAGCTACATTTTCAGGTGAAAAAATCAATTTCCAATATAAAAACGAATTTTGAACCAAATAATAAGATTGTGCTACTGAAATTTTAAAAGCTTTTAAACAAAAAATGAATTCTCAAGCAAGTAAATTATTTTTCTATTAAAGAGACGCTTTTTTCAAAAATATTTGAATTTTAAACAAAAAAGTTTAGCTTTTAACGAAAGGATACATTTTTTAACAATAATTCTATTTTTCTACCAAAAAAGAAGAAATGTAAACAATTTCCATGCATTTTCAAATTCGAAAGTCAAATTTTAACCAAAAATGAAATAGTTAAGTTGTTAGTTTGAAAAAATTAATTTTCAACAGAAAAAACGAGTTTTCTAGAAAATTTTTCTTCATCCAAAACCATTTTTGACAATGAGTTGAATTTACAAATGAAAGAGATCAATTGGCAATAAAAAATGGAATAATAATGTTTTCATTAAAAAAAATTACTTTTCAACGAAAAAAACGAATCTTCAACCAAATAGTAAAATTTTTCTCCGACAAGTTTTCATGTTTTAATAAAAAAAATGAATTTTCAAGCATAAAGAATTTTCTTACTAAATAAACAAATTTTTTTTAAATATTTGAATTTTGTACAGAATAGTTAAGTTTTTAACGAAAAGATGAATTTTTCAGCTATTTTTCGGACAAGGTTCATGAATTTTCTAATAAGAAAGTCAAATTTTCACCACGAATCAAATAGTTAAAAAATAAAAGATCTTAATTGAAAAAATTTATTTTCAACTGAGTAAACGAGTTAAAAAAAGGAACTTTCTTTAAACGAAACCATTTTCAACGGCAATGAAGCAAATAGTTTTTCAACCCAAACCATTTGCAACGAAAATCAAGAATCTTCTAAAAAAAAAAAAATTTTCAACCAAGTAATTAAAATTTCAATAAAGTATTTGAATTGTCAACAGAAACAGATTAAGTTTCAAAACAAAGTTGAATTTCGACCAAAAAATCACTAAAAAAAAAGTTGTTGGATTTCTTACAAAGTACGATATAATTTCACAAATTAGTTTAATTTTAATCAAAAATTATGTTTTTTTTAACGAAGCAGATTAATTTTTCATCGAAGAAGAGGAAATTTTATCAAAATACATCAATTATCTTCCACTTAAATTACTCTGAATTATCTAGATTAAACGTGGATTAGTCCCAATAAGAATTAAAATGACCTGGACTACATTGGGATTGCAAGTGGATTACAAATGGATTTCTCATTACTAGTTCCGAATTACAAAAATATTATGCCACATGGAAAGTGTATTAATTTGGGATACTTTTTTTTTAGTTTGTCTAGCTTCTATATAAAATAGGACAGTTGAAACTAAAAGAAGAAAAATTCAAAAAAAAAATTTTGTTTCGAAAAATCTGAGGTCTATGCTAAATTTTATTTATGATCTTGCCTATCAGATGATTCGAGCTCGATTGTATAAAATCCTTAACATTTTTTTTAAAGATATTTATATTATTTGTTGAAATTATATTATTTATAGATTTATTATTAATATAATACTATTTTCTTAATCATTTGGATGTTTACACATGTATCTTTGTAATTACGCATGTATAGAAATAACATTTAACTAGTTATATTTACAAAATTTGTTTTTAAAGTAAACAAAAAAAAATTTCAACAATACACTCAAATTGTTAGCCAAGAAAATTGATTTTAGATCCAAATAGACAGAAAAGTTAATTTTTCAACCAAAGAAATTTCTTTTCACAACATTATTTTATTTTCTACAAAGTAAAAAATTCAAATTTTTAAACAAAATGCATGAATGTCTAAGCACTTAGGTTATTATTTTACTGAAAAAATTAATTTGTAACTAAATATTTGACTTTTTACTAAAAAGATCAATTTTCAACAAAGTAGAGTTAAATTTCCAGCAAATAGTTGAATTGAGAAAAAACTAATTGTCAACCAAGAAAAATATTTTTTTTGTACAAAAAATACCAATTTCTAACAAAGTAAATGAACTTGCTAAATAGTTGAATTTTCAACTAATGAAGATAAATATACAATCATGAATGGAACAGTTAAATTTAAAGTTAAAAAATGAGTTTTCATTTAAAAACAAAAAAAATAGCCAAAAAGATGAATTTTCTAGTAAGATCATCATTTTTCTAACAAAAAAGATAAATTACTATCAAACTATATGAAATTCAACCAAATAGTAGAATTTTCAAATAAAAAAGAGAAATTTGCCATCAAAAATGGAATTGCCAGATTTTCAATTTAAAAATGAAATTTCAACAAAAACAAAACTAATCTTTAACCAAGTATTTACATTTTCCAGCAAATTTATTAAATTTTTAAAACAAAAAAACTAATTTTTAAACCAAAATATTAATTTTCTACCAAAAAATGAATCTTCAAGCAAAAAAGTTAATTATCGACAACAAAAAACGAAGTATTGAATGAATAAATTTTATTTTAAAAAACTAAACTTCAAACAAGAAAATAAATTTTAAAGAAAATAGTTGCAATCAAATCATTTTTAATAAAAATTAATAGAATGAATAGCCTAAATGATAAAAGTAAATTTACTCTTGACGAACATAAAATGCATAATGCTTTTTATGTTTTTAACTGATCAAGTAATTATTACCTATACAGTCGTTATAAAATTGAATATTGGATATAATTTGTACGGTACAAGTTTATTTTTTTGTGATATAAGTAAAAAAGGTTTTTGAGAAATCAAAATTTCACAAACGAAAGTGAAAATTAAAAAAAAATTTTTAATAAAAATTATGTGAATGTTTGAATGAACATTATAGTTTAATTTACGTTCTTAACAGATTAATTATTAGCTGATTCTCTTTTTTAACAATATTAAATTATATAAAGATAGCATTTTAATTTTGTTTCTATTCAGTGAAAATAATTTCTGATTTATTTTAATGTTATGTAATTGAATGTTGGCTATAATTTTTGTCAAAAAAGTTTATCTATGTTCACAATACCTCAATTTCAATTATATAATTTTTACGAAGTAAAATGAGAAACTTGAGATAAATGAAAGCATTCTGATTACAAAATGATATGTTTTTCAAGTTTTAATTTGAGTTTTTTATGAAATTAGTGTAAAAGGTTATTGATCATTCAAATTTTCAGGAAAATATAAGGTAACAATTATATAAATGTTTTAATGAAAGTAGTTGTTTATTTTATTTTATGATGTAAACAGATTAATTAATTATGGACTATTTATTTTTTTACAATATTAATATACATAAAGATTGAATTTTTATTGTTTTCAATCAAGTATTATAACATATGTTGATTATTTACTTTAAGATTATGTAATTGAATATCGGTTATTACTTGTATAATTGATCTTTGTTTTTTTTTTTTATTAAAAATACATAATTGCCTGGTGCTTTTTATGTTTTAAACTGATTAATTAATTATTAACTGATTCTATTAATATTCAAATTTTCTGGGGTTCGGAAATAGAAGTTTAAATTTTTGAAGGTCAAAAGGTTTTTAATAAATTAAAATTTCAGAAACGAAAGTAAAAATTAAAAACAAAATATATGAAGTAAAAATTATTGAAATGTTTTCATTCTTTCAGAATTTAATTTGAGCAAGAATTTAAGTCGTCAAAAACTTTAGACAAATAAATAACATGCGAAAATTTGTTGAATAATAAAAATTATTATAAAAGTTGGCGGGCTCATACGCTCGCGTTTACTAATCTAGTACGCCAGAGCCGCGTTTAAGTAACCTGCGGTTTAGGAATTCCTAGAACTGCTGGCCCACGATATTTCTTACAGGGTCGGGAAATAGGCGATTGCGAATCTTGCCTGAAAAACCCCAGCAGCATGGTGGAAGAGCGTTGTGGGCGAGTACTCAGTCGATTGTACTGCGCAATATTATGCATTCCAATTGGAAACGTTTCAGGCGGTCGTGAATATTTACATTTCGATAGCCCGATTTAGTAACAAGGTGAGTGCGAGGCAACCCGCGACTATGTTACTAAACCGAGAGTTGGGTGTAGTATTAAAAAGACGGAAAAGGAAATTTAAGTGAGGATGGCCCTGGTTGTTTTTCCCTTTAAATTTAACTTTTTAAATTTATCTTTTTGTTTTAATAACTCAATTTTGGATTCATAATATACTTGAGCCTTTTCTTACAAAAATAATTTTTTGCACAAATTGTCATGTAAGAATAGTGCTGACGAATTTCCTCTAAAAAAATAGTGGTAAAAAATTTGTTTAAAGAAGTATGAACCAAATTGATTCAAATTAAATTAAAGGCAATGTTAAGTTCATTATGAAACAGTTGTCGCACATCCATTATACTTAAATTTTGTATTTAATTAATACTGAAAGGAGATAATCAGTGACAATTTCAGCAAGTAAACAAATTAATGAAAAGATATCTGGAACACAAAAAAATAGCATACATAAATTAAAAGGAATTCGTTGAAATGTGGACAAGAGTTTTCACTTCTGTACAAGAAGCTCGTTTAAATCCGCAATAAAATCTGCGCACCGTGTTTTTTTTTTAATGCCAAACAGTTTTTTTATGGCCCCTATGCGAGCGTGACAGCCGGTATAATCGATTAGTATCGGTGTGGTTTGACTTACACAACGACGAGGCACAGCAAAAGCATCATAAACGGGTGATTCGACTCCGACTTTCCGTCTTGTTAAGTGATGAAAAAAAGTGCTTTTATGTCCTGGAGTCTTGAAAAAGAGACATTGAGGCTCTCTAGGTGAACAAACTAACAATATGAAACTTTCTCTCTTAGGGTCAATCAAGCCAATCAATTACTCGATTAAATGAAAATTTCTATTTGTTTATATATTATTTAGCCTAAAAGAAATTAAAATTATAGATAATCGGTTCCGATATGTATCATTTTCCCCCTAGAGAATACTGAAGAGGAAGGGTACACCAAGAAAAAAAGTTCAACAACGTATCAACAAAAATGTTAATTTTAAACCAAATAGTTCAATCCTCAACCAAAACAGTTTGACATTAGTAAAATTAAAATACGAATTCTTAACAAAAAATGTGATTCTTAAAAAAGTTTATTTTTCAAATAAATTAAAAATTGAAATTGCTGACTAATACCTTTATTATGTTGAAACCCTCCTCTACCCAAACACAAAGACTTACAGAAAGAAGTCAAACAAATATTTTCATAATATTTCACGTAAAAATATTGTCTTTTCAAAAAAATAGATGAATTTTTAGGAATCAACAAAATTTAACCTTCAATCAAAAAATAAATTTTTTAGCCAAACAGTTGCAGTTTTATTAAAAACATTTAATTTATAACTTAATGAGAAATATAATGAAAAAACATCCAGTTTCAAACAAAAATATAAAAGTAGATTTTTAATAAAAAATAATTCATTTCACTGGAACTTATCTCAACTTTTCTGTATTAATTTTTATTTAAACACCTTAAATTCCAATATTGTAAGTAAAAATATTGCACTTTCAACAAAATATTTGTAAAAAATACAAGAAATTTTAAAAAACTAGAAATTTTCAGCAAAAGGAAAAATTTTCAATCAAGTGATTAATTTTCAATTAAAAGAATAAATCTTCACCCAAATAAGTAAATCTTCGACCAAGTCGTTGACCTCTCGAGCCAGAAAAATGAATTTTTGGTAAAAATGCAATGGTTCAATTTTCAGTAAGAAGAACTAAATATCAAACAAACAAGCAAAAAACGAATGATCAAGTAAATAGTTAAATTGCCAATGAAAGAGATACATTTTGAATAAAATTATGAATTTTCAACAAAAAATGAATTTTTAACCAATTTATAAAGAAGAATATAATATTTGATGTATCCACACAAAACGATTTTAATGTTAAATTAAAAACAGTGGCATTCAATAAAAAAAAGATTTCAAGAGAATAGTTCAATCTTCAACAAAAACAACTTTTCTCACCTTGAACATTTTTAACCATAAGGAAGACATTTCTAACAAAGAGATGAATTTTTAACAAAAGAGTTAAAATTAACCAAAAAACCATGAATATATTACATTTTTACTAAAAATACGAATTTTCAACCCAATAGGCAAATTTTCGATCATGGGAGATAAATTTTTCAGGATAGGCTAAATCTTGAACAACAAAAAATGAATTTTCTATCAAATAGTTGACTTTGTTACCAAAAAGGATTAAAACTCAACGAGAAAGCCAGAAAAATTCACTTTCGATAAAAATGGATTAGCTAGATTTTCAGTTAGAAGAATGAATTCACAAACAAATAAACAAAAAACAAATTTAAAAAAACAGTGAAATTTTTAATTTGATACATTTTTACCTAAAATTATAAATGTTCAATAACAAAAAAATTAATTTTTGACAAATTCCCAACGAAAGAATATAATAGTATTTAATCAAATAGTTGACTGTTTTACCAAAAAAGATAAGAACTCAACGAAACATTTAATAGTTGATTTTTCAAACAAATAAGATTGTAATTTCAAACAAAAACAATAGAATTCTACAAAAAATAAAAATTTTCTAAAAAATTGTTCAATTTTCAAACCAAAAAGATGGGTGTATCAACAAAAAAAGAATTTCCCATCAAACCGCTAATTTTTCAATTAAAAAAAACGACATTCCTATAGCAGTTAAATTATGACCCCGAAAATATAAATTTTAAGAAAAAAAGTTAATTTAATCAATTTTATTAATTTATATTTATATTATAATGATTAATTTAGATTAAATATTGAAAGTCATTAAATAAAATAATCAGATTTTTAAACAAAAAGAAACTTTCTGAAAATATAATTTTTTAATAAAATAGTTAAATTTTCAATCAAGGGATTAATTTTCAATTAAAAGAATGAATCTTCAACCAAAGAAATAAATTTTTAACAAAGTAGTTGACTTTTCTAAAAGAAAAGGATGATTTAACGAACAAAAATCTAATATTTAAATTAAAAATATTTTCAGTTTTGAATTAAAAGCAGTTGAATTTAACCAAAAACAATGAAATTTTAACAAACTTGTGGAATTTTCAAAACATGAAAATGATTTTTTACAAAAATGGAAACTTTAAGCTTTTAGTTGGAAGAATGAATTCCTAAAAAACAAATTTCATTTCCCAGGAAATAGTTAAATTCCCAACGAAAGAGATGAATTTATAACTAAATCAAAATTTAATAAATTTAAATTAGATTAAAATCAAAATTTAAAGTTCTGTTTATTGCCCAATAATCAAATTAATACAAACTCTTAAAAAAAAAGAATCCAATGCCAAAATTTAAACCACAGCTATCAAACAAAAACAAAAGAAATCCTATTGTAATCTGAAAAAAAAATTTTTAAACAATAAATAATTTTCGGACAAAAATAAAAAAAGAGGAAAGAAAATGAGAAGGCAGCCGACCACATCCCCTTCCTTCTTTTTTTATTCTTTTGTTTTTTTTATTATCATCAAATTACAATAAAATAACATTCAAAATAAAAATAAAAAAATGAATAAAATTGCATTACTAACGTTTCGTTACTGGCACAGTACCCTTATAAAGGCAAGAAAAATTCTTGCATAAAAAAAATTTTGCATCAATGTATAACAAAAATTATGAATCTGCAACAAAAACAAAATATAGTTTTAATAAATTCCCAACAAAAAAATAAAATAGTTAATACATCAACTCCAAACTATTTCTATTTTAAACTTAAAACAGTTTAATTCATTAAAAAAAGACAATATTTCAACAACATAGTTGAATCCTGAACCAAAGCTGTTTTTTTTTTCAATTAAACAGTTGCACTTTTAACCAAAAGAAATTTCTACGAAAAACATGAGTTTTTAACTAAATATTTAAATCTAACCACAAAACCAAAAATTTTCAGTAAAAAGATTAAATCTTTACAAAAAATACGGATTTTCAGCAAAATAAGCAATCTTTCAATGAAGGAAATAAGTTTTCTAGCATAGGATACATTGTCAAGTAAAAAAATAAATTTTTAATCAAAAAGTTGACTTTTTAATCAAACAGACGATTCGTCAACGAAAAATGTAATAGTTGATATTTCAACCAAATAAGATTATGATTTTTAAGAAAAATTACTAAATTAATACATTAATTAACTAAAATACATTTTTACAAAATTGTTTAATTTTTAAGCAAAAAAATAATAATTTCATACAAAAAATCGGATTTTCTACTAAACTGTTCATTTTTAAAGTAAACAATACGAACTTTCTATAAATAAATTGAATTAAAACCCCGAAAATATAAATTTGCAAGAAAAAAAGTCATTTTATATTAAAATTGTTAAATTTTTAATAAACTAATTGAATTTTCCAATAATTAATAACATGTATAACCCAAGTTAAAAGCAAATGTATACATTTTTTGACAAATGGTGAAATATTAAACAAAACAGATGAATTTTGGAAAAGAAAGGTAGTTTTCAATTGAACACTTGCATTTCTTTCAACAAATGTTTAAATTTTAAAAAAAATGTGCAAAGCAGTTGGATTTTCTACCTGAACATAATAATTATTATCAAAAAAATTAATTTAAACCCAATAGTCGAGTCCTCAAACAAACCAAATTAATTTTAATTTAATTAATATATGAATTTTTCAAACATTTTTTTAACAGTTGAATTTTCTACTCAATTAATGGAATTTAAAGTCCAAAAGCTAAATTTTTCTACAAAACAGTTGAATTTTTAACAAAAAAAAAAACAACCAAGAAAGAACACTTCTTAAGAAAATGATGGAAATTAACACAAAAGAATTAAATTTGCATCTAAGTAATAAAGTTTGTAACAAAATAGTTTTAATTATAAACCAAAAATATAATGATCTCTTATTATATTTCTAATAATCAATTCATCAATATCTCTAAAAATAAATGTCTAAAATAGTAGGTATGAAAACTGAAAATTTTACTGAGAAAATACAGAAATGACTAAAAACATCATTAAGAAATTTTTGAATTTTTTCAGTCTTTGAATTGTGTGAATTAAATGAATTTATTTGAATATTTGCACGGGTACTTGAAGATTAATGAATATTTAACCATTTTACATTTTTAAGAAAATTACCACTATCGAAAGAATTCACGGACCAACGAAATTCCGTGAAATTTCCGGGTTTTGCAGTCTTTCCAGATGAGTATATATTCATCCAAGATGACAAATGTTTTCTTTTACAGAAAACCTAATTCAAAAGAGAAACGAATAATTACTTTATCAACAAAAAGTTGAGAGACTTTATGCATAATTTATTGAGTAAAAATGTCCCAATTGTCAAATAATCTTTTTTTTTTTAATTTGCATTAACAATCTAAAAATTTTAAAAACACTTTAGATAAATATTGATTAAAGTATGAACTATGCATATAAAAGGAACATTCCTATTCTTAGCAATGTTGGACATAAAAAGTTGAAATGAGTTCGAAGTCACTTTCACTTCACATAAATATTTGCTGCAAAAACAAATAATAAAAAAACTGCAACAAAAATCTATTGAATTATTCATCAACTTCGAAGAGCAATCTCTCTGCTTTGGGTAGTAAAAATAAAAACGGCTCTTCTGGTTTGATTGAATATCCTTAAGAACCAATTATTTTAGAAGAGATTGTTTACAATTTTTTTAAACTTTAATAATATAAGGTAATTATTATTCTAATCGCAAATAATATAATTTGTCTATAATTCATAATATTAAGACGCGAACTAGCTATGCTGATAAAATTTATGACTTATTAACCGGAGGCTCTAGTCCAATTTAGAAATTATAATTGAATTTCGATAGCAACTTACGCTTTCTAGACACGATATTTTTTGCTTTTTCGATGCATTTTTTTACGGAAAAAAATACATATCTGTCAGCAGATCAGAATGTAAAGTTTTTAAATTTTCCCGGTCAACTGAAAGTAACATATTCATTTTTGCCCCAGAAAGCAAACATTTTAATTCCTGACGTTCATTCTGAACTTCCTTTAAACAGTAGATTAAAAATGGCAAAATAAGTGAATTTTAAAACAAATACATAAATTTTTGACTGAAAAATATAAATTTAAAAAAAAATGAAATAGTGAGGCTACAGTGACCGTTTTAATAGAAGAAAAAAATTCCCGATTTTTTCCCGGTTCGCAAAATTTGTTTACGTTCAATAACATTTAAAGAATCGAACTCTTTTCTAAGCATTTTTCCACTTAAAATAATAAAAAATGAACAACAAATAAAAGCATTCAAAGTGGAACTCTTGAGTTTTTAACATTAAAAATTGAAGTTTAAATGTTTTTCAATTAAAGAATATTAAATAATATACAGATAAACTGCAAAATTCAGAATTTTGAACATTCATCAATTATAGAGTTGAAAAATTTCTTAAATTAGAAGTTTAATTATTTTCATTTCAAATAATTTGAGCGTCCTTGAAAAGTTAAAAAATTTTATTTAAAAATCTTGAAAAATCTATAAGTTGTTTTAGATTTTTTAACTTTAGTTATTTTGGAAATTATATCAAAACTACTACATAACTTTGAAAATAATTTTAAATTTATCCTGCAACTTCTAGAAAATCCTGCGAATTAAAAAAAATTCCTTGAAATTTGGATTTATAAATAATAATTGAACACTTATTATTTAGAAAAAATAAGAGTAATTTTGAAATATATTTAGAAGTTTTAAAAAGATTCAAAATTCATTTAAAACTTGAAATGATATCAAATAATTTAAACGAAGTGTATGTGTCGACAAAATTAAACTATTCGTACCGAACTTCCGCTGAAAATACCCGTGACCTAATGTAAAACAAAATGTAGATTTTTGCAGATTTCAAACAAAAAATTTGGAATTTTTTTAAGAATTGCGAAAGGCTCTAAAAGAATAAATCCGTTTTCTTAATAATCCTAGGAAAATTTAAAATGATTTTTGATTTTGAAAAATTGTTTTAACAGAATATTTAAAAGGATTTTGAGAGATGTCCAGAATGATCAAAAAGACCCTGGGAGATTTTAAGGATTGTAAAAAAAATGTGCAAGATTTTCTAAAAATTGCAGCCAAATTCTGTTAATTTTAAAATATGTTTAGGAATTTTAAAAAAATCCACACACTTCGTTTGAATTACTTGACATCATATTGAGTTTTAAATTCATTTTGAATATTTTGAAAATTGCTGAATATCTCTTAAAATTACTCAAACTTTTTCTAAAAATTTAAGTGTTCAATTATTATTTCTACATAAAAATTCAAGAATTTCGCTTATAAATCATCTCATTTTTCAACCCATGTAATGAATTTTTAATAAAAATGATAGAATATTCACCTAAAAATTAACATTTAACAAAAGAGTTTCAGTTTCAACCAAGAAATATTATTTCCTGCCTAAAACAAGCATTTTTAAGTAAAATAATAAATATTTAACTGGAATACTTGAATATTCAACCGAAAAAAGATTTTTTAAACAAAAAGATTAGCTTTGAAGTAAACAAACATTTTCTATAAAAAATCTATTCTTTAACAATATACGTAGATTTTTTATAAAATTTATGAAGTTTCAATTTAAGAAGGCAAATTTTCATCCAAATGGTTTAAATTTATTACACCATTAAGCCATTTCTCTTTCGGGGTAGGCGTGACTCACTCGGCGGGGGAAAGGAGTAGTGTGTGGAAGGGATAGAGATTTTTCAGATTGATCCAGAATTCTTGTGCAATTTAAGTAAATAACACGTTCGTTCCGCAACACTGCTCCGACCCAGGTTGCTGATCAATCTCTCTAGCAATCACCCCAAGCGAAGAACCTCACGAAGTCGTTGTGTAAGGTTCCCCACTTGGGTCCATTAATAGCCAAGGTCTTCGTTCCAGGCGTCATTCACTTTACTGACACTCTTTTTACTAACTATTTGCCGCCATACTTTCCTGTCCTGGCATACTAGAAATTTAATTATTAACAAAAAAAACGGATTTTCAGGAAAGTAGTTCAATTTTCGACTGGAATATTTACATTTTTAGTTAAAAACATTGATTACCAACAAAGTGGTTACACTTTCAACCAAAAATAATTTTTAAATTAAGATTCTGGATCTTCAACCAAAAAAATTAATTTTTAACAAAAGCGTTTAACTTCTTAACAAGTAATTGAATTTTTAACTAAAAACTAATTAACTTCTACCACGATGAGTTATATTTTTTAATTGAATTTGCAAGCGAAAAAACGAATTTTTTTAATGACAGTTTGATGATAACATTCTCAACAAAATAATTAAACTTGAAACCATATTGTTGAATGTTCGACCTGCGACGATGAATCTTCAACCAAGTAGTTGATTTGAATTAATTATAATCCAAACAGTTGCGTTTACAATCAAATAGTTGAAATACTTGAAAAAATAGTTAAATTTCTAACCACGCAGTTGAATCATTGATCAACAAAAATAAATCTTCAACCAAAAACTTCAATTTTAAACAATAAAAAAATAATTATAAAATTGTTGATAATTAAATTTAAAAAAAGGATCTAATTTTGAAAAAGAAGTAGTTGTATTCCCAACTAAACATTAAAATTTTAAGGAAAAGATACAAATTTTTTAAGAAATAGTTAAAATTTACAACTAAAAAGATGATTTTTCAACTAAGTGGTCAAATTTTCAAACAAAAAGTTTTAAGCTTTAATCAAGAAGAGTTGCTCTTAAAAAATAGTTGAATTTCCAGCGAAGAAAGATGATTTTTTATCAAACAAAATAGTTGAATTTTCCACTAAAAAGATTAATTTTCGATTAAAAAACAACAAATAATTAAATTTTCAACCAAGTAGCGTCACTTTTAGCTCAAATTATAAATTTTTAACTAAATACTGGAGTTTTAAGTAAACAAAGTAGTTTTCTAAAAAAAAATGTGATAGTTGAAATTTGCGTTTAAAGAAATTAATTTTCCACAAAAAATTTAATTTTCTACGACGCAGGTGAATTTTCAACTAAAATAATGAATTCTGAACGAAGAATGTAATAATTTATATCAGAACAAAACTATTTTGTAAAAAATTCATTGTAGCAGTTAAAACTTTAACTATTTCGTTGAAAGTTAATATTTTATCGTAAACTTTAACTATATAAGTTTTAGACAAAAATTCATCGTTTTTAGTTTAAAGTTCAATTATTTGGTGAAATGCCACGTCTTTTTTGAAAAACTCGCCTATAAGGGAAAAAATTATCTCAAATATGAAAATGCAACTACTTGGCTGAAAGCCGAATTTTCTAGTAAGAAATTCATTTTATTAGTTAAAGAGTTTTAAATGACCATTTCACTATTCGAGTTTTTTTTAAATTTACATTTTTTTTATTGAAAATTAAATTTTTCAACTGACCATTTCACTGTTCCACTTTTGGCTAAAAATTTATCTTTCTTATTTAAAAATGTAACTATTTCATTGAAAATTTATGTCTTGCTAGTTGATAATTGAATTTAAAGAACATATTTGCAGATTGAATATTCCACTATTTTATCCTAATTTGAATCCTGTACTTTGTTAAATATTAACTTTATTAGTTAAAAATTTAACTTTTTCTCAAGAACTAGTTTTTTTTCTGTTGAAAATTAGTTTAATTAACTGAAAATTGAACTACTTTGTTGTTGGCTGACAATAAATATCTTCTAGTTGAAACTTAATTTTCTGTCTTTCAGAATTGTTAAAAAATCAACTCTATGTTGATCGTTTTCAGTTGAAAATGAAACTAACTCAGTTGAAGACAATTATTTTTTAACAAAAAAAAGGAGTTTTCAACGTTAAAATTTAATTTTCAAAAAAAGAGTATATTTTCAACTAAAATTTTTTATTTTAAACGAAAGATGTAATAGTTAATTTTTCAAACAAGACATACTTTTATTTTAAATAAAAAACAGTTATATATTTCACAAAATACATACATTCCCAATTAAATATTTGAATTCTCAAATAAAACAAACGCATTTTCAAAAAAAGAATGAAATTTTCAACCAGAACAATAAATTGTGATTTAAATTGTTAACGAAGTGCTTACATTTTCAGCAAAAAGAAATGACTTTTTAGCATAATAGTTGAATTTTCAACCAAATATAATTTTTTATTAAAAGATTAAAAAGATATATATTTTGCTTATTGGTTTTTATTCATTCAGTTAGCATTTATGCCAAAAAACCAGAAAAAGGGGAGGTATTTTTTAACCAGAGGAAAGACAAAAATTCTTAATAAATATATTAATAGAGGCGAATAGAAGAAATAGCGTTGAGTCTTGAGAATCCTAATTATTAATTGCCATTTTTGTATGTAAAAGGCTTTTAAATTCCAACGAGGACAAATAAAATTTCTTCAGTTTGGAGCAAATTTTCGACTCGAAAATATAAATCAGGATTTCTATTTATTTTATTGTTTCCTGGTGAATAGAAAGAAATATATTAGAGATCAGACTTTCACTGAGTAATTTACACTAATTCTGCAAGTACTAAAGTATCTTGAAGAAACTAATGTTCCCTTCCCCTCTATTAAATTTTTAGTGTTCAGGGATTGTTATAGTGTGCTGCTTTATTTGTGGACTCTGAAAAAATGTCTTGAACCAAACAGTTTTCTTGAATATACATGAAAATGTTGTGAAAGAAAATCTATTTTCTCTGATTCAATAAAATATTTGATTGACCTAACCAATTTCTCTGGTTGAATCAACCAAACCCATCATTTTCCTGGAAGATTGGTTAAGGCTACCAAAAAAATGGTTTGTCTAACGAAATATTTAGGTGCCCATATCATAACCATATTCTATGATTAATCTTATAAAAATTTCGATAACGTTTTAGGTCGCAAAGATCGGGGTTAATTTCATAAGTTTTTGCATCCTCAATTTTTACTAACCAAATAAAGAAAAAGCACAGATACAGCTCAAAGGACCGAAGAAGAATGGTGATTATTTTTCGCCCTAGAGCGCACTTAAACTTTTTTCACCCCTAGAGCGCAAAAGGGGGATTTTCTACTAGCCGCACATAAACGAAAAATCCGAATTTCTAATGCAGTCAAACGATTTGAAAATGCGTATGTAAACCATGTAAGTCAAATTTTATTTAATGATAATTGATTAAATTATTAGAAAAAATAAATAAAAACAAAATTGTAGAATTATTAGCGAATGCTAATAATAGTATTTTGCGAATTTTTACAAATTCTGCTTTTATTTCACATTCTTCCCTTACTCATTTGAACTATTTTTACAGTGTCTAATCACTTTTTATATTTCATAAACAAGGAATCTTTTTTAAAAAATTTTAAGTTGATGTTTGATTTAAAATTTGAAATTTGTTTTCAAATATACTACAACAACTTAAAAATTCATCTTGTTGGTCAATGGATCATTTTCGTGTTTCAGAATACTTACTTTTTTAAGATTTAAATATTTTCAGGCTCTCAGGAACAACAGGGAATATTTGAGAGAATTTTAATTTTAGGGATTGAGATAAAATTTTAAATTTTTTTATATTTATATAAAATTCACTTCGAAATTTTTTTGAATTAACTTTATTAAATTAGTGCAGATTTTTTTAGCTTTTGCATTGTTACTTTAATAGAAAATTGCAAATTTGACTCCTTATCTGAACAACGGGGATTTTTTTCTCTAAATTTTGAAGTTCGGGGTTGATATAGAATTATAATTTTGTCTGTGTTTGCTTCAAATTCACTGCAATTCCTTCAAAACTGATTTGATCACATGATTGTAGATTTTTGTAGATCTGGCATAGTTATTTTTAACATGAATTACAAATTTTCAGTCTTTAAATTATTTACCGGAACACTTTCTAAATTAACTTTATTACATAATTTATTACAAATTTTCCTAGCTTCTACATAATCATTTTCTTCAAAAACTTGAAATCTTTAGCCTCCTAGGAACAATGGTAATTTGTTTATAAACTATCTTTAAAAAAAAGGTTCAAGTAAAAATATGATATTTTTCTATATTGAACTCAAGTTCACTGCAAAACTTTCAGGACTGACTTCATTACATCTCTAAAACTTCTCCGGATTTTGCGTGGTTACTTTCACACAAAAAAATAAATAAAAAAATGTGCAGCCTTTCAGAAAAAACATCGATTTTGAAAATTGAATGTGTTTTACATTGATGCACATTTTTCTAACTACTAAGTAGTTACATTAATTAAAAATTACAAATTTGGAACCCCCTAGAAGCAATAGGGAATTTTCTAGAAAATTTAAAAACCTAGGAATACGGTGAAAATTTGAAATTTTCTTATGATTGTCTCAAGGTCACTATCGTATTTAAAATTTACTTTAATTACATCATGGAAAATTTTTCTATATTTTGTTTAGTTATTTCCCAATTTAAAAGTCAATCATTTTTGAAGTGGTTGAAAAAATCGAGGGAAGTAGCCAAGTTTTTATTGTTAATTTAATTTTTTCTTTCCGCTCTAGAAAAAAATCGTAATTTTCATTCTTATTCACCATTTATGGCTTATTTTATTCCTTACAATATTACATACCATTACATCTGACTTAGAAGTTTATTTTTAGCTTATTTTTCATAAAAACGTATTCAAATATAATTGCAGGTATTATTTTAAAGAAAAATGAGCCATCAATGACGAATGATTTGTATCGTAATCACGATTTTTTTTATAGAAAAAAAATCTAAAATAACTAATTTAAAACAAATAATTAAGAATTCCAATATCTTTCCAAAATTCCAAATAGGTTTCTTACCACATTCATTACACATAAGTCTAGTTTTTAATTTTATATGCTATTTCAAAAATTAAAACTGGACATTGAATATCTCAACATTGTTAGATTTTATTGGGTTGAAGTTTTATACGTCTAGCCCGACATATATTCTTTCTAAATATATTTTTATTTTCTAAAAAAGTACAAAAAAAGGTTTCACAAGAAATTTCCATGCTTCTAATCGCCAAAGGCGAAAAGTGGTATACTTAATTGTTTATTTAAGAAAATCGACGATCAATATTTGCTCTTAGAGTTTTTTGTTAGTTTTTTCTCACTTTGACTCTCTTCTGCAAATAAAAATATTTATAAATAATTATTTTTGGAACTTTTGGACCTCTATTTTTGATGACTGTGTTTTGTAGATTAAAACTTTTATAAACAATTTTTTTTCTAGAGTTTTAGACCCCTATATTTTGATTTCCAAAAGAGGTACATTGGACATCTATCGTTTGATCACTTATGGTCCAAAGAGGTACACCTGTTTGTTTCTATATCCAAATTAACCTTGAATGTTTGCGTTTAGAGTCTTTTTGTGAGGTTTGGCTCATTTTAACTCATTTGCTTCTGTAAGCCAATGGATCGTCAATGCTTGCTTTAGAAATTTTTTGAAAAGTTTGGATCGTTTTAACTGCCTTGCGCAAACTAAAAGATTTGTTTCTAGACCTTTCTGTCTCTCTCTTTAGTTTCCGATGGTAAAGAAAAGTGCCCTCATCTGGTTCTATATACCTTCAATGTTTTAGTTTAGAAATTTTTGTTAGTTTTCGCTGATTTTGACTGTCTTCCGGCAATGAAAATGTTTTCTAATTAGAATATTTGTGAATAATTTTGTTGGACCTATGGACCCTTATATTTTGATCGCTTGTGGTCAAAACAGGTACACTTATTTGGTTCTATACGCAAATCTCCCGTCAATGCTTGCGTTTAAAGATTTTAGTTTTTTCTCATTTTTACTGCCTTGCACCAATTAAAATATATGCTAATTAGAACATTTGAAAATAATTTTGTTTAGACCTGTGCACGCCTATCTTTTGATCGCCTATGATCAAAAGAGAAACAGTTATTTGATTATATACGCAAGCCGGCCGTCAATGTTTACGTTTAGAGTTTTTTGTTAATTTTGGCTCATTTTAACTGTCTTCTCCAAATTAGAATATTTGTAAATAATTGCACTCTAGACCTGAGGACACTTAAGTGTTTCTATACGAAAACTGACCGTCAGTGTTTGCGTTGAAAGTTTTCCCCTAGTTTTTGTTAATTTTGACTGTCTTCCTTAAATCAGAATCGTGGTGCATTAATTTTTCCTACACCTTTGGATTATTCAGTTTCGATCGCCGATAGTTACAAGAAGTATACTTATACTGTACCACTTAAAAATTGACCGTTTATGTTAAAAAAATATATATTTTCAGACTAAACGTCTGAAACTTCAACCCAATTTAGATTTTAAATATTCCAATGTAAAAATATATAATTTGAGACGGAGGATATCATAATTTAACTCACCTCAAACTAACCTGTAATATTTTTGCTACAAAAATTTTACCACAAAGTGAAAATAATACTTTTAGTTAAACTAAAGTAACTATCTTTGTGATTTCCTGATGCAGTTTGTGTAACGAGAACGAAATGCAAGCTAAATTCTACTCATTTCGATTTCTCGAGCTAACCACAGATCAGATCAGATCAGATCAGTAATCGATCGTAATGGTCTATAATCAATTGGTGCATCAGGCATAGACTCTTCTATGTTTGATCTAACATATAATGTCTCTAATAATCGAAGCAGTTTCTCTGGGCATCGATTCATCGAATTATTACCAATCAATTGAAGGATGCAAAATTCGATTAGATTTCCGACAACTAACTGTAAATCGACTTTTCCGCTATGCCAGTCAGCCAGGGCAGGTTGGGAGGGGCAGGGAGAAAAGGACGCGATTATCGTCGAGCTCGGGGCTACAAGGTGATCGCACGGCCTTGTGTCACGTGTTTACCCATTAACATCAACCAAACGAGTCAAGTCGAGTCGGTGTCGGTGTGATTTCACCTGGTCAGAGAATGATCGATTGCCGGTCAACGAACGCCATGCCGCGGCATGGCGTTCAGGATTGCTTTTGATGACTCTTCCCTCGTGAGAAGATACAGAAATAACGCGATTACCTTTCTCGTTCCGCAGAACACCACTGTAAATCCATCACTCCCAGCCAGAGGGAAATTTCTATCAGTAGATTCCATTCAAAGGATCACTCGTTTCTTCTATTTCTTACTATGGAAACGAATTCTTTGTCTCTGTAATTGCACTTTTATTTCTACAAAAGTAGAATTTATTATCTGTGCTGCTCATAGGCAATTCTAGAAAACAGGTCACTTTCATACAACTGTTTAAAATCAGATACAATGATCATTCCACTCTTATCAAATTTATAAATACAGACTGGCTTAATTTGAGAAATTCAGAATAGTGCACAGTCGGACAGCAGGCCCCGAAAAGTAGCAAAAAGTACACTTCCGTGTGTAGGAAAAATAAGCACATGGTAATTATACGAAAAGTATCAGAACAGGTTTTACCAAACTTGCATAGCATTTGATTAAGGGCATGTGATACTTACAGTTTCCCCGGCTTCTTTGCACAAAAATGAAAATTCAAAAAAACTGAGTTCGGAGAAGCTATGAAATATCATAACGGACGTCCCCGGACTCTTTTTTGAGGGATAATAACAAAAAAATGTATTGTGCTAAATAAAATGTTATGCACATGCATTATTTTGAGTTTACGTCGTTTTTCATCTCTGCCTTTCCGATAATCTCGAAACTATTAATAAAATAAACTTTTTTGATTGCCTGCAAACAAGGTTAGTTCCGGGAGATTAGTTACTATGTTTATTTGTAAGTCCAAAGTTTTTGGCAAAAAATATTGTTTAGTTTGGAAGTAACGCTCGGGTGAATTGTAACACATATAACCTCGAAATATACATGCACGTTGTTAGCAATATCAAAAATTGTTTGATAAAAAAATACAAAACCAGTGTGTGGGGACATCCGTTAGCATGTTCGCTATCATTTTCCAGATTTTAAAGGCAAAATATTTCTTATCCTAGGAAAAAAGCCGGGGGAATCTAACACTGAAAAAATCGATACTATTTCCTGAGCGCTATGCAAATTAATCACATTTTGATGAATTAAAACTTTTTTGAATTAACCTACAAAAAAAGTTTGTGGGGACGTCCGTTAGCATTTTCGCTATCATTTCCCAAATTTTTAAGACAGAATATTTATTATTCTAGAAAAAAAGCCGGGGAAACCTAAAACTGGTAAAAGCGACGATTTTCTAAGTATCAAATGCCCTTAAGTATGTTCCTAGTAACAATTTTGTAAAAACATTTGAAAAATCAGTAATGAATAGATGTTCAAAAATATAACGTACATTTTATATTCCTTGCCTATAATTTTTTTTTGGTTTTCTTGCTAATAGACATACGAAAATTGAAAAAATGTATAACTCTACGAATTATCTATTATAATTTGTGTTGTAACATTTTGTCGATCTATTATGATGCACACTCCAAGAAGAAATTGCCCCATTTTACCCGTTTTCATATTTGGAAAGAAAATCGCTTATAGGCATGTCCCCGCTCTACAGTGGGCAAAAATTATAATTTACTATTCATACCCTTTTCATTCTTTATTAATTCAGGGATTTTCATGTCATTTTTAGGTTTTCTTAGTCCCGGACAGACAGCCTGATAGTTTTTTTGTCTGGTGTCCATCTATCGTACTTTTCCAAAGAAAGGGAAGTAAGGCAAAAAGAGGAGAGGAGAAGTAGGCAAAGTGGGATGAAATTACAGAGGAGGATAAATAGAGTTAGTGATGGTAGACGAAGTAGGTGAAGTTGGGGGTAATCAGAAGAGAGAAAATAGGATAAGTAATGGTAAGAAAAGTGAGGTTAAATGAAGGAGTGGTGGTAAGGATAAGTAAAGGAAGAGTAAGCGAAATAAGAGAAATGATAGATGATAAGGAGACGAAACGTAGAAGAAATGAAAAAGTATCTGGTAAATTAAGGAGAAATGAGGGGAAGGGGAGTAAGGGAAGTAAGGGAAGTAAGGGAAAATAAGATGTGAAGAAATAGGAGAGGAAAGAGAAGATAAAAAAGGGAAATTAGGGGAAATGACTTCAAGTGAGGGAAGTAGATAAAATGGTTAGAAATGAGATTAAGTGGGGAAGCAATAGAAGAAAGAGAACGGTATTAACTGTGGAAGAGAGAAGAGGGAAAAGTAGAGAAAAGCGTTGTGGGAGGGAGGGGGGGAGGCTAAGGATAAAGTGAGCGGAGAAGGAGGAGGAGGAAATGAAGGGCGGAGAAATAGCCGAAGTGAGGGAAAATTACAGAGGAGTGTAATGAGAGCAAGTGAGGGTAGGGGAATCAGGTAAAGTTAAGTGTAATGACGAGAGACAAGGTAGGATAAATAAAGGTGGAGAAGTGATATTAAATGAGGGTGGAGAAGTAAGGGTAAATGAGGGCAGAGGAAGTTCTTAAAGTATAAGAAATGAGGGGAAATAAAGGGAGGGGACGTACAGGAAATGTAGAAGTGTTAGATAAAGTACAAGGAAATGAAGAGATGTGAAGTAGAGAAAGTGAGATGAAAATACGGTATGAAGAAGTAGCAGTCAAATTAAATAATAAAAGGAATGTATTAAAAATGACTTTAATTGAAGGGAAGTAGAGGGAATTATTTAAAATGAGGGGAAATAGAAAGGAGTAAATAGGAGGAAATAGGTATAAAATTGAATAGAAAGAAAAGGGGGAAAGTGAAAAGAAAAAAGTTACGGAAGGATGGAGCAAAAGATAAATTGGGCGGGGGAGAAGTAGAAAATGAGGACAGGAGAAGTGGGCTAGGTCAGGAAAAATCTAAGAAAAGGGTAGGTATTTTAAATGAGGGTAGGGTAAGTAGGTGAAGTTAGAGGTAATTAGGAGAGAGAAAGTAGGGTAAATGAGAGTTGGAGGAGTAAGGGTAAATGAAGGGTGAGGAAGTCAGGGTAGCTGATAGGACGGGAAGTTCCTGATGCAAGTGAAATGAGGGGGAATAAAGTAAGGGGGTGTACAGGAAATCTAAAAGTATTAGGTAAAGTGAAAGGAAATAAAAAGAGGGAAGTAGACAATGTTACAGAAAAGGAGGTATAAAGAAGTAGGAAAAAGAATAAATAAGAAAGGAAAAGTAGGGAAAGTGACGTTAAGTTATGGGAAATAGAGGAAACTTTAAAATGAACGGAATTAGACGAGGGTCAGTATGTGGAGAATGGTATTAACTTTGGAATAGAGAAGAAGGAAAAGTATGAGGGGCATGGGGAGTAGAGGAAACAAGATTTAATAAATTACAAAACCCTTTTTTGCAGGTCTTTTCTGTAGTCTGCTTTAACTATATTCTTGAGAAATTAGATCAGTATTATTTCCCTTTTAAGCATAGAGCATTATTAATAATAACAATATTTAACTTAATTATTAGAAACAATTATTTTAAGCAAATTCTGGTCAGTGAAGCTTTACTGTTGAAAATTGTTGTCTGAAATGGGTTAAATCTAATGTTAGATTGATATACATATGATAAAGAGATATCGCCATCAATCAAAAAATTCTATTATCATTAATTATTGGATACTATTTTTGGTAGTGAGGATAAATTACGGAAAAAGTAGGTAAAATGAAGAAAACTGTGGGAAGTAGAAGAATTAGGTGTGTGAACGTTTGAAAAAAAGAGTAGGAATTTTGCGAGGGTATGTAACGGAAGTAGGAGAGGGAGGGGAAATTAGCAAAGGGGAATTAGGGGGTGAGTAGAAATAAGGGAAAGTGCGAAAGTAAGAGGAAATAAAGGGATGGGAAATAGGGCAAGTAAGGGGAAACAAGTAGAGATGAGACTCAGGGAAGACAGAAAAAATGGGGTAAAAGAAGGCAGGGAGGGAAAATAATGGGGTAGATGGTCTTAGGAGTTAATACTGGTAACGTGATGAGGACTGAGAGAGGGAAGGGAAGTGATAATGATTGAGGGGAGAGAGTTAAGAGTGGTGAGACTAATGGAAAATTAGGAGAGGAAAAGAAGGAAAAGCGAGAGGAAATAAAGATAAATAAAAAGAAGGAGTAGAAGCAGGGATTAGACAGCTTATAGAGAATGAGGGGAGGGGAAGTCGATAAAGTGGTGGAAAATTAAGGGAGGGGGTGGGCAAATGACCGAAAATAAGGGGAGTGGAAGCTAGGGGTTACGAGTGGACGGGTTGGAAGGGGAAAAAGGGGAGGTAGGACGATAAAAAAGGAGATGAAACTAGAAGAAAGTCGAAGGGGGAGAAGTGACGAAAAATGAGAACAAGTACGGGAATCTATTATAACTGAGTGTGAGCATAGGTAGGAAAGTGAGGAAAAATCACATAAAACATCTAGAAATCTGTAATATATTCTTAAATTCCGAGTAGAATAATTAAATATTTAAAATACCCTAAACCACCTTGAAATTGTTTAAAATATCCTAAAAGCTCTGAAATCCTTTGAAGTCGCTTAAAATCCACTATAATCTTTGAAGAAAGTTCAGTTCTATTAAAAATCCCTTAAGAAACCCCCCAGTTTTTCAAAATCTCTAGAAATCTATAGAAATTTTCTAGAATTCCATGAGATTCTTATAATTATTTTAAAACCCCCTATTCCTTAAAATATTTTCAAATTCCTTGAAATCCCTCAAAAATGTATAAATATCTTACAAATTTCTTAAAATGTTCTAACTAGTTTTCATCTACTGCAATCATACGAAATCATTTAGAAATCTATAGAAACTTTCAAATCTCTCAAAATTGTGTGTCGCCCTATCAAAGTCTTTGAAATCCCTTAACCTTTTGAAATCCCGTTTCACATACTTAAATCTCTAATATCTCTTAACAATAAAAAATATTTTATCTACTTTCTAAATTTTTTTAATTTTCCTAAAACCCCTTGAAATCTTTAATTTATAAAAATTTCTTTAAAGCATTAGAAAGCTTTGAAATCTCTTGAAATCAGATGAAACATCTTGAATTCTTTCAAAATCCTTTCAAATATTTAAAATTCTAAGAAATTCCTTTCAAGATTTTAAATACTTTTACATTTTTATATATTTTATTCTTTGAAAACCCATAAAATTCTACCTAATATTTGAAAATAAATATATTTATTAAAAATCTTTGAAATTTGTAAACATCTTAAGTTCCCAGAAAACTTTTCAAATTTCGTATTATATCTTGAATTCTTTAATACCTTTTACAATTTAATTTTAAAATATTAAAAATTTTTGAAATCCTAAAACTCTTAAGCATAAAATCTTTCAAATTCTGCAAAATACATTGCATTTAAAATTTTTTAAGGTACTGGAGATCCTAACTTAATACCGTAAATTGTTTTAAAATTTGTGATATCTATGAAATTCTCTTAAAATAAAATCTTCGAAAATTCCTAGAAAGCTTTAAAAAAAATTTTAATCAGTTTAAATATTAAAATTCTTTTTAAATTTTCTATAATCCTATGAAATTCTTTTGAATCTTTCAATTAAGGAATACTTTTTTTAAACAAAATGGAAAATATGCATCACCAATCGAAATATAAAAAATGGTAGCAATAGTGTCACTTAAAAAAAATGTTATCATCCTTTAAAAAAAGTATCAAATACCATTTATTTACTTGCAGACATTTTTAATAATCTAAGCTTCCTGGAAAATATTAATCTTAAAAATTTACAAATCACCTATTAAATTCTTTAATCAATAATTAATTTTCTTCACGACACGTTAAACCTCCCCCCTTATTTCAAACATGCGACCGAATTGCGAATAGAGAGAAAGGTATATCCTACAAAGTTGCAAACTTGGTGCACTTTCATTAATATAAATTATTCAACTCTAATTACTAAATATTCATTAAAAGAGCAATACTAATTAATTCAAAAGCACTTGCTTCTAGCTGACTTTCATTTTACAACTTTATTGCTTCCCAGGATTAAATGCAGTCATAAAATCTAATTTTTAACAGAGTAATTACTACTAATTTCAAGAAGCAAAGTTTTCGATTTCGAAATTGCTTACATTATAATTATGATCAAATGTATGGAGAATAAATGTTCAATAAAGGCTATTAACCCGCGTGACACATTCGACGCATAGGAATTAATTTGCGCCTACCGTTTTATGAAAGAAACAATTGACAAGTTATTTATATCAAAAGAAAATTTATTTGCACCAATTAAGTCAATTAATTATCTCCTTTCCGCATAATAGTCATTTTTATAAATAGCGGTAATTTATAGTAGACCGGTGGATATAATTATAATAACGATTATCATATATATCTGCCTCCTGCAAGATCAACTTACGAGAAAGTGTAACGCAACTCTGTGAGTAATGATTGAATTTATTTCTACATTTATGATTTTTTTATGATTCTGGTGACATTAACATCTAGTAAAATGTTTATTTCAATAAAGGAAACAAGTTTTGAATAATTTTGATCAGAATTTCACTAATTGTATTTCGCAATTTTTCATTTATACCTGACAGCTTGAGATTTTAAGTCGAAATATGTATTGCATTTTCAAACAAAGTAGTTAAATTGTAAGCCCAAAGGTTTATTTTTAACCGGAAGAGATACATTTTTAACCAAGTAGTTGAATTCCAAAATTGAAAATAATAATTTTTAAACAAAATGAAAGAGTGGATATTTCAATCAACAAAATTGTTTAGTTTTTAATTTAAAAAGGGGGGATGAAAACTAAAATATAAATTTAAAACAAAAACAATTTAATTTTCTTCAAAATAATTTAATTTTGAATCTGATAGTCGAATTTTTTAAATAAAAGAACGACTTTTTAACCAAATAACAGGAAAAGCAAAGAGGGAAAGAAACACTAATTTCAAGGTACAATGTACCAGCAACAAAAATCACCCTTTGTAGGCCGAATGCTACACTGCCATAAGCGAATTTCTTTATCATCTCCATCTCTAAAAATAATTTTATTATTGTGATAGTGGAAGTTTGGACCAAAAACGAAATTATTGATACAAAAAACAATTGAACCAAAAAAACAGTTGAATCCAACAAAAAAATATAAATATTAAACGAAAAATGCAATAGTTCATGTTGAAACCAAAAATTATTAAAATTTTTAATAAAAACAGAGAATTCAACCAAAAAGGTTGAATTTTAAACTCAATGATAAAACTGTCTACAAAATGGTTGCCTTTTTAACTAAATAGTTGAATTTTCAACAAAATAATTAAATTTTCTACAGCATAGTTCAATTTAACCACAAACAGTAGTTGAAACAAAAAACAGTTTTAAAAAACAGTTAAACTCAAATAAAAAACATAAATAATGTAAATAATAATATAATGTTTAAAAAGGTTCAATAGTTGATATTCAAACCAAAAGATGTTTCAATTTTAGAATAAAATAAAAGAATTAAACCAAAACTATGAATTTTCAAAAATATATTAAAATCTTCAACAAAATAGTTTAATTTAGCTTAAAAAAATAGTTAAAACAAAAATTAGTTTAAACAAAAAAAAAGTTGGACTGAACCAAAAAATATTAATATTCAACTAAAAAGCAATGGTTGATATTCAAACTAAACAATATTTTAAATTTATAAAGAATATTGAACTAAAGAGTATGAATTTGTGACAAAATAATTAAATTTTCTATGGAATAGTTGAATTTTTATCCCGAAAAAATAATTGTCAACAAAACAGTTGAACTCACAATTAATTTTGAATCGAGCAAAGTTGGATTCAATAAACAAAATTTCAACAAAATAGAGCAATTTTACCCGAAGACGAATTAGTTTTTGATGAAACACTGTCATTTTAAAAAACCCAGAGATGATGGAATAATTGATATTTCAACCAAAATTATTTGTATTTTAAGTTTTGAAAAAATTCGCCCAAAAAATATGAATTTTCAACAAAATAATTAAATTTTCGGCAATATAGTTCAATTTTCAACCAAATATGTAGTTATATTTCTGAAATTAAAGGATAAATTTTTAAGAAAATAGAAGAATTTTGAATCGAAAAAATTAATTATCTATTTAACAGTTTAATTTACAATTAAATAGTCAAGTTTTAAGAAAAGGATTCCAAACAAAAAAGACAGTTTATTCCTTAACAAAATGATTAAACTTTGAACAAAATAATGAAACTTCCCACAAAATGGATCAATCTTTATGTAAATGACTCAATTTTTTAATGAAATATATATATATAATTAAAAATTTGTCATAAGGACAACCGCAGGATTTCGCCGGGAGCGGGTGCTAATCTGAAAAATTGCACCCGCTTCCAGCGAAATC